>NC_024307.1:34498125-34520971 GCF_000523025.1 Cynoglossus semilaevis
ATATATACATACATATATACATACATATATACATACATATATACATACATATATACATACATATATACATACATATATATACATACATACATACATACATACATATATATATATATATATATGTTATCAAGATAACATCTGAATGCACAGTGTTAGATTTCAGTGGTTTTCACATTTGGTTGGGTCTGCAGCAGGAAGCTGATAAGACACCAAATGGCTTGCCCGAGCACACAGCCCCACACATTCAAAGAGAATTTCCCCAAATTCTCTTCACACCAGCTTTTCTAAAAACACCTCTACTCCCTGGGAACAATGGGAGATCTCCCAATCTACCTTCTCACAGGGAACCCCAGCGCCATCCATTCCTTTTGACCTACATGACCACCTGTGGTTGACTGGACTTCATGGCTCCGTCCACTTCCCTTGTAATAACCCCCCACTCAGCAACAAAAGGTTATTCCAACACTGCTGAATTATGGAACAGCAGTGCCACATAGTGGCAACTGCGGGCATCACATGATACAAGAACAATAATATGATTGGCCACAAGAGGCCTAGCCTCTCTCTTCCATTGGGCCTATAAGATTTAAACACACACCCAGGACGCCGAAACCACTCCCCAAAAATACGTATAAAAAGCATAAACCACTGATGACAGAGAGAGACATATTTTAAAGTACTATATAACTTTGTTGTATGTTCGTTGAATATTTCCCCGGTTGTTATTTCGCTTTGTTATTGGACCTGTTTTGCTTGACGTTTGTCAATAAAACAAATCGACCTTCTACCGGCTGCTTCCACTCTTTGCCTGAAGACACCACCACAGCAAGAATCTTTCAACAGTCTTAAGGAGACATTGATCAGATATCAGTTCCATTATCTTTTGTTATTAACTAAAATGTTTTTAATTATTTTAAGTAGGAGTACATCTGGTATTTAAAGGTAAAATGCTCTCAACCCAGCTTCTCCAAAAACACCTTTTCCTCCTCTCACACTCTCTCTTCCTCATAGACATGCGTTCTCACCACATCTCCTCATTCCCTCCCCCTTACCCGTAACTGTTAAACAAGTTTCCAGTCACTAGATGGCACCATTGAAGCTCATTTTATTAATCTCTGGATAATATTACTATATCGGATATCGGCAAAAAGTTAATATGGGACATCCTAATTAAAAGCTAGGGAGGTTTACAGCTAATAATGTATCGTTAGCAACCACTAGGAGAATTATGGTGTCTTAGCATCTCTTGGAACAGATTTACGGGAATGCTTCAGTTTAATTTGAATTTATATTCTCGCAGTATAAACAAAGGTAAAATAAAATTGATTAAATTACCTTAAAAAAAACTAATGACCATTAAGCTCAAAGAAAAATCAAAACGAATAGCGTGCTAACAAAATAGTTTATAGAGGAAGTTTAAAATGGACAAATCTAACATTTGGAGCTAAAGCAACATGTTAAAAAAAAAGGAGGTTTTGTTTACAATGTACATTTGTTAGTCTAAATGTGAATATAAATAAATTGCTGGTTTATAGTTAATGCACTTCATACCTGTACAGTTCACGTCGAGCGAAGGAACTCCTGTACTGGCCACCTAAGTGCCCCGCAGCATCATACACTATACTGCTGCCGGACTGCTGCTGCTGCTGCAGATGGACGCACAGGGGCAACACCACTTCATGAAGACGCTATGCCATAATAAAAAAAACACACACACAAAAAAAAAACAATGTTTCCTGTTGAAAATTATTTATATTAGTCAAATACACAGATACAGAATAGTAGAATCTGAATTTCTGCTCCGATTCTAAGCTCACACTTAAAACGTTTTATTTGTCTTTCACTGCAGTAAAACATTGCTTAAAGTTGAATATTTATTTAAATTGGTGCAGTCAGTCCTCCTCTACCATGTCAAAAAAACATTGAGGGTGTGGCAACGTTTACAAAAACAGATAACAGAAAATAAGATCAATCCAAAGTTTGCAAGCAACAGTTGTATATCACAGCTCGACTACAAACATAGCATATCACCTGACAACGGTAAGCTAACTTGTCTGGGTTAGATTGCTCCCTTCATTTTGAGTATATGAACATATCAAAATTGGCATATTTTAATATTTTAGTCTAATAATAGTTTTACAGGTTATTTAGTTTCTGCTCTCATCTGCCTCGTTTAATTTATGTTTTTTTTTTCCTTAAAGTTGTCTTTTGTGTTTATGAGTAAGCTTTCTATTCGTGTCTCGGCTGCGAAGCAACCAATTGATTTATTTATGCGCATGGGCGCTAAGAAAGCGTAAGCTACTCGGGCAAATAAGATACAGATGACAAACTGCGTCTAGCTTCTCAAGTGTTTATATAATATTAAACAGTGATGGGTGTTCCTTTAACGCTGTGCTAAATCAGCTGCTCTGCTTAGCTTTTGGGTTGTACACGATAGGCTGACAGTCACATACAAGTCAAGCAAATGGTGGCTCCTGGTACAGTCAGCCCCCCCCACACCATCAGAAAGCAGGTGAAAATGTAACGGTTCGTTTTGAGATACAATTCCGGACTTTGGAAGATTATAAAATACCTATGTAGTTGTCGAAACCTTTACTTATGTAAGGAGTGTGCAGACATTCCAAAGACATGAAAACCTGTCACCACATTGTAACGTACATATAAAATTGATCTGACCAGTAAAACCTCTTTAAACAAAAAAAGGACTTTTCAAAATGAAAATCCCACTTTAGGTCTGTTGTCAGATGAACAATATTGAATTGCTGTTTATTTACCTTGTGCATATCATCTTTTAATAGGGCCCCGCTTGTCAGTATGACTTGTCTCAGTGCTGCAAACAAGAAAGAAATCCAATGTGATCATGCTACGGGAACTAGAGACAGGACAGGTAAGACAAGAGGGAGACATCACCTCTAAGGGCTGTAAGGCACGTATCTTGATTGGCCAAGTGGTCTCCTTTCCTGGGGAGTGATGTCCCGCCTGAATCTCCCATGACCGAGGGCTTGTTCCTGCGTGTGGCCAGCTTTTCTACAAGAGGTTCATCAGCTGACAGTCTAGACCGGAGCTGGAGGACAGAGACACATAAGACACGGATAGTAGTCATTTGCACATTTTCTTCATTATATTTCCTATGTTAACCTCCATCCCAATTTTATTGGCGAAGAAATCCAGGGATAAGTTCCAAAAGAAAGAAAAAAAAAAAAAAACCTTTGATGGACCAGAATAAATAAGCCGAGTCTATGCAATCATTTTGTCATTTTGATATCACAAATATTAATTTAAGACTCAATTCATTTATTTACCTGGATCACATTATGTACTGAAAAATGTTGTGTCAAAATATTCTTCTCAACATACATTAAGGCAATAACAGAAAAATATTAAATTGACGCATACATGTGAGTGGCACAAGTTGATGTATTTTAGTCGAAAGTATTTTATTCTCATGGGTGCCAATGCACTCTATATCTCTGGCTTATGCCCACAATGTATGCAGGCTGTAGTTTGCTTGTATTGCCCCCCCCCCCAATGGAATATGGCATGCTGGACTTAAGTGTACCACTGCTGTAACGTTTTAATGGTAACCAGCCTCCAGTCACTAGGTGGCAGCAACATACAGTGGTTTGTATAGATAAAAATATATGTTATCAAGCTCTCAATAGTATTTCAATTTGTGGGGGGTGTGGGTCGAAGGGGGAAAATAATTAAAAAATAAATAGAAAATAATTAAGAACAACTGCATTAACTTAAGACATGGGAACAATTTTTTGAAGGAAGGCTCAGGTAACAGGTTCAGCTCAGTGAGCAGATATTTTGTTGGAACTTGTATTTACTGCCTTGAAAGAAACAATAAACACTTTGCCTTTATTAGTCATCTTTAGTTTTAAAAAAAAAACATTTAACTGTTCTTAAAAATATATTAAACATAGTCAGAACACACTTACTTTGCCAGTGTCGACCCCTGGTGCAATGTCACGCAACAGCTGGCTAAAAAGGAGCTCTGAATGAACTGGGCTTCCCTGTAAGATGCTTGCAGAGGCTCCAGCTACTTGGACCCACAGTTCCAAGGTTCGGTACACCGACACCCGAACTGAACTAATACACAACAAAGAAAGATTTGATACAGAGCTGTTAGACCAAAATCCAAGTTCAAGTTCAAAATATTCAACATTTAAGAATATGAAAATTATCAATTTAAGGTAAGTGATCTAAAAACTACTACTACTGTTTATTGCAAATAATTTGTTTTTGTTTGTTGAACAGAAACAGGTAGAACAATTAAATATTTTTCCACTGGGTGGCAGCAGATGGCTATAAAAACAAAAAAAAAAGGATCAGAGCTGTTGATGAAGAACTAAGTGGATTTTTTTTTTAAATCTTTCTTTAATTCCTGCCAGTAAATCAGTGTTATGTTCCACTAATGAGGCTCCAATTTCACACCAAGTATGTATATTAAAACTAGTACATCATCATTACATATACTTTTTGGGACATTTGTGTTTGGCGGTTTGCTGTGTGACTTTCAATAGTAAAATATGTGTTGTTGCGAAACACTGTACTACACAGTACTTTTGCGAGAGTTCACATCACAAGAAACCTAATTACAGATGAGGCTGGGTCAAATAGAAATAAAGTACGAGAGGTTACTTTGTTACCTGTAGGCTCTTTGTTGTCCGACGCCTGCTTCATGTGAAGGCGTCCAGGAAGCCAAGGTCTGGGAAAACAGTCTTTGCAAAACTAATGTGTACTGGACCATTCCACTACGTACACTGCAAAAGACAGTGTGTACACAGTTCAGCAAACAGTAGCATACAACACACTGTTCATGAAAAATATGACTTATTGTATACTATCACTGCTACAATGGACTGTACAACAAACAACAAATAAAATGACAAAAATATTGAAAAATTAAACAAATTGTCAGTAGTGCTGTGGCAATTAAACATTTTTTTTGTGTGATACTTTTGGAGTTCAGATAAGGATTATACTTAGATTATAGTTAGAGTAAGGGATATGATTAGTCATATATGTTTAACAGTCAAAGTCACTACACAGTATACATTATGTTTATGTGAAGTGCTTACAAAATACAAAAAAGTCTGTGTGTGATTGTGTACTTACACTGTGATTAGTGCAGCCAGGACCTCTAGTGTGCTGGTGTGTATGTTGGGCAGGATAAGCAATCTTACGCTTCCGTCACCTGTTAAATTCTGACAAAGCAGACAACAAATTAAATTCAGCGCAACTTCCTTTTACCCCACATACAAAATGTAAAGGATGGCTGTTAACAGCATTCACCGTTTTTAATAATAATAATATTCATAATAAGTCTTAAAATCATTGGTGCTTACTATGCTTTTACAGCTGACAGCAAGGGCTCGGCACACTAAGTTGAGGACTGGTCTAATGGGCACACGGACAGGTGAGGCTGGATCTGACCTGAGGAGCAAAAACAACAATAACCATTTTTTTTTATAAAAAAACAAACAAATTTTCCTTATGTTTTTATCTGTACCTCTATTATCCCTTTAAAACTCAATGAAAAAAATTGGACATCATTATTACATAAATCATACTTTTGCATAATTCCTTTGTAATGACCTACAAGTTTAATCCCTAAACTCTAGTTAATTTTTTTTAGTGAAAAAAAAAAAAGAAGGGTTAAGACTGTTTTTAAAAATATGGGTGATTGTTACATGTAAAAACCCTCTTACCTGAGAGTGTGTTTAAGTGCTAGACAAACAGATGTGTATCTGTGCTGGAGCTGCAGCAGCGTCAAAGGATCCATTTGGTCAAGGTGAGGAAAAGCCAGCTCAATTCCTGGACCATCATACTGCACTGTTCCATCTGTGAACGCCAAAACCAAAGCACACAAGTAGGAACAAATTTAGGGTTAATCTATGTGAGACACAAAACACAATGTAATACAGATATAGTGTAAACAGTCATTGTTGTTGTAGTGGTAAAAAAAAAAATATATATATATATAAAAAAGAACAAACATTATTACATGCAGTGTTTCCCTGAGGAGCAATTACTCTTAAATATTCAAAGATTCCCTGAACACAGTTGGTCTCCTTCCTTGTCATCATCCAGTAAATAATAATAATAATAATGTCCCTTAAACGTCCCACAATGGGGTGATTTACAGCATGTCTTTACACAGACTCATACACAGGGTGCCGAAAGAGATGCTATTAAGCATATGTGGTTCCTCTGTGAGTCAAACTCAGGAGACTCTGCAGCCTGCTTTCAAGGCAGGCATGCTAACCGCTACACTACGGAACCCGTAGTAGTAACCTTTTGTGGCTCTCATGGTTACCAAAACATGGCACCGATCACCTCACGTATCAGGATGATGTCTTAGCTTAGCCTAGCCTAGGGAGAAAAATGTAATAAAAATTGATTGTGTTCATGCATTGCGTAATATCGATTTCAAGACGCCAATCAAGACCCATTCATTCAAGCCAATCAGGACCCATTAGTTATAAAATAGAATACCATTAATAATGAAGAACGCACCTGTTTCTGAACCTTGATAAATCTCAGCCAACAGTGCATTGGCTGAGGCCACTAAGCAGTGAACCTGGTTTGTCCAGCCCTCTGTTCTGCCAGTGCTGACTCCTCTGTCCAGGAGGCCCCCGAGACAAGGCAAGCGACCGTAGCACTGACTAGCCATCTAAGAACAAGAAATTGAAAGAAAAGACAGTCAGGGCAAATGTTGCAATTTCCAGACTATAAAACACACTTTGAACCATGCAGGTTAAACACTGATGTGGCTAATTTATGGATTTTTACGGGCTAACAAAGCTCATACTGCCAGCGATCAATTACTTTTCTGGTAGGCTACTGTGTGTTATACTAGTAGCATATGTCTGTCTGTGAATGGCTGTGTGCGTATATGTGCGTGTGGCGCGAGAGAGAACAGTTGAAAACAGTTTGAGCCCTGTCATGTTGCATTCTCGTTAAAACACTGTTTATGTTCTGTTGTGCTCGGTGTAGCTGATAATAAAGACCCCAACTTCACTGTTTCTGTTTACCTCTGCCGCGGACAAGATCAAAGTGAAGGGAGTTAGCCCCGGAGCTAATGTTAGCTTCAACCCTGGAGCAGATCACTAAGTCTCTCCTGGGCATTCCAACTACGGTTGCCGAAGCAGGAAAGAGCTAATGTGTAAGTAGTTTTGTGTAAATATCCCATGTTACAACGTGGACACCTGCAGCTTATAGAGAAGTGCGGCCTATATATAAATACACAATAATCTTTTTTAATTTAGTGGGTGTGGCTTACATTCAGATGCGCTCAATAGTCTGGAAATTACGGTAATTTGGGAACAATAAAAAGAACATTAAGAAAAAGAACGAAAATAAGAACAGTAACAACAACAACAAGACAAAGAACATGAAAAGGAAGAAGAACAACAACAGGTAGAACAAGAACCAGAAAAAAGAACAGATATACATATTTCATGAAGAAAGTAGAAAAAACATTAAGCGTCTCGTCCACCACAAAGGCACATGACAAACCTCTTGTGTGTTCTTGTTTGTACAGTCCATTTTGGTTAGGAAATATGCTCCAAGTTTGTCCTAGAAAACATATATATTTGCGTCAATGTCAAAATTCTAACGTAAACAAACAAACAACAAAAAAAGACAAATCATTCTTCATCAACTATGGAATCTTTCTTACCCGGAGAGAGCCACAAGCTCTGGGGTAGTAGGTCATACAGGCCATCATCCCATCCATTGCCCAGAGCTCACACTGGAGTCACAGAAAGAAAAAAAATAAAACAGGTTTAGGTTTAAGGAGCACAACACATTACTTTTAACATAACTTTTCATCAGTAATTAATAAAACCACAATAAATTAGTAGGTACTAGTGTAACCATTTCACTTCTCTTGTTACCACAAGAACTGACTGTCAGGAAATATTATAATACTGTAAATATATGTTTTAAGTCAACTGTTATAGGGTGGGCAGACTGGATGTGGCCCGTTCAGCTTTTTACACCAGCTAAACTTTTCCAAATTATATAATTTATTTATATTATCATTATACTTCTGCCTTTTCCTTGCAATACCCACGTTTCCCCAGTAGATGGCATAGGAAATGAAACATGGGTTCCTGTTCAATTTTAGGACAATTGTGGCCTGCAATTCAAAAAATTTGCCCATGCCTACTATAGGAGAAAAAAGAGAGAGAGAGAGAGCGAACAGAAGAAAAATGGAGAAAATGGGTGAGGAAAAAAAAAAGAGTGAGATAGAGACAGAAAGAAAGATAAATAGAAATGGATTGAAAGAGAAAGTGAAAAACAGAGGAAGAGAAATAGATTTGATTTTGATTTTTAAAATAACACTTTAAAAAACAGGAGGTGTATAAAGTTTTACATTAAGCTGGTCTTGTAGAGTTATACAGCTGTGGGGATGAATAGTGTTACTCGAAATCAGATTTATCAATGAGATCATCAACACTACGCATTTGTAACAGAAGAAAAAACAGTTTATCTGACAAAGTGTGTCTGCAGTGTGTTGTGCGTCACTGTTTGTTTGACGTCTATGTTGTCTCACCTCAGCCTTGAGGCCCAACAGAGACGTTAGTATACCCAGGATGGAGTTGAGGCCCACTTCCCGGCTCAGCTCCGGCAGCTGGGAGGAGTACTGCAGCAAATCCTTCAGAATACTCACAGCTAACTTGATAGTCTGACCTGAGGCATGAGACTAAGACACAGCAGAGGAGGGATGTTTATATTAAAAAAAGAAAAAAAAAAAAGGCAACATCCAAAATAATTTTCAAGCTTGTTTTGGTGTGTTTGTGATACCTGTATGACTTGCTGCAGTGACCGCAGCCAAGAGAGACAATGTTGCTCAAACAAGTCACTGGAGCCATCTTTAACCAGCACAGAGAGCAGGCAAAGTCCCTCAAACCTGTGTATGCACACACATACAAATGTGAACACATACATAAAAAAATAACTCAGATTTTAAATCATTATGAACTGCAATCATTATCCAGTTACTTTTGTAATAGTTTGTTGACGTTGGTGAAATATTTTATTAATCTATTTTGATATACGCTTACAAAGAAAAGATTCAACAGATCCGCCAGTTATCAACATTTGAAATGTTTAAAAATGCCTCTCTCACCTTGTCTTGCTAGAGCCAAGTTTAGCGTTGCTATAACCAACCAATCCACCAACGGTACTTGCACTCTGCAAAAGGTAAGCAAACATGTTAGCTTTGTATACAAACAAAGGCACAGAAAACAGTACCTGTAACACATTGCCGCAGTAACCTCAGATGATTACAGCAAGAAAGCAGGATATGAATAATGAAATTCAAATGCATCATTCAAACCAGTGTAAATGCGGAAACTACATCAAATTTCAAAAATTTTAAAATGATTTTCCTCACCTTGCGAGAATATAGGTTGATAAATACACAGCTATGAAATCAAAAAGAGTAAAGGACTTGAGGCCAACTATAGCCAGGCTTTATTTCCCCCATTAAATTTTAGAAATGTGTTTATAATACATTTTCCCAATTACAAGTTCTTTAGTTGATCATTTAGCAATGAAAGAATATATCTTTGTAAACGAAATATATATATATAAAATATATTTGTATATTTATATAAAATATATATATTATATTTTTAAATTTGTGAACAACAATACGGTTTCATGCCTAGGTTGACTACCACAGATGCAATATTCGCCTTGAAGATGCTGATGGAGCAGTACAGAAAAGGTAAGGAGCTGCATTGTGTATTTGTAGATTTAGAAAAGGCATACGACAAAGTGCCAAGGGAGGAATTGTGGTTTTGTATGAGGAAGTCCGGAGTGGCAGAGAAGTATGTTAGTTTGGTGCAGGACATGTATGAGAATAGTACAACAGTGGTGAGGTGTGCTGTTGGGAGGACAGAAGACTTCAAAGTGGAGGTGGGACTACATCAAGGAACTGAGCCCCTTCTTGTTTGCTTTGGTGATGGACAGATTGACAGATGAGATCAGACAGGAATCCCCATGGACTATGTTGTTTGCAGATGACATTGTGATCTGTAGTGAGAGTAGGCAGCAGCTAGAGAGAGTACATGTGTGTAAACGAAAAGGAAAACAGTGAAATGGTGAGAGCTGGAGAAAAGTGTCAGGAGTGATCTGTGACAGAAGAGTGTCAGCTAAGGTGAAGGGAAAGGTTTACAGGACAGTGGTGAGACCAGCCATGATGTATGGTTTAGAGACAGTAGCAATAGGCAGAAGACAGGAGGAGGAGCTGGAGGTGGCAGAGTTAAAGATGCTAAGATTCTCTTTAGGAGTGACAAGAATGGACAGGGTCAGGAATGAGGTCATTAGAGGGACAACACAGACAGGAAGGTTTGGAGAAAAAGCTAGAGAAGCCAGATTGAGATGGTTTGGACATGTGCAGAGGAGGGACAGTGGATACATTGGTAGAAGAATGTTAGAGATGGAGCTACCAGGTAGGAGACAAAGAGGAAGACCAAAGAGGAGATATATGGATGCAGTGAGGGAGGACATGCAGATAGTTGGAATCAGAGTAGAAGATGCAGAGAACAGGGAGAGATGGAAAACACTGATTCGCTGTGGCAACCCCTGAAAAAAGGGACAAGCCAAAAGGAAAAGAAGAAGATATATATTTTATATTTTAAAATATAAAAGTATATTTGTGTGTGTTTACATTTGACTGGATAATTTGGTAAATAGTAAGTAATTCGAAAATATAAATATACAATAATGACTTGAAAGATTGCTGTCCGTAGTACTTGGATTATTGCATTGTGTAATGAATGTTACTGTATGCTGTGTTTCTTTACTTTACACTCCTATTGTATTGCAGGGGTCACCTACCTTTTTGAAACCGAGAGCTACTTCAAGGGCATTTAGTAATCTGAAGAGCTACTTGTTTAATACAGGCTTTCCAAACAATGTAATAAGTTCTGGGACATACAATAGGAGACACTCTTCTTACCATTGTCATTACATCCATTTAAATATCATTGCAAGTTTAACTGATTCAACCATTTTTAACCCTCTTGTTGACTAGTTTTATTATTTGAAAATACCCTGCAGGCACCTTAAGTACTCCAGGGGTCTACCAGGTTGGTCACCACTGTTGTATGGGTTCTCAGTGGACACTGGCTTATGAACCTCATAATGTATACGAGGTAATGTTTGTTTGTTTTTTTTTTAAAGAAGAACGTTCAGCTAAGGCTACACTCCTGCCCACTGTCCAAGAGAGTCCACATGTGCTCCGTCACGTGTGTAGTAATACTTGTAATTAGTACGCAATACGCAGTATCAAACATTATCATTATAATTGGTAACACGTTTTAATTTCCAGCTAACACGCAAATGTTACACGAGTAAACACGAGATTAGAATAACGCTGGAAAGAAGTATGGACATTTGGACTGAAACAGCGTGTTAAAGAATAGGCGCTTCTAGCAAATTGTATCGCACGAAAGGGTGCCGCCTCACATTATCTACTTCTTCACCAATTCAGATCTAATTTTTAATTTTTGTAACACCAGCTCGGTAAACAACAAAGCATATAGCAGCTAAGCAGCAGGTTCATGGTTAGCTTTAAGGCTAAGTCGCTCTTATAAACACCGTCTACCTGAGTTGACAAAACGCCATGTTCTCTGTAGCTGGCCAACACTGCGGGTAAGTGTTCTGGACGCTGGTCCTTCAGAACCGACACCAAACCTTCAGTTAGTCGCAATACTGAGGAGCCATGCAGCCAAGCCGTTGACGCCATCTTACTTCTAAACTGACGTTGCTGCTATGCGACGGTATGACGTTGATTTAGTGAGCCCTTTGTTGTGGTCTGAGCGAAGTCGTGATGTTTAAGGCAGTTCCAAACTTGAAGACATCGTTAGTAGTTTTGTAGAATTCGAACGAGGTATCTTGGACCGGGGTTGTCTGGACCAAGTCATTGTGTAGTTTGTGTTGGGACAAGATCTAACAAGACACCACACCGATGGCAAATGAGCGGCTGAGAGCCCTGGAGGACGTGGAGAAGGAGATAGCGATGATTCTGCAGTGTGCCGGCAAGAAGGCTCTTTTTTATTTACACTACATATATTCCATTAATAACGAGGCATATGCAGTACAGTGACATTCCTGCATCCAAATACTACTGGGTTGCACAGGGTGTTTCCCCGAGTGGCATTTTCCAGTCAATTATTTACGATATTTGTTTTGATTTGAAAAAAAAAATCTTTGCAGGTAATATCGTTCTGGAGCTCTCCAAAGACAAACACAACGCCAGCCTTCTGGACAGACAGTTGGGCCAGTTTCAGAGTTCGGTCAACAAGGTGGAGAGTGAACTCAGCACTCAGATCCGCTACCTCACACAGGTGAACACAGGCTTGTACTTTTACGTTGTCCATTGTATCACCACTCACAACCTACTGTGTCCAATAAAGACCATCTGTAGTTGTACACAAACCAGGGTCAGCCAGTAACTAGATCAGGATCTAGTGGTAGATCGCGAAGGGAGTGCTAATTAAATTACATGTGCAATAAAGCTACATGCCTTTAATCAGTAGCTAAACATGTGATGTGCATAAAACGTCAGTTAATATTGAGTTGTGTTATTATTAGTAAATATATGTTAACATTTTAATGTAGGTAGATCACTTGAGGGATTTTTATTACAGGGAAAGTTTTATATCTTAAGTTTTATATTCTTTTCAGTTATTTTTTAGAAGGACAATTTCTCCCTTCGAGTGGATTAGAAAAGTTTTCGTTTTTCAAAAAGCCAGGGTAATTAGGAATGTAAAAACTCATGGTTATTGTGATTATGTGAGTATCAAGAGATCTCAATCAAAAGTGCAAACTTTAAATTAAACCTGTTTCACATATCTTTAAAACATTAAAAGATAGGAAAAACCAGGAACCAGGAACCCCCCCCCCCCAGAAAAACAGTGTTTTTCAATATCATAATAGACATTAGTACCATGAGGTTGATGTTGTAATCATGTTCTCCATTAACATTATAAATCTCTGCATCTTTGATTTCTCCTATGATAGAATATTATTGTAAATATTCATTTTTCTTTTTTTCGCCTTTTATTTACTGGCAAAAGGGCCTTCCACACATGTATATTTTATTCTGTACAGCAACTCTGTCAACAAGCACTATATGATGATGTTCATTAAAGCAGGGGTCCCCAACCTTTTTTGCGCCACGGACCGGTAAAATGTCTGAAGTATTTTTTCACAGACCAGCCTTTAAGGTGTGGCAGATAAATACGACTATCATACGCTATGATACAAAATGATACGACCGGCATAAAAACAGGTAGTTTCTAATTATAATAATAGACGTTAAGCCACTGTGTATGCTACTTTATTAGCAGTGTCCTCATAATATCGCGCTTGTCTTTTAATGCAGAGCTCTTGGCGAAGACGTTTTGAAGGCTTCATTCCCTCGTTAGAGCAGTGGTTCTCAATTATTTTCTGTCATGACCCCCCGGTGGGAACAGAAATGTTTTCACGCCAAGGCATTGGTTTTTTTGTTCATTTTGCTAGCTTGGGGGGTTTATTTCAGCGGTAATGTATTATGTGTTATCAACCGGAGCAGACCTTTTAAGAAGGTAGCGGATGTAGGTAAGACATGTGACCGAGGCAAGCATCTTGACATGTATCAAGTGTGAGTCATAGACAAATGCGATGGAGAGAATCTGTTAATTCTTCAAAATAAAACATTGCTCAGAATCAGATAATAAATAAAATGGAAATGATGTAAGTTATGCATTCTTTCTGTGCTGCCCAGTACCAACTGACCCACGAACCAGTGCCGGTCTGCGACCCGGGAGTTGTGGAACCACTGCTTTAAAGGGCATATGCATTAGCAAAGGGTTGCACTGCATTCAAGAGACTGGAAGCTAAGCTTTAAGACAGCTTTACGGTCAAAAGTCTTCATATATGCTTTTACAATAATTCTCATATTTCTTTCTGTAGGTTGCTACTGGCCAGCCTCATGAAGGCTCGACGTATTCAGCGAGGAAGGACTGTCAGATGGCCATGAACAGAGCAGAGTACACCAAAGTCAAATTGGTAGAACTTGGACGTACGTGTGAAGTGATGCTGGAACAGCAGCTACAGCAGCCATGATGACTAACGGACACTATCATATATATATATAGGCCTTTGTTTGTTCAGATGTTTCATATTCTGGACTTTTCAAGTATACGAAGAAATGTTAATGTCTGTCAAATATCTTGTTTTTTTTCCCCAATGAATTTTGCATTTCTAAGCCTCTCATTTGTGTGGTCTAATTTGTTAGTGTACAGTAGCACATCTGTCAAATCAATCCTATGATAGTGAAGTGATGGTACATTAGTCCACTGCAGGATGTCAAAATATCAAACAACAGCTAACTGTCAAATTCATTAAACCATGAAAGATAGATAGATAAATAGGTAAGTATGTCAAACAACAGCTAACTGTCAAATTCATGAAACCATGAAAGACAGACATAGGTAGATAGGTAAGTATGTAGATAGGTAAGTAGGTAGATAGATACTTTTGTAAAATAATAAAATTAGGGACACACAATTGTTTTTAATGCATAGTTTGAGTTAAACTTTATATGGTTAAGTATGAGTATTTAATTCACTAACTAACAAAAGCCAAACAAATACTACATGAACACAATTAAGTGTAAACTACATAACCTGGCTGTCCTCAGACTTAGTCCACGAGTAGTGGGTCGTGTAGCGTATGTATGGGTTCTTTGCGGACCTAGTTGCTTGTTGGTGTCTCACGATCTGGCAACACTTCGTTACTTCTCGTTACTTTCCCCCAAGAAAGTGCCTCGAAGCGTCTGTGCCTGTAGTAAAACACCATTCTCACTGAAACAGTCAGGACCAGAAGAATTTGGTGGTCTTGGTGTAACAGTGCAGTGGCGTTGCCCTGCCTGATAGGGGCAACAGCAGTCTGGTGTGACAGCGTGCAGCGTGTGGAACAAAAAGAAGTAGCGTGTCAGAAAGCTAAGGGAACGCCCTAACTGCGGTTGTCTGGGAAAAACGCCGGTCTGTAGAACAGCAGTTTGATTTATCGCACGTGGGCTTTAAGTGTTGCTTCGTGGATAGAGCAGCCATGGCTAACTGTTTTTCCATGGGGACTGTTAGGGGGAGTGTTTTGCCGCTGTTGCTGCTGTTTCTGCTGCTGCCACCGCTGCAAGGTAGGGATGTCGGTGGGCTCTCAGCTGCGGTGCAGCTCTCTGGCCCGAGGCTGGCCTACAACACTCATTCATTTTTATTTAAGTTTACGTTGCCAGAGTAACAACGTGCTCTCATCCATACGAGCTGTTTGTAGCACTGCTCCTATAACACGAAGAAGTGAATTCACTTTCTCCTATTCACTTTGTGGCAGTCTGTAATGTATTTAATTACGTAGTGTAATCGTATAATAGATATATTTTTAAAAAAAATATGTATTTAATCACACCAACATTGTCTATTACTGTTTTACTTTCGTGTATCGATCCGTTCACTACATATATCCGTAGTAGCACTGAAAACAACCATAGTTTGTGTGATTGTGTATTCGTGTTGAATGGAATATTGTAGGTTTTAGCATAACTGGATTGGTCGATTTATTGTTTTTACTGACTGAATTTTAAAGAAAATTATCCCCGGAGCAATGTGTAAATATGAGCAAGCAGAAGGGAAATTAAAAAAAACAACAACAATAAACCATGTCCCTACACTCTGTTGTGTGTTCGTCTGAATTGAGACGCATCGATCTACCGGACATTTGTTCGGAACTGGGGTCCGTTTCTTGAAGCGGGCTTAGTGCTAAAGAGAGTTCGTTAACTCTGTATTAGAGGGAACTCTGACTTTCAGGTTTCACGAAGTCGGCTAGACCGTGACGCTGACTTGGGTGCTATGGCCACATACGCCGTGGAGAAAACCGGCTCCGTAGCAATTTTAAGGTCCTTAAGTCCGAGTTAAGCAGACTTGAGGACCAGTCATATGCAGGGCGTGGCCGTTTGTTGAGGAGCCTGCGGACATCGCAGCTCAGTTGCTTAGAAGAAATTGATACCAGGAAACGGATGCAAGGTTTCCTTAATAACATAGGTGATGCTGAGAACGTAGTCGAGGCAACTGTGTGCGGATGTGGGCGGAGCGTTGCCGTTGCGCTGAAACGCACACTTTCAGCAGTGCTCTGTGAAGAAAGGTGCAAGTTTGAAATTGGTACATCACTACTGCATAGTGATGTGTTGTTCGCGAGTGATTCGTTCAAAATGAACGAATCTTTCATATGACTCGTGACCCCCGAGTCATGAAATATTTGTTCATATTGAACTCACGAATCACTCACAAATAACTCACTGCGAATTAATCTTTCACTACGAACGAATTACTCTCTGCGAAATAATATTTCACTGTGAACTAATCTTTCAATACGAACTAATTACTCTGCAAACTAATATTTCATTGCAAACGAATCACTCTCTATGAACTAATCTTTATCTGTGAACTAATCTTTCGCTGTGAACTAATCTTTTGCTGTGAACTAATCACTATGAACGAATCATTCTCCGTGAACTAATCTTTCACTCCGTTCTCGCAGATTCGTTTCATTTGTCACACGCCAGAGAGCTCGGGTCTCTTTTGCTCTCATTCATCTTCACATTGTGGTGTGTTTTTTTTTCTTAGCCTTTCGCATGGCTTCAATTGCTTATGGCATTTTGTGTACTTTGTAGACTTTGTCAGCGGAAGCAAACCATGTTCAGTATTTAGTGTCGGAGAACCGCAGCCTTCTTTACAACGCCCACAATAAGGCTAAAGCGCCACCTGCTGTAAAACGAATGAAATGATACTGTTCAGAGTCCAAGATTCGAATCAATAAAGAGTCGGACTTCCCTTCACTACGACTGCAACACATCAGCAAAGTGTCTGTATTAATAAGTAGTTGACAGTAGTTAAATTACAGTAAAGTAGTTATTAACAGAAGTATGGAAGTGCTTAGGAGCAGTGGCAGTAGATTTTCTGACTAGGTTGTTTAACTGAATTTTAGAGACCGAGAAGATGCCTGATGAGTGAAGGAAAAGTGTTATGGTGCCAATTTATAAGAAGGCTGATGTACAATTGTAACAAATACAGCGGGATAAAGTTGATGAGCCATACAATGAAGATTTGGGAACGAGTAGTGGAAGCTAGGTTGAGGCAGGAAGTGGAGATTTGTGAACAACAGTATGGTTTCATTTATTTATGGATTTCTGGATGCAGTGAGGGAGGACATGCAGATAGTTGGAGTCAGAGTAGAAGATGCAGAGAACAGGGAGAGATAGAAAATGTTGATTGGCTGTGGCAACCCCTGAAAAAGGGACAAGCCAAAAGGGAAAGAAGAAGTTGACAGTTAAATTATAATTTCATACAAAAAACTGTCTTGTGTAATTTGAATATCATTTCCCTAATAGTCCACAGACCACAGCGGAATTATTCAGACATATGAAGAGACAACTAACGTCTGGGAAGATGATCACACTGATCTTTTAGCCCCAACAGGGGGCAGAAGTTATTCTTCCCTGTTTCAACGACATTTCTGTATTTGGTCTTTTTGTATTTGCTGCCCAGTCCTTTTTTATCTCTGTTGGGTTAAATCTGGATTAAAATTTAAAACGGGCAGGTGTGGACACGGCGAGATATATATATATATATATATATTGATAATTTTACACACTTGGGCTGAACAGTTCTGCAATTAACGGGGACTAATAACTTTCCCATTTATACTCACGCATTCAATTCGTTACCAAGCCTTTTCACTGTCTCCTGTGGCTGTGACACGGTTGCCCTTTTTATTTTACAGTGTGTCGTAATCGTTATAGACATGCAACAGTATTTCTCGCTCCACGACATGGTTCGTGTTATATGAGTTCAATTCAGGAAGCCTTCATATGTAGTCGGACACGAGCGCCACTCAAACTTAACTTAACCTAGTCTTCCAAGAGCTAATTGTAATCCGCTTTTGTGAAACCAGAAAGTCATACTTGGACCTCTCCGGCTTCCAGAAGCCAGAGCTGTGACAAATTCGACAACGAAGTTTAAGCTATAATAATAATAATAACAAAAAAAAGTCTTTATTGTCATTGTAACATGGGGATACAACAAAATTGAACCTCTGCTTTTAACCCACCTTACTTACTTACTTATTTTTAACTTTACAGTTAAAAAATAAAATAACCAAGATCTCTGTTATATGTATTTATGTTATATATGTATATATCTCTAGAGTCGAATGCTGAGGAAGCAATTTTCATTTAGCACCTAATTTTAGTCACCAAGCAATTAAAAAAAAACCCAAAACATGTGTTTGATGTCAGTTTGTAGGACATTTTTTATAATTACTTATTAGTAGCTAATCATTGCTAGTACTAGAAGGTTGTGCAAACAATTTCATGTCACACAGCAGGTGTCACTAAACCCTGGTCCTGGGACCAGTGCCTGTCCACAGGTCGTTTGGTACCAGGCTGCAGTGGTACACGGTGAAAAATTGTACTTCAGTTTTACGAATTTACCTCATTAACAAAAACAGTCATATTCCTTTACTTTTTTGTTTTTTCTTTCTTAGTTTTTTATATTCTGGAAATGTTTCAAAACAATAGGTCATTTAGATTCTGTTACAGAAAGAAGTTGAAAATATAGTAATAATAATATAAGTTTTATTTAGAAAATGTATTGATCCTTCAAAGATGGCACAGCATAGCTAGTCCGTAGTAATGGCTGATACCGGCCACTGGTCCTTTGGTAAAAAAAAAACAAGGTTGGGGACTGCTGTTATACAGCACTGAATGACTAAGCAAAACCAACCAGACCAACAAAGAAGTTATCATCAAGGCATCATCAAGTTGCCTACCAGGCTTTAATAATTTTAATGGAAACTGTGTTGAAGAAGATACATTTTCTCTTGTAGCACTACTCTTTGATCATAGGTAAATGAATGTGAGCATGAATGTTGTTTTTCATATGCAATAAACTGGTGAACTGGCTATGTGGGAGTACCCCGCCTTCGCCTGTTGATCGCTGGGATTGACCCGAGTGCCTACCACTCGATTCTTTAAAGGAATTAAGGGTAGATAGATAGTAGTTAGAGTGGCGCTTTGGCCCAGAGGCAATGTCTCTGTCATTGGTGTGGAACCCCAGGGTTCACCTCCTGGGCGAGTTCGAATCCCGGTTAGGTACGATTGGTACCTTCCAGTGGACTCACCACCCGCAGGAAGGTTTAGGGGGGTTGGTATGGTGCAATGTGATTTGGGTGGCGACTGCTGCCCCCGCGACCTGGTGAAAATGGATGGATGGATGATTGGATGGATGGATGGATAGATAGTAGTTAGATAGTTAGAAAGATGGGTCTTGCGGCAGCGTTGCATTGTAAGCTGCCTTTATAACAGCTCAACAAAGGTTGTATCTAAATGATATACATAGATTGCATCTGACAAATAAACAGAGCTACCCCATCATCTTATTTGTCCTTTCGAGAAGTTGGGATCTGCATAGCAGGTTTGAGAACCAACAACAAACAGTACGCTTTAATCACAGCTTAATGGTGACCAACAGGGGAAAAAACAGCGGGGCAAAAAAGTATTTAGTCAGCCACCAATTGTGCAAATTCTCCCACTTAAAAAGATGAGAAGGGCCTGTAGTTTTTATCATAGGTACACGTCAACTGTAAGTATTTGGTCAATAACATAGGTTCATCTCAATACTTTGTTATATACCCTTTGTTGGCAATGACAGAGGTCAATTGTTTTCTGTAAGTCTTTACAAGGTTTTCACACACTGTTGCTGGTATTCTGGCCCATTCCTCCATGCAGATCTCCTCAAGAGCAGTGACGTTTTGGAGCAGTTGCTGGGCAACACAGACTTTCAACTCCCTCCAATTTTCTAGGGTTGAGATCTGGAGACTGGCTCAGCCACTCCAGGACCTTGAAATGCTTCTTATGAAGCCAATCCTTCATTGCCCAGGCAGTGTCTTTGGGATCATTGTCACGCTGAAAGACTAGGCCATGTTTCATCTTCAATGCCCTTGCTGTTGGAAGGATGTTTGCACTCAAAATCTCACGATACATGGCCATTCATTCTTTCCTTAACACAGATCGGCCGTCCTGGTCCAGTTGGTGGCTGACTAAATACTTTTTTGCCCCACTGTACAGTGGCTGCTGTTGGTCAAAGACCAAAAGACGGAGGAAGAAAGGTATTTTAGGGGTGTGCTGTTAACCCCAAAAAACAACACAAACAAAAGAAAGCAAATGTAGCACAACCCAATGTCAATCTAATGTATGGCATACAGCTGGCAAATTCAAATTTCAAGCTGTATTGTACGTTTAGCACTGCATGACATTGTATTCGTTTGCTCTGCGTTTTAACTCGTTCCCTTGTGCAATTTGTTTTATTGCGTAACGTGAGTTTCTCTGGGGAGAAAACTTGACTTGGGTCCGGAAGGTTCCAGGTTGAAGGTTCCACTGGTGCTTAATTATTATTAACAGAGACATGAGCCCTCAAAAGTTCAGTGCACTTAGACATTGTCATGTCTGTCTGTTCCCTTTTCCTGCTGTCTGCTTTGTGGTTGGTAATCTGTGTGATCACACTCACCTGTGTCTGTAATTAGCTTCACTTGTGTCACCTGGTGCTCCCTGTATATATACCTCTCTCCCTCACTCTGCCCTTGTTGGATCATTGTAGTGGGATTATTGTAGTTTGGATCAGTGTGTCAGTTAGTGACTGTTTTCATGAGCGCTGTCTTTGTGAGCGCTGTATCTTTCGTGCCAGCGTTGTGTCGAGCTTTTTGTTGTAGCTGTTCCCAGTTTGTTCCCGAGCAAGTCCGTTGCTGTGCTCAACTCCCTTCGTGTTCTCAGCTCTGCTCGACTTTGTATATGCTTCAGTCCTGGTTTTTGGAATTTAGAACCTTCAAATAAACTACCTGCATTTGGGTCCTGCCTGCTTCCTGCAATGTCGATGCCCACACGTGACAGACAATCTGTTTTCAGGGATTGACACATGGGTTAGCTGCCAAAACAAAAACAGTCTGATCATAAATAAGTGCTTTTAAATAATAAATGATATTAAATGCTAGCCAAAATGCAAAGAATTGGCAATGAACAGACAATACTCTGAACTCGCATACTGTGCATAAGTGCCTATGTCACTGATCTACGCTAACACAGAGGTCACATGTCTTACCTACATCCGCTAACTTCTTAAAAGAAGTTGGAGCCGGTAACACATAATACATTACAGCAAAGTTGAAACCTCTAAGTTAGCAAAATGTACAAAAAACAAACATCTTCTTAGTGCAACGTAAAAGAGCCAATGAGGAGACAGAAGTAGAGCCTTCGTCTTCAAAGAAAAAGAAAGCTGCATTTAACAGACAATTCCAGGAGTCCTACTTGAAATATGGATTTATTGAGACAGGTTGTTCCCACGCACCGAGCCCGCGCTGCATAATATGTGGCGAACAGCTCTCTAATGAGGCAGTGAAGCCTTGAAAACTGCTTCACCACTTGAAGGAGACCAAACATTCTGCATTCACAGACAAGTGCGATGTTACAAGGACGCTGCTAATAAAGTAGCACACACTTGACGTTTATTAGTATATTGAGAAAATACCAGTTTTTTATGCCAGTCATATTTAATTTGTTAGTATTTATCCACCACACCTTAAAGGATGGTCCGTAAAAAAAAAAAAAAAATTCAGACGTTTAACCGGTCCAGGCGCAAAAAGTTTGGGGACTGCTGTCCTTGGTGACAGACATTTTTTGTCACAAAGACTTTTTCACTTCCAGCACTGATTTAGGCCAGTGGTTCTCGATTATTTGCTGTCATCCCGTAGAGGACAGGATTTTTTTCATGCCATTCCAAAATGAAATACTGTTGATAACCTGATAATATGTATTTTCTTATCTGGACAAACCACTGTTTGAGTTGCTGCCCTCTACTGACTGTAGGCTTGTTTATCATCATAAAGCATTGTATGCAGCACTATTTGAGAAGTTCTGGTTCAAGCCAATATTCCGGCTTTAAATGAAGCCATGCCGTTTACAGCTAGGACTGTGACCGGATTATGTTACTGAATTTACTGCATTTAAATAAACAATGCAAACTTGCTGTTTTGACAGAGTATAAGCACACTGCTCAAGGACAGGCCTTGTATGACCACTGTGCACTATCTAAAATAATTAAAAACAAGTGTAGTTTTTGTCAGATTGAGACTGATGTATGCGTTTCCATCTTTTTCTCCTTTTTTAGTCCTGTCTCAGGATGCTTTTGATCTGAGTGATGCTCTGAGTGACGATGACAGTAAACCAGGTAAGTATAATCTCAGTACAGTCTCTGCAGGTGTATTTAACTTCAAATGTCAAGTCAGTGTGGCTTTAATGAACACACTGTACAGGTGATGTACACAGACACCTGCGGTGTAGTTGTTTGTCATTATGTTCAGGGGTGCAGTGAAATTGAGGGTTCTCCCACAGAGCGTCCGTACACCACAAAAAAAATGTTTAAAAAAAATGACCAACCAAGAAGAATGCAAGAGACGGAAATAAAAGCAACGCAAGGGAGAAACAGTATAGAGATTTTACGATTACTTGTGATGTGCGGATCGATCCTGAAATATCGATACTTCCGATTCTGGATCTTTATGCTCTGAAATCGATTCTGAAATCCAAATATCGATACTTTTGATAACTTACGCATTCTGAGATGAGGCGTATCCTAAACAGAAACATGGTGAAAAGTATCCAAATTATTGAGATGTTGTCTAAGTGACGCTCGGTTGGTCGGACTACTTCTTCTTCCGCCTGGGTGTGTGCGTC
>NC_024307.1:34522471-34523645 GCF_000523025.1 Cynoglossus semilaevis
TTTATTTATTTTTGTTTTACAAATAACATGTTTTCAGAGTTTGAAACATTGTTTTGACATATTTTATATGATTGTGTTCTCAGGTTTTTCTATTGTTGTGTTGACTGTATAGTAAATGAGGCAGCTACCTCAGTACACTACAGAGTTTAAAATAAATAAATAACTCCTGCCTTGGATTCTTAAAGAAGCTATGATTTGAAATACACTTTTTTTTTAATTTAAAAGACAAATGATAAAATATCGATATCGGTATCGGCGATACCAGCCCGAATTTTACTCGGTATCGGATCGGAAAGGAAATTGGTGGTATCGAACATCACTAACGATTACCCAATACCAGAATTAAGTGTGATATTAAGTGCCGCGATTAATCGATTGCGATATTTCCTGAACACCATCAGGAAATATTATGCCAGAACTATGGTTAAGCGCTTCTCAAACAGACTGAAAACAAAATTACCCAACACCAGCCTGTGTTGCTTTGTTTTCAGTTTCTGCCCAGTGGGGAAACATGGCAAAGAAAGACTTAGTCCCTTAAACAAGTGACATTAAATCAGAGATGTATGATTATTCTGGCTATATAAAAAATGACAAGGTTGTCTTCATGGATGACAGCTTGTCGGCATGTAAAGCGTGCCATACTGTGAGAAAGTGAAAGGAGAAAATGCATCCAATACGTTTCATGACCTGCAGGGCAACCACCCGACTTTGTTCACATGGAATTGTAAGAAAATTAACCGGTCTGGCTTTTAGTGCAATTTGACAAATTACACAACATTCATTAAATGTTACATTATACCGATTATATATACACATAGCATGAGGTCGATCTTTTTTTTTTGTTGGTTAGTTTTAGTGTCAGTGTGAATTGACCCGGAGAAGTAAACGCCATGTGGTCTGTTCTCAAGGTCCTCAGTCAGTGAGCATTTAGCATTAGTTCTGGTTGCTTTTCCTATTTGTGGGTAAATAGAGGTTCTACTTCCAGTAGTGGGATGTTTGTTTCATTCGTTACTAATTTGTGTTTGTTAAGCGTGGGCAAAGTTTTTGACTCACGGGCCCACAATTGTCTCCAAAAAGATAAACGACATGTTAAAGCCATGCATAAAGGCTAAAATGCTAATATGCTTTTATCATTTTCTATGCCATCTATTAGGGAAACGTGGGTATTGTAGGG
>NC_024307.1:34523664-34524492 GCF_000523025.1 Cynoglossus semilaevis
AAGTATAATGATAATATGAATAAATTGAGTGTTAAAAAAAAGTGTACTTGATGTTAAATATTATAGTATTGGGTAGTATCCCACATGAAATGTTGTATCAAGCTATCCCTTAAATTTATGATTAGTAATATTTAAAGTAATAAGTTACTGACATGGTTAAATTGTCCAAAATTTACCATCAACCAGCCCAACTCTGACAACAATTAATGATAATGAATGAGTTTGAAACTGGTATAAGTTATAAATAACAGTGCTATAAATTTGGAATAAAATTATAGTGGAAAAAAAAACTTTTAGTTATGTGTATATATGTATATTTATAATGCATTTTCTCATCTTAATCACAGCTTCACCCACACCAAAAGACAAAAAAGCAGGAGGAGGAGCAACAGGAGGAGGTAAATTTCCACACATATTATTATATCACACATATTATTATATATATTATATATATATATATATATATATATATATATATTACGAGTTGGCTTACAGGGTCAAAGAAGCCTGACATGTAGCTGAATGATGGCTCATTCTCTGTTTTCTGCAGACTTTGATTTGTCGGATTTGTTCAAAGACAGCCACACCACCACTGCCAAACCAAAATCAAAGCCTGACCCTAAAGTACCCAAAAGTACCACAGCTCCAGCCAAACCCAAACCTAAACCAGGTGAGAGCATCACATGATGCCTTTTGTTTGTTTTATTTCTGAGGCTCAACAGCAGATAAAGTAATTAGAAACTAAATACTGTTTTTATTTTAGTTTACAGTTTCATATTTTTCCAATGGCAGCTGGAAGACTAACTAACTAACCTATATATATATATA
>NC_024307.1:34525251-34526948 GCF_000523025.1 Cynoglossus semilaevis
ACTGAGAGCCAGGCCTTCTCGACCAACATCAGTGTGTGACCTCACCAATGCGCTTTTGGAAGAATGGTCAAAAATTCCTATAAACACTCTCCTCAACCTTGTGGACAGTCTTCCCAGAAGAGTTGAAGCTGTAATAGCTGCAAAAGGTGGACCGACATCATATTGAACTCTGGGTTAGGAATGGGATGGCACTTCAGTTCATAGTATGAGTCAAGGCAGGTGAGCAAATACTTTTGGTAATATAGTGTATATATATATATATATATATATATACATACACACATATATAGATATACATAAAAATATCTATCTATATATATCTATACACATAGATGTAGATTTATGTGTATATACAGTGCCGTGAAAAAGTATTTACCCCTTCCTGATTTCTGTGTTCTTTGCATATTTATCACACAGAATTGTCAGATCATTAATCCAATTTTAGTATCACACAGAGACAACCCAAGGAAATACAAAATGCAGTTTCTAAATGATGATTTTGTTTATTTGTTGAATCAAGAAATCACTTAAACAGAATCTGTCAGACAAAGTGAAGCAGGCTACAAGACCTCAAGAACAAACACATCATGCCACGTTCCGAAGAAATTCAAGAAGAAATGAGAAAAAAAGTGATTTAAGCCATAGCCATAGCTCTGGGGCTTCAGCGAACCACTGTCAGAGCCATTATCCACAAATGGGAACAGTGGCAACCCTTCCCAGGAGTGGTCGACCAACTAAAATTACTGCGACGACGACTCATCCAGGAGGTCACAAAAGAACCTAGAACAACATCCAAAGAACTGCAGGCCTCGCTAGCCTCAGTTAAGGTCAGTGTTCACGACTGGCATCCATGGGAGAGTTTCCGGACGAAACCCACTGCTGTCAGAAAAGAACACAAAGGCTCGTCTGCCATTTGCCGAAAAAACATCTTGATGAACCTCAAGACTTCGTAGAAGGTGTGCGGCCGGTTACATCTGGCGTAAAAATGGCACAGCATTTGATAAAAAGATCATTATGCCAACAGTGAAGCATGGTGGTGGCAGTGTGATGGTCTGGTCTGGGTCGGCTTTGCTGCCTCAGGACCAAGATTACTTGCTGTGATTGATGAATTCTGCTCTCTACCAGAAAATCCTAAAAGGATTTTATGTCCATCAATTTGTGCCCTCAAGCGCACTTAGATCATGCAGCAGGACAACAATCTGAAACACACCAGCTAGAGGACCTTTTAATGGCTCAAGAAAAACAAAATAAAGGTTTTGGAGTGGCCATGTCAGTCCGGATTTAAATCGAAGTAAATCGAGATGCTGTGGTGTGACCTTAAACGGGCAGTTCATGCTAGAAAACCCTCCAATATGACGGAGTTGAAACAATTCTGCAAAAAAGAGTAGGCCAAAATTCCTCCACAACAATGTGAAAGACTCATCACCAATTATCGCAAACGCTTGATTTCTATTATTGCTGCCAAGGGTGGCACAACCCATTATTAGGTTCAGGGGGCAATTACTTTTTCACATAGAGCCAGATACACTATATTACCAAAAGTATTGGCTCAACTGCCTTGACTCCTACTATGAACTGAAGTGCCATCCCATTCCTAACCCAGAGTTCAATATGATGTCGGTCCACCTTTTGCAGCTATTACAGCGTCAACTCTTCTGGGAAGACTGTCCACAAGGTTGAGGAGAGTGTTTATAGGA
>NC_024307.1:34527233-34528841 GCF_000523025.1 Cynoglossus semilaevis
TTTTTTCAGGAGCTGGGCTTGGCCCCTTAGTTCCAGTGAAAGGAACTTTGAATGCTTCAGAATACCAAAACATTTTGGACAATTCCATGATTGAACTCTGGGTTAGGAATGGGATGGCACTTCAGTTCATAGTATGAGTCAAGGCAGGTGAGCCAATACTTTTGGTCATATAGTGTAGGTTTGGATTTGTTTTGGTGCCTTAGTAAATGAAATCATCATTTCGAAACTGCATTTTGTATTTCCTTGGGTTTGATGATCTGAAACCTTTGTGTGTGTGATAAATATGCAAAGAACACAGAAATCGGGAAGGTGGCAAATACTTTTTCACTGCACTGTACACTGGGTATGGAAAGTATTCAGACCCCCTTAATTTTTTCACCCTTTGTCATATTGCAGCCATTTGCTAAAATCATTTAAATTATTATATATATATATATATTAGTTAGTTTCCAGGCTGTCATTGAAAAAATATAAAACTGTAATAATATTTGTATAAAAAATAAAACACTATAAGGGCTTATTCTGGCCTGTGGGCCACTGGACGTTAAATAGTTGTAGTAATATTATTCTTAACTGTCTTACGAGCTGGTGATGACCTTAGCCTGGCTGATGCTTTGGACCCCATCAATGACATCAACAGGAAGGACAAGGACAAAGGACAGGGAGGTGGGTGAAAGGTCTTTTTGAATGTCTCATGTTGGTCTTGTTTTAGACCTTGTGTGAGTAGTACAGTGCAGCGCTTTCGTATCTTTACCTACAACGTTTTGTTACAAGAAAGTTCTGTAAAAAGTGTTACATTGCCAAATCAAGGAATTCACATATAAACATGTGAAACAGTGAGAGAGAAAAAAAACAATAGGAAGGAAAGGAAAATGAACTACTTGTTATTGTGACACAGCACACCACTGCACACAACGAAATGTGACCTCTGGTTTGAACCCATCACCAAAGTGAACAGTGGGCAGCTTTAAGCGCCCAGGGATGGTGCCTTGCTCAGAGCACCTCGGTGGTAACTTGGCAGCTGGTGGATTTGAATACGAAGCCTTCCAGACCCAAGTCCACTTCGTTAACCACTAGGCCAAAACACTATAACCTGTGAGGTGAAGACAGTTGCAGGGAGAGAGAAGACAAGGGTATTGTTAGTGCGCCATGGGAGTTCCCTCAGCAGTTTAGGCCTATAGCAGCATAACTAAGAGATAATGAGCCAGCCATTTGAATAGGGTATATCAAAAAGGAAGGTTTAATTTATGTCTAATTGTAAATATAGTGCTGTTTTCAGCTTCGTGAACCCACCCTGGCAGCTGGTTCCAGAGGTAGGCAAAATAGAGAAATAATTAGAAATAAAGCAAACAATACAGAAGGTTCGTGGGAGATGCGTACGGACGTCGACAAACAGGTGAAGTGGACGAGTGGGCTGCTCGGAGTCCTTGGCCAACTAGCATCAGCATCAGCGTCTGTAAGCGTGCTCGTACCGCAAATCTTTAGTCGTAACTCGAAGCATAAATTGGCTCGAAGGCTTTCTCGTGTCTCGATGTCGAGACGCTCGTATCTCGAGGTTCCACTGTATATAAAAGTTAAAGCCACTAGGCGGCAGAATTGCAGCTCATT
>NC_024308.1:0-21263 GCF_000523025.1 Cynoglossus semilaevis
TTGGTTTGGACTTGGTAACAGAAGTCTAAGAAGATGATCAGAGGACTTTAGGAGGCATCGTAGGACGTTAAATTTTGTATCGTGAAAATATTGGAAATTAAATTTCCCGTAAAACTTCCACGAAACGGATTTAAAAAGGAATTCGAGAGGGAGCGAAAGGAGGACCGATATAGAGAGGGAACGCTGTACATATGTTTGTATACTGTAAGTATGGCTGCTTGAAGACGCATTAAAAATGTGCCCACTAGATGGTAGCATTTGACCAAAACCTAAAAAACTGCAGGATCCACTTCAATGACCCAACTAAAATCAGACAGTTGGAGTGACATGAAGTAAAAATGTTTTACATCAATAAGAACATGTACATGTCCGTTTGAAGATAACGTATTGAACATCTGTTTATTCCATGGCAGCATTTGAAACACAGAATAACTGACAATGTGGATGTGATTGACAACAGACCACCACCACCCCTCCCACTACTTCCCATACACCAATCAGACCATGTAGCTGACCCAGTCAGAAGAAGGCACCGAAAACTGATGTTTCAGAAGATTTTATTTAGCCGTCCGTAACCATCCCTCCTGGAAACACCGTAAGAGCTATGGTGTACAATATATATTTGACAAAAACAATTAATGTAGAACGAACTTACCAAATATATTAAAATGTGTACAAAATGAAATAAGGAAAACTAAAACAATACTTGTTCATTTATAATTATTCCCGCTCTGACTGGGCGCTTAACTGTGTCTAATCGGCGTTGTGACTATCGAAAAAAACCTTTTTGTGAAGCACTTCAAAATAAGAGTTTTGTTACAAAGAAAACCGGAGGCCGTCAGCTAATTTCCGCTTACACAAGGGTCATTTACAGACCATGTACCTTGGTGTCAGTCTGCCAATGATCACAGACCCCAACCCAGGGTGGCCAATCAGGGCTCAACAGGTCCCACTCCTCACATGCTACTTCAGGAGCGTTGGCAAATATGCTGTCAGACTCTACTTCAGCAGGTTTTACAATTATTTTAATGCCTTTTTCTTCTTCTTCTTCTTCTTCTATTTGTGTATTTTAGTCTCTTGTTGTGTCAGTAGTTCAGCTCAGTGTCTGTGAACTGTTAGTTTTCATAGTTTGGTCCGGCTGGACACTGTCAGCCTAAGCATAGTTGTGTTTACAGTGGAAACAGAGATAGTCAGAAGTTTCAACACCTCTGTCAACAACAACAGGACAAGGCAATATTACAGTGGAACAATGGGACTTTAGGGATTTAAGATGGCATTGATAATTTACTTTTAGAAAGAGTTCTGCATTGTTATTATTGTACTAACAGTCGGGGAGAAAAGTCCCCCCCTCTTCTTAAGGAAAAAAAGGATGCTTTAATTAATTTACAATCATAAAATAGTAGTATGTATGCATTGCTTAGTTGAGTTTTTGTAATTCTTATAATAATTAAATCTGAATTTTGAACTTGGAAAATGACGTGTGTGTTAAACTAGGCAAAACATCACACTCACTGAAGACAGCGTTACTGAAGAAAACGCTGGACTGATGTCACTGACGTCACCAAGCAGCAAAGACTTCAGATAAATTAAAACAACAGAGAGAAACAAGGTCCCGTCAATAATTATATAGAACTCCATTTAGGGCTGACTCAAAACCACGTGATCACTATGACGTTAGATTGAAGTTTTATTTTCACGCTGTCTGATTGGTGTAAATAAAAGACGGGTTGACGTTCAGAGCTTGGATTCGATTGGTCGAAGCAGCGGTTCATCAGACGGTTGCTTGGAGACGGTGCTGTCAAAGCTGGTGGCTCTGCTCGTGCGCGTCAGTGGGCGGATGTGCACGTATGTAGGTGGATGTGCGCGGCCGTGGGACGCGTTCCATTTTTTTGGTAGTGAGTCTGTGATTTTTCAATTGTCGTCATTACGAACGGAGAGATTCTTAAAAAACAAACAGTGGAAGAAAAGAGAAGAAGAAAAGAGGCGGGGCTTCAAAGGTGCGTTTGTTTTTATTGCATGAAAAATGATTGGACTGAAACCAGGACCGCGACTTGAGGTTTAAACCCAATTGATAACAGTGTGTTTGTGTTTGTGTGTGTGTGTATGTGTGTAAAAGACAGAGAAAAAGAGAGAGAGAGAGAAAGAGAGAGGGAGAGACTGTGTGTGTGCGCGAGAGAGTAAGAGAGAGATAGAGACAGTGTGTGTGTGTGTGTGTGTGTGTGTGTGTGTGTGTGTTTGGGGGGTGGTTGTGTGTGCGTGTGTACATTGTTCTAAATCTGAAAAGAAATAAGTTTGAACTAAAACCATCCAATTTTGTCAAATTTAAATCAGTGAATTTTAATCTTGACGCCTTGGTCTGCGTGTCCTGGTCTCAGTTCTGGACTTTGGTCAGGTGGTCTAGTCTGGTCTGGTGCTTTCTGGTCTCTTCTGATCTCAGGTCTGTGTTTTTTTTAATTATTTTTAGTCTTCATATTCACAATTACAATAAATTATTTTTGCTACATTTGCAGCAGTGCCACCAGCGGGGGCTACATGTTAGTCATCGTTGAATCCCCAACTTGTTCATGATATTTTTTTATTTACATTTGATGTCGCCATTAAGAAAGTGCAGAAGCAGAAAATGTGAACGAATTAATAAATGACCACTTACGTCTGTGTGCAGGTGCCACCATGTGGTCTACAGTTGGACCATGGCTCACAGGAGTTTAAACTTCATGGCCCATGCCCTGCCACAATCCGACCCACTTGGTCTGGGCTCTTTGCCCCACAGGATGTTGACCTTCTGACCTGTTGGTGATGTCATGAATAAATTTGAAGTTCTGGGGATTGTGGGGGAAGGTGAGTCTCCTCTTCTACATCCTCACCCTAGTTAAGAAGTTCTTCTTCTCTTAACTAGTCCCGATTGTTAATCCTCCTCTTGTAAATTGCTCTGGGGTGGAAGGGTTAGGGTGAGGGTTAATACTGATCAATACTGGGAGAAAACCAATGAGATCATTAGGAGGATATACGAGTACTGAAGGTGATGAAGATTGGGGTTGGTACTGAAGTATAACCTAAATGTTCCCATACTCTGAGTACTGATTGGACAAAGTAATGGCTGCATTAATATTGTTTCTTTATAAACAGATGAAACAGAACGGATAAGAAATAAATCTTCTGGATGAAAATCCAAACCTGGAGAATCACAAAGGAAAAAGACGTAGAAAAATCTGTTGAAACATTTCATTCAAACTTGTTTATTTCATTATTTTCAGGAGCGTACGGCGTCGTTCTAAAGTGTCGTCACAAGGTAAAATCTGTCTCATTTTGAAGTCTTTATTTTGAGAAAACAGACAAATGTTTGTATTCTGTATGAATTGGTTCCTCCTAGAGAACGGGAGTATTATTCAGTGAGGACTAAGAGTCCATCCTTCCTTTGAGGAGAACAGTTATTTTTGTGAAGACAAAGTGGAACATGTGAAAAATGAGGACATTCAGTTCATCAGGAAGTGGGTCACCACGATCAGGAAGTGGGTCACGATCTAGAATTTGAAACCAGACAGAGAAAAAAATCTTTAAACCATATATTGATTCATAGAAAATAATTATAATTGTTGTTGTTATTTTTATTATTATCCAGTTTTTCAGGCCATAAATTCCGTAACTATTCCTTAAAGTCGGACATTTTTTATTCTGTCACTTGACTCTGAGCCACAGTAGATAATTTTAGTAACATGATGACTAGCATTACTACTACACGTTTACGATTGTGACATCATCATGACATCGTGTTTTGTTACAGGAGACCAATGAAATTGTTGCAATAAAGAAATTCAAGGATAGCGAGGGTGAGAGAATTTCCATAACTAAAATTAAAAAAGTCTAAAATATTTCTCTATTTTATTTTACGTTGTTACATAAGTCATTGATTTACATGTCAATCAATAAGTTTCTGATGATTTTTGTCTTTTGTCAGAAAATGAAGAAGTTAAAGAAACAACACTGCGGGAGCTCAAAATGCTGCGAACCCTCAAACAGGAAAATATCGTGGAACTCAAGGAAGCTTTTCGAAGAAGGGGAAAACTTTATTTGGTTTTTGAATATGTAGAGAAGGTGAGTGCCCCGTATAGGCCACTTTCTGTTCACACATGACAATGCTTCTCTGATGGTTGTTTTTCTTCAGAACATGCTGGAGCTGCTGGAGGAGAAACCCAACGGTGTTTGCACAGAGATGGCGAGGAGTTACATCTACCAACTGATTAAAGCTATTCACTGGTGCCACAAACACGACATCGTTCACCGAGGTGAACTGTGGTCATAGACCTAACGCTGCTGTCAATCAGACTGGGTCACTCTGAAGAACCACAGAACCACATGAAACAGTTCTGCCATGTGATGGTTTAGATCTGAACGTTTCACATCACAGTCCAGGGCTTTATGATGTTTTTCAGCCAATCACACGCCTACATTTCCTAGATTTCATCAGTCATAATTTAAATTTCAGATATACTTTTATAAATGATTTCAGATTTTTTGACGTTTGATATTGTAACGATGACTTGTGACCTCGTCCATCTACCTCCTCAGACATCAAACCTGAAAATCTGCTCATCAGCTGCGATGATGTCCTGAAGTTGTGTGACTTTGGTGAGAATCCTTTCCTTCTTGATGGGAATAAAAATGTGGAGAAGTCAGTTTCCTATTCCCAAGATTCATCCTGTTTTGTGTAAATTTGTTTTAAAAACTATTAGCTTAAAAATGTGTTTCATTGAAGACACGTCTATCTGTCATTCTTCTGCTCATCATCAAACAACAATCAGCCCCAGATGTTTCACATTTTTATGTTTTTGTTGCCAGGATTTGCTCGTAATCTCTCAGAGGGCACTGACGCCAACTACACAGAGTACGTGGCCACCAGGTGGTACCGATCTCCAGAACTGCTGCTGGGGTATATCATTGCTGTTCTGGGTGATAAACTCACTGATTGTCTCTTTAGTTGTTGGTGGACTTTGGTGAAGGCCTACGATGATGATCTGACCGTGTTCTCCTGCAGAGCTCCGTATGGGAAAGCGGTGGACATGTGGTCTGTGGGCTGCATTCTCGGAGAGCTGAGTGATGGACAACCTCTGTTTCCAGGGGAGAGTGAGATCGATCAGCTCTTCACCATCCAGAAGGTTTTAGGACCTCTGCCCCCAGAGCAGATGAAGCTCTTCTACAACAACCCTCGTTTCCATGGTCTTAGGGTAATGGTCCTCGTCTCCCCCATCTCTGTCCCTGTCTCTCTCTCTCTATCTCTCTCTTTCCTTTTGTCTTTGTCTCTTGGTGTCGGTTTTTGGTTGCTGGTTTTCTTCTGTTTGGAAGGAATACTTAAAAGTAAAAGTTCTCTCTTTTTCGCTCTTTGACTCAGTTTCCTGTGGTGAACCATCCTCAGACGTTGGAACGAAGATACGTAGGAATACTTGGTGGAGGCCTCCTGGACCTGCTGAAGGTGAGCCTGTTTTTTTTATTTCCTGGGTGATTAGTTTGTTTTGTCATGGTAACAGCAGGGGGCAGTAGTCCAACGTTATCAGAAGTGTTTCTTTTTTCAACCTTTCACTTTGGTTTGTTCTTTTTCTTCCCTTCATTCCATTTCTGCTTATCTTCTATTTCTCTATGACCAAACTTTCCACCAACGTCCAGTCCGACAGAATCCCCTACCTTTGCGATATTAAACTAGGTTTTCAGCTTTAGTTTCGTCATCACATTCATCATCTTTATGGTCATCACTGTGATGATGTCCCTTTGGTGAAATGTGATGTTTCCAGCTCGTCAGTTTTCTATAAAAGCAGCTCAGTGTCAGAAACGTGGGCTGATCTGGTGTTTTTTGCAGCTAATGACTCACAGGAAGAGAAACATCCCAGCTTCTTCACAGAACAAACACTATATTCTTAGCATAACAGTAAATTGATTCAACCAGAAATAAAGATTGAACCTAGCTCTGAATGAAACATCCATCCATCCATCATTGTCCACTTATCCGGTCTGATCATGGACACCCAGACTTCCCTTTCCTCAGACACGCTCTTCTGGGGGGATCCAAAGGCATTCCCAGGCCAGCAGAGCGTCTTAGTCACTCCAGTGTGTCCTGGGTACGATTTAAATGCCCAAGCCACCTCAGCTGACTCCTCTCGATGGAAAGGAGCAGCGGCTCTACTCTGAGCTCCTCCCGGGAGATAGATAGGTAGCCCTGCTACCCTGATAAGAAAGCTCAGTTCAGCGGCTTGTGCAGAATCTCGTTCTTTCTTTAATGACCCGCAGATTAGGGTAGGAACGTACACTGAGCTGTAAATCAAGGGCTTCTTTTTCAGCTCCTTCTTCACCACAACGGACCAATACAGCACTGATCCGCCTTTAAATCTCATGTTGCATCCTTCTGTCACTTATAAACACAAGCCTAAGTTAGTTAAACTCTTCCACCTGAGGCAGCATTTCTTCCCCAACCTGGAGTATGCATGCCACCTTTTTTTTGGTCGAAAACCACGGCCTCTGACTTAGACTCAGAGGAGCTGAATGAAACAATGACAGTGAAAATCAAGCTTATAATTACAGATTATAAAATAACAACTCAAAGATACATCTCTTTACTGTCCCCTTGTGTCTAACACAGAACCTGCTTCTGTTAAACCCAACTGAGCGCTTCCTCACTGAGCAGGGTCTGAATCATCACGTCTTCCAGACCTTACGCCTGGTGGATCGACCCAGCCCAGTCACAACCACACCTGTACGGTCTTCTAAGAGAAATAACAGCACCCCCAGCAGGTCAGTGGCGACACAACACACTGTCAGTATGTTCCTGTCTATAGGATAAATTACAGTTTGAAACGTTTGAAAGAAAAATGTCAACTTTTAACACAACCTACAGTTTGTGGCCATTTCTGGGTTTAGAGTTTGACACACACTTGTCTGAACCAATAGGAAAAGAGAAAGTCCTTTTTGACAGGGATAGCCTAACATTTATACATAACCTTTGAAGAAAAATATAGAATCAGAATGTGGTTTAAAGACTTTTACTGTTCCTCAGGAGTCACCACCGTTCCTCCAGCAGGGAGCGCACCAGTCTGCCACGACAGGAAGACCTTCATGCAAACGACAACTTCCTGAATGGAAACCTGCCAGCATCTTCCAACCTCAGCCCCACACTGCACCCGAAGAACTTCCAGCCGCAGATGTTCAACCATGATAGCGACTTTGAGAGAAACTTTGGATCCAAGGTGTCAGAAGGACCTGGAGCCAAATACTTGAAATCGAGCTTCCGCTCACAGCAAAATCGCTATTCATTCATAGAAGGAAAAACCAACACGCTTCAGTCTGCGGACAAACACAGTCGCCACAGCTACGTGGAGTCTCACAGCTCAAACTACTCCTCTAGGTTTGCACAACTGAACTTGTCCAAGAGCTACGGCACACTCAGCGACGCCAAGTCAGTAGGAAACCTGAATGACATCCATCTGTACACCGATGAGCCCGTGCCTCGATATTTTCCTTCTAGCTGCCTTGACCTAACGGCCCCCAGCAGCCCAGCTCCTCATCGCGGTGACAGACTGGGTCCAGGCAGCAGCAGCAAAGGAAGCAGAGAAAGTAACACATTGGACTCTTCCTACAGGCGCTCATCTGCTCGGCACAAAGCCGTGGATGAGGCCAAGTCACCAGACACCCTGGATATGGATGACGGCACTGTAGAAAGAAGCCACGCCCACTCTCTGTCTGCACCACATGACCCTCAATCCTACACCCAGGGCTACACCAGTCCCTTCTCCTCCCAGCAGAGACCACACCGTCATTCCATGTATGTACGTAGAGACCACCAGAGAACTCATGCCGGCGCGAGTGAAGGGCTCATGGTTGGTCAAGCCCCGCCCACTAGAGCCAGCAGCCTCCAGCTGCTGTCACCACAACTACAACATCGGACACTGCCCCATCATGTTGGAGGCTCCAGGGAGGAAGACTTGAGCAGGGTCAGTGTTCAGGGTCAGGGTTCCTCTCATGATGTTTTGATGGTACATGTCATCCACATGGTTCTGATGTTGGTCCTTCTCTTCTGGATTAGATTGGTTTATTTCATGAAGGTAAGACAGAAGATGGAGGTTCTTCAAAAGAGAACCGCAGCATCTACAGTGAATCTGTGAACCGGAGAGTTGGCAGTTTTTACAGAGGTCAGTGTGAACTCACCTTTGACCCCTGGTCCTGGACTTCTTTTTTTCTAATGAGTGAAAAAATGGTTTAATTATCTTTAATCAAACAAATAATCTTTACATTTACACTAAAAAAAGAGCAATTATTTCATGCTAGCATTAGTCAAGTCATTCTGACACAGCACAAACAGCATTTTTGACAAACATTTGAAAATCATAAAATCGACCATTTTCTCAAAAAGGTTTGGAATGGGAGTTTACAAACTTTAGTCTTTTCTGTTTTGAACAACAGTGATATCAAATGGGTTTTTTGTGTGTGTGTGGAACAGTTCCCTCCCCTCGACCAGACAACTCTTTTCATGAAAGCAGAGGTCAGAGGTCAGGTCTCTCTGGGGACAAACGACTGCCGACCTTTGACTCCTGGTGAGTCAGAATGTATTCAGAGAGTTCCATCCATCCATCTAATAAAAGCATGGGCAAACTACAGCCCGGGGGCTGGATGTGGCCCGTTTGGCTTTTTCATCTGGCCCACCAAACTTGTCCAAATTATGTTAATTTCTATTTTCATTATATTTCTGCCTTTCCCCTTCAATGCCTGCATTTCCCCAATAGATGACATAGAAAAGGCTAAAATCATTTTAGCATTTTAGCCTTTACTGACTGACTTTGTTTAAGTTCATACGAACTCTCCATCTATCTGCTTCTGACCCGTCAAATTTTAGGACCCACTGTGGCCCACAAGTCAAAAGTTTGCCCATGCTTGATATAATCCAATCGTTCCGCTGCACGTCTCTCAGATGTTTTTGTTTTTTAACTCTAAGCTCGACTGCAATCGATGTAAAAAAAAAAAAAAACAGCAGAAAGATTTAATCCTGCTCTGATGCCAAAGGTTTTGTGTCCAGGACCGGTCCAGACCCGGTGCTTCTGAACACAACATCAGATTCATCCAAAGAAAAAGAGAAACAGGGTTTTTTTAAAGCCATAAAGAAGAAGAAGAAAAAGGTGAGAAGATGTTTCTACTCTAGTGAAATCATTAAATCCAGATCTAGATTTGGTATAAAGCTGACTTGTGACATCACAGGTTTCTAGTGATGGGGTCCAGAAGTCCAGGTCTTCAGATCATCAGAGCACCCGCCACAGGAAACGAGAGCAGAGCCGGGACCTGGAGCGAGACAGAGACCAGGAATGGACACCTGACAAACTAGACTCACGCTCTTCAGTAAGTTTAGTTCAGTAGACAGGACCTTGGGGTCGGGGGTCAGGGGTCGGAGTCAGGGTGATGGTCTGTTAGTCAACCAAACAAAGTTAAATTAAAATGTTTTCTTTTTGAAGCAACAACATTTTATCTTTTGTCACAGTTTTAGAGCCAAACTCTTGTTTTCTGTGTTTACAGAGTCAGCCACTCAAGTCATTGCGTAAACTCTTGCACCTTAGCTCCTCTTCCTCCAGCCAGGTCACGACCCCTGAGCTTCGTTATCCACCACCTAACTCCACCTCCTCTCAGGGCAGCTTCACGGAGAGCCGGAGCCACTCTGGGCTCCATGCACCGCAGCCCAAGACCCGACAGTCTGCCTTCCCACTGCCAGCACCGGTGGAGTCGGGCTGGCACTCGGCGCACCTGAATCGTTCAGAGGGAAACCCCTACAGCGAGAAGCTGAGCGTCAAAGGACGCAATGCCAGGTCGCGATTACCTAACCTTAACGATCTCAAAGAAACAGCGCTCTAAAGCTGTGACTCCGCCCACTTTGACTCTGTGCAGAAGACAAACATTGGTTCAGGTTTGGTTTCTGCCTCTTCATGTGTAAAAGAATTAACCAGAAGTTTTTTGTCAATCTTAAAACAACTGTCTTCTCTTTCCTTACATTTAAGCTCTGCCCACAGGTCAAGTACTTAAGGTTATTACTGTTAGAAAATGTTTAGATCAAAGTTTCAATAATTTGGTTTTTTATTTTCTAGATTGAAGTAAAAGTAATTCTAGTTCTTTTTCATATCAAACCGTTGTAAATATAAGGACATTTTACTGGTTATTCAACTATTCAGGTCATTTATGTCAAAGTGTGGGGGAAAGGTCAGAAGGTCAGAGTGAAGGTCAGACCTTTTCAAGGTTGTACACAGATAGTTTCAGGTTGATATGAAACTCAGTTCTGCAGGAGGCGCTAAAGATCTTCTGAAATGTACTTTTAAAGTTTTATTGTGAAGTTTAAAAAAAAATCTGTGTATTGTTTATTAATGTGACCAGATTGTCAACAAACAAACACTTCCACAAACAGTTCCACAAACCAACAAGTAAAACTCATGGTGTTTTTTTCATATTTTTATGCTTAAATCTTTGTATTAATTTGAATTAATTTTAAACAGTAAACTGATATTGATATAAATGACATGACAAATTATGTGGGCAAAGATGAGAACAATAAAACTTGAAGGTTTGATAGAAAATATGATAGGATTTATCTACAAAGTTATGAAAATCTGGTGACTTTATCTGAACAGATGCAGACGTTAAAACCATTAAACTGACCGTTGGTTAACTAGACACAGGGTCAGGGTTTAAAGTTTTTCACTAAACTATCTGTTATTTGTCTTTTCTTTTCTTTATATATCTATATTTTGTTCAGAGGAATATGAAGCCATTTAACTGCAGCAGTGCTTTTACTAAAGCTCAGGAAAAGGAAAGCCACGCCCCCTACCGTTGAACTTTGAACCAAAACCCTGCCCCTAACGCTGGAATCAAGAGCTGTGACTGAGTGGTCACTGCCTTGTTTTGTACTGGTGAAAAAAAGAGCCAGTGGGTGGGGCTTATGGCAGTCTGCAGGTCTGCTATAAAAAAGAAAAAGAATAAGAAGAATGGGAGAAGGGCCAGGGTCAGCACATGTCACTGTTCAAACATGTCTGGATTTAGGGCAAATTAAAGGCTTTTTGTTCAAATTGCTGCAGGTGTACAGCAGAGGGCGCTCAGTGCTATAGTCAATGTAAATGTTCTGGACTTGTGTTGTGCTTTTGTAAACCTTAAAACACTCTACAACAATTTAAACAACTTCATCACTGACCCTAAGGCAGGCAATGCTGAAAATGTCCACCTGATGGCGTGCACACATTAACACACATATCCCAGATCTTTGACGTCGCCTTTCCTCCCAGCCAATCAGCAATTGGCTGTGTGTTTTCACTAATCTCTACTCTGTGGAGACTGTGTTTCTGATCTCCTCAAAGCAGATGGTGAGTCACTTTTACACTCTCTCTTCTGTCACACTTTAACAAACATTAAATTATTTATAGTTTTATGTCTTTGGTGTTGCCGTTAGAGACGCTGTGGACCTCCATTAATCTCACTAACTAGCTTAGGGCTATCAGGGTCATTTACCAATTGACTAACTGACCGGTTTGGCAGTAACATGGCCAGACCTTTCATTTTAGAATCTTAGAGCCCCAAAGAGGCTCAGACCAAAGTCCAGCTCACGGGGAAGCAGTGGTTATTGGTCACTTCAGTCTCCTGAGGTGACCAATGCACCCATGTTTTCCAACCCGTGTGACATATGAAAAAGTCAACTGTGGCTTAATTGCAGCTTTTTTTTCTTTTCTTTTTTGCATTCAGATGCAGTTTATGCTATTGTTCAGTCGACAGGCGAAACTCCGCCTCCAGAAGTGGTTTGTGCCATTGTGTGATAAAGAGAAAAAGAAGATCAGCAGAGAATTGATCCAAGTGATTTTGGCACGAAAACCAAAAATGTGCAGTTTCCTTGAGTGGCAAGATCGGACGATTGTGTATTGTGTACAAGAGGTGGGTCAGACTGCAACTTGTGTTTCTTGTTCTGGGTTACCTTGTGATGATTCAGGTGACGTTAGTGTGACAAAACTCAATGAATAAAAGTAGAGTAACAAATTATTTTTGTTATTGTTATTAATTTAACATAAATAAATAAGATGTTTAAATTACTTTAAAAGACAACAACGACAAACACATTAGACACGAGGAAAACTTCCAATTGAAGTTATAAACAGGAAACCTCATTATCAATCACTCACAATAAAAGATGACAGGAAGTAAAAATACCAGCACACAGAGTCACACAGTCGAAATGGACGCCATCGCTTCTCACGATTTTAAATTGGCGCATTTAAAATCGCATTTATCAACGCGGCTCCCCAACTCGGCTTCACACTAATCAATGAAAACAACAGGTCCGTTTCTTGAAGCGGACTCACGAAAGTCCGAGTTAAAGTCACAGCACTGTCTTCCGGAAGTCGAAGAGGCAAAACTCTGACTTTCCGGTTCCTCAAAAGCGGATTTCAATTAGCTCTCGGAAGTCTGAGTTGAGTTAAGTCTGAGTGGCGCTAGTGCCCGACTACATACGAAGGTTCCCTCAGCTGAGCGCAGATAACACGAACCATGTCATGTTCTCCACCTTTTGCTTCACTCCGGTGGAGCAAGAAATACTGTTGCATGTCTATAAGGATTACGCTACGCTGTAAAATAAAAGGGACGACAGCGTCAGAGCCGCAGAAGACAGTGAAAAGACTTGGTAACAAATTACAGATAGAGTGAATGATTGAGTATTGATGAGTGCGTTATTCATCCTCGTTAATTACAGAACTGTTCAGCCTAAGTGTGTCAAATGATCAATATATATCTCTCACTGTGTCAACACACCTGGCCGTTTTTAAAATTTAATCCAGGTTTTATCCAACAGGAATAAAAAAGGACGTGGCAGCAAATTAAGACCAAATACAGAAATTTTGTTCAAACAGGGAAGAATAACTGGAGATAATAGATTAGTGTGATCATCTTCCCAGATGTTTGTTGTCTCTTCATATGTCTGAATAATTCTGCTGTGGTCTGTGGACTGTCAGGACAATGACATTCAAATGACACACGGCAGTTTTCTGTATGAAATTATCATTTAACTACTGATTTAATACGGCCTTAACTAACACTGAGTTAGCACTAAGACCGCTTCAAGAAACGGACACCATAACAACAAACCACTGTACACATCAGGAGGAAACTATCTTTATAAATTTCACAGAGTTCCAGCCTGAAAAATACAATCCCGATGTTAGTGAGTCTGAGAGTTGAGGGGGCTGCCTCTGACTTTGGACGACAACAAACTCAACGACACCTGAACTTTCGTTTTGTCTTTCACAATAAAATGGAGAAATGACGTTAAACATTGAGCTGCATATTTGTGACATTAATAAAGTAATGTGTAAACTAATACAGAATAATAAACAACACCTGACACCCAGAGACAGACTACGGGGGCAGGGGTTGTACAGTTCCTAAATTAATTTGTTGATTAGCTCTTGATTATAGATGTGTGTTTTAAACCAACAGTTAATAAAGGGTTGTTTTTTTTAATAAATCATTTTCCTTTCAGATATGCCAGTTTGTACTTCTGCTGTGCAATGGAGCTCCAGGACAATGAGCTCATCACTCTGGAGATCATCCACAGATATGTGGAACTGCTAGACAAATACTTTGGCAGTGTGAGTATTACTGGTCTGTAAGAACAAGTACCAGTACCTGCACTCAGTACTAGTCCAAAACTGTTACTGACTCTTGATGACAAAATGGCTGCTGGTGAAACAAGAAGAGTAAGATTTAAAACCTGTAAAGTCTGATTACATGACCTGGTACTACAGTAGTAGCAGATGCTAATGCTAACATTTGGAGATGAGTCAAACCAGACCAAGGTTTTTTTTCCCCTCATCAGGTTTGCGAGTTAGACGTCATTTTTAACTTTGAGAAGACGTTCTACATCCTGGACGAGTTCCTGTTAGCTGGTGAGGCCCAGGAAACGTCAAAGAAAAGTGTCCTGAAGGCCATGGAGGAGGCGGATCTGCTGCAGGAGGTACAGCAGCTACTCTGAAGTACTGAAATACGTCTCTGTTTTCACTTTAATCCTATTCTTGTGGGATTTTTTCAACCTTTCCAGAATGGAGGTTTTCAGAGCCGTCTGTTTGCAGGTAAAAAAAAAAACTCCAACAAACCAGTAACTAACAACCGACTAACAACCGACTGCGCACTGACCCCATCACTTTACCAGTATCTACCCAGACACTAACCAGCAATCAGGAGATTATTAAAGAGAAAAGTGAAAGAAATTCTTGTTCATTAGAGATTAACGAGGTATTCTGACCTTTGACCTAAACAAGTTAGTAATCGGATTAAAACATTCCAGAGCAGATGTTGACATTCTGTTTGAACAGCTCCAACATGATGACTGGACTGTTCCTGCCTGCTGCTGCACAAACATCTCTATCTTCACGCTCATGATGTTCTTCAGAGACCAGATGACGTTCTTCACCTTCTGGTCTTGGATTAAATTAGGATTCACATTTAGATTTAGACTAGAACTGTTTTTATCTGTCAATAATCCAGATTCATTCATCACTAGATATCTTCTCTAAAGCTAGTCATAGTGTTTTTAACTTCAGTGGTTTGTGGATGCACTGTGAACACCACCTACTGTCACATCTGTCTACAGTAAAACTATTATAGTGTTTTTATAGTTGTGTTTTGTGTATGAATAAATCCTGAAACAGCATTTTTAAGGAGCAGTATTTGCTTCTTCTACAGAGCTCAGTGACACCTGAAATGAATTGTTGATTCAGGAGAGAAACTCTGGGACCAAAGAGAACCCAAAGAATACTCTATGATTCTGGACTGTCCCAGACTCAGGTCCTGGTCGTGGTCCAGTTTAGGGCTAGCAGAATATTTTAGAGTAAATACAACTTTAATAAAGTTCTACTCTTCTGTAGAGAAGATGAAACAGATGGAAGGCGACAGTTACAGTCAGCAGGGGGCAGCAGTGTGTGGGGAGGGTGCCATGCTCAGAGCACGTCAGGGGCAACTTGGCAGCTGGTGGACTCAAACCTTCTGGACCCAAGTCCGCTTCCATAACCACTAAGCACAGCTGCCCCTAAGACCTGAACCAGGAGCACCATCTACGTCTCCTCTACCTAGGACCAGACTGACCACTGATACAGACCAAAGTCATCACAGCTATGAGACCCAGAATTGACTTTGACGCAGATCCATGTGTTCATCCTTCTACGGGATCAGACACAAAAACATCAGGTGACCAAAGAAGAAGGAACTTCAACAGTACGTAGATCAAAGCCCAGTCTCTAAGACCAGGAACCGGTTCCAGATTTGGGCTAAGACCAGGAACTGGTTCTAGATTTGGGTTAGCTAAGTTGGCTGGACCGTTTCTAATTTTTTTAAAATCCAGTTTTAAAATTGTATAACTGTTATTTTGTGATATCACTGTTTGCAATACTAACGTCAAGAGTTATCTCAATGACACAAAGTGACCACAGGAGGCAGCAGTGGACATTTTTGCAGGGGACCGATCCTGAACCCAACGACGTCAATAAAAACACAACTGTCTCTTTAAACTTCAACAAAAGTTGACGTCAAAAGTGGATCCTGTTTGCTCTTTAAGCCACGCCCACGTCTCCAGGAAGAAGTAGTCGTCATCAGACCATCAGAGACCATAGTCAAGAGTCCCACCTTGATGAGAGAACATTCTTGGCCAAGTCGCATAGTACCAGAAGTACCTGCTGCTGCTGGTTGTGGGTGAGTAAAACCTGGTCCTGTCTCTACAGCAGCAGAACTTTGACTTTTTTTAATCAAAGATAAAAGTTTTGCAACTTCACTCAGACGTGGAACATCAAAGAGAACCGCGGATTTTTGATAGAACTGAACCCTGACCTAAAATTCTCGTTAGTTTTAAATGTTGCTTTCGGACCTGGTACTTCTACTCCTGGTTTGTCTGGTTTGGACTTTGTTTAAACAAAGGTCATGTGACTCTGAGGATCACATGACCTACAGGAGCAGATACAGGATATGACTCTTTTTGATCTTTAAAAGTCTCTTTCTTTTTATTATTATATTCATTATTACTTTAAGGTTTAACAACATCAACACATCAGACGATAAATTAAAAAACAATGTAAAAAGAAACAAGAACCAGAAAAAATATCAGCAAAAAAAAAGAATGTTCCAAAAGAAGAAAAGTAAAATGAGTTTACAAACGGACACAAGCTCTGCTAAAACGATACCTGATATGAACAAGAACCGATCCAGACTGGAACTGTATGTAGAACTGCTCACAGCCCCACCACAAGGGGGCACCTCGGATCCAAGACCAGGATCAGCAGAGAAGGAAGTCCAGGCCAGGGCTATGAGTCGGTGGAGTCTGTGGGTTGGGTTCTTAATGGACTTTCTGTCTCCATCTCTGGTTTGTTTTTTAGAACAGCTAATGTGATCCAGAACCAGAACCAGAATGAAGAAAGTTCCCGTCCAGATAGTTCAAAAAGACCAGAGTTGGTTCCTGCTTCAGAGAAACTGTTCTTCTGCTGAAGACCAGTGTTCTGGTCTGGACCAGTTCAGAACAGCTCAGGGGTCTGACCACCGCCGTCTATCTGAACCTCACAGAGAAATGAGAAAGAATGGGAAAGGGGTGGGGCCACAAGGGGTGGGGCTAAATCAGGACATGTGGAAAGTCGATGGTCCAGAGGAGACCACAACAAAGACCAGTGTGGAGATGGTCCCAGACCAGCAGAAGAGAAGACCTGAAGAAAGGTGAGAACAAGCAGAACCAAGAACCAAGCAGTTCTGATGGACACTGGTCACTGAACCAGTTGGTTCTGGGGTTTTTTTTTTCAGAGAGGCGGGGTCAGCAGCAAGTGATGTCACAGCAGGTAACTCCACCTACTTCTGTACGTCCGCTCCCAAAGCCAAACTCCTGATGAAGATGAAGAACATGAAGGAGTCGGAGGAGGAGTCAGAGGAGGAGTCTGAGGACGAACTGGACCCTGACCTGATCCATAAGAAGGTAGAACACATAACCAGTGCCTTAAAACCCATGAGGTTATGATGAGAATTGACATCAATGATGTCATTAACGTCAGAAATAAAATGTCAAACTCCTTGTTGTTAAATCTGCAATAACATTTGAAAAAAATAAAACTGCATCAGAACTTAACCCTAGCTCTGCAGATGACGTATGACGTTGATGTATCAACACCAGGATGGTGACACGTTTGATTGAGAGCTCGCCAAACTACTCATCTAAATGTAATTAAAGGAGACATGCATTTCTGTGTCTACTGTAGTCACAACCATCAACACACACACACGTACATGATGATCTCATAAAATGCAGTGTGGCCAAACCAATCAGAACGCTGCAGAAATTTCCACACTTTGTTTTTGTCAAAACATAGTGATGTCTATCATGGTTCTCACCTGGTTCGTGGACCAGCTGTGAGGAGTCTCCATGGTGACGCAGCACAGACTTCTGTCATGTCTGTGGTTTTTCCACAGCAGGAACTGATGAGGAGTCTGAGCAGGAAGCTGAAGGTTCTTGGAGAAGCTCAGCAGAGTCTTCAGGAGGACATTGTGGAGAACGTTGCTCTGGGGGTGCGGGTGGAGGCCCGGGTCCAGCAATTGTGCCAACCCAAGCAGCTGGAGAAGTTTCGTACATTTGTGGGAGACCTGGACAGGGTGCTGAGTCTTCTGCTCTCCCTTCTTGGACGCCTGGCCCGTGTGGACAACGCTCTCAATAGTTTGGAAGACGACCCTGCAGCTAAAGAGAGGGTGAGGGTCAAGAAGGCCAAGAATAAAAAAAAAAGCGTTATCTTTATCATTGGTATTTTTATGTGAAATCCTAAAATCTGAGTTTTGTAATCATTGTTCTTTGTTCTCAGCAAACTTTGTTAGAGAAGAAACAGCTGCTGCTTCAACAGCACAAAGACGCCGAAGAACTGAAGGAAAGTGTGGAGAGACGGCAGTGTCTGGTTTATGACATCCTGTCTTTTCAACTGACCAACGACGACCTCGACGACTTCACACACTTTGTCAAAATGAAATCGTCACTCATCGTCGAGCAGCGAAACCTGGAGGACAAAATCAAACTGGGAGAAGAACAGCTGGCCTGTCTGATGGACAGTCTGTCCAACAGAAGCACAGTGGGGAGCCGATGAGAAACGTCTCTGTCCACCAGAGGGAGACAGAGTACAAAGAGGTATTGCTGTAGCTGAAGGACCGTCTGCTCCGTTCAAACTCACGTTTCCGCTTCACTCGTTTTTATATTGTTTTTTTCATTTCCTTTCATTTATTTAACTTTTTAGCCTTTACAAGAGGAACCGGAAGTCGTGCATGAACCGTTGATGTTAACTGATTTAATAACGTCAACAAATAAAAATACGAATGTAATTATAAAAAGGTTCCACCTTTAGTTATTTCCTTAGAAAAACTCGGACTTTTTTAGGTTTCATAGAACGCACTTGTTCAACATGACTGATCAGTGAGAAGAAGAAAAAAACCTCTTCAAACTCAGAACTTTTCTGGAGTGTTCCCTGTAGTAGAACCGTTTATTGTTGGGAGCTCCACCCACCTGATGATGACTGTGACCAGCTGTCTTGGGTGACCCCTCCCACTCGGGTTCCTCCCTCAGTTTCAGTTCCGGAAGTTCCAGTCGTAGCTCAGGTTTAATGTAACTAATTTTTCCTTTAAGTTTAGACGTGACGTCTAGAAATGTAAATGCAAATAATGTGAACGTAAATAAGGTTTATATTGTTTTGTTAATCGGTTTATAGTCTGTAGTTTTATGATGACTTATTTACATGTTTATATCTACACGTATAATATATTTAAATTAAAATAAGTATTTTCAATTTTGCCAAAACTTTAGGTTTGAGTGATTTGGGGTTTTTTAATAGCAGGTCAGTATAAACACAGTTTTTATATTTAAAAGTTTTTAGTGATTTACTGCTGCCATCACTTAGTCACTTAACAATTGATAAATGGGTTAGCTGAGTGGTAACCACTAATTGATATCTTTAGTTAGCCATGATGCATGCTAAACACTAAAGGAGTGGCACACCTACTGTGGGTTAGTATAAAGTGGCATGGGCTAGGGGGGAAGGGGGGAGGGTGAGGAGACAGAGGTGTGAAAGGAGTGATGGTGAGGATCGATCAGGTGATCTCTGTTATCAATTATTAACCCACTTTCTACCTTTACTTTTGATAAGACACGCACACACACACCTGCAGAACAGAGTGAAAGACTCAGAGCCGAAGCAGACGCTCAGGAAACCAAAGATTTTGTTGTTGCTGAGCAAAAATGAAGTAAAGAGAGAAAATGTGACGTAAACGGAGGAGAAAAAGAACCAGACGAGGAGGAGTAGGAGGAAGGTGAGCACAAGGGGAGGAAAAAGGTTTACATGTTTGTATGTAAAAACAATACATTAGGTGTTTTGAGTATATTGAATATACTGAGTTTTAAAGGATTATATAAAAGAAATATTTATTTTAGTTTATTTTCCACCTTTTGATTTCACTTCAACATTTGAACTAATAGTAAATGTCGGTACATTTTCTTTACCTTTTTTGCTTTTATTTTATGCAATCGATTTCTACTCAAATCTAATTTTAATAAATAAGAGAAATCTTCTGTTGGTTGAAGGGTTAACTTTATCTTTAACCTTAACCCATATTCTAATCCAAACATTATCCTTCATTTTTTAATATTGTAGACACACCTCAAAGACCTCAGCGCCATCTGCTGCTTGAGTGTCTAAAAGCAAGACGTAAGAGCAGGCCTGGAGGTGTGTTTTTAACCTTTTTTTTACGTTTTGATGGTTTCAGATTTATGGTAGCCTAATGATGATGTCATACCTGGCAAACACCGCCCACCTGCAGTTCTTCTTCCTGGTTGGAGGATTCCTGGCCTGGATCCTGACCACAACAACCACGGGTCTGAACGAGTGGCGTCTGTGGTATTTAAATGACACGTCCATCGTCACATCGGGCGTAGCTTGGGTGGGGATCTGGAGAGCATGTTTCTACAGCCATGTTTTGACAGGGGTGGAATTCTGTCAGTACATGGACCTGACCCAGGACTTCGTCCCAGTTGAAGTCTCCGCAGCTCAGGTGATGATGATGATGGCGGTCATCTGTGGCTTGGCTGCCAATGTCAGCGGGGCCACAGCCTTGAGGATGGCATATTTCTCTGTCAGGGGGCGGAGTCACCTGGGGCAGCTGTTCGTCCTGGCAGGAAGTCTCTACATTTGTTCTGCAGGACTCTCACTGGTACCTGTAGTCTGGAACATGAAGTCAGTCCTGGGCAACAGTACTATAGAGTTCCCACCACAGTTCCACCTGCCAGCAGCACCACTCAGGCAGCAGGTGGGCTCGGCTATTGGTTTGGGCGTCGTCTCCTCCATCTTGATGCTATTTAGTGGATTGGTATTTCTCTCCTATCCCTACGTACAACAAACTAAGGTCAGAGGTCAGAGCAAAGGGATCGATGCTGTGAGCAGAACAGTGGATGAGGTCAGAGTGGGTGGAGCCATCTCTTAATGGTGACATCAAGTTTGTTTATATGTGTTCTTCAACGTCTGAATAAAAAGCCCAGAGGTCCTAGGGTCACACAGGTCAGATCCAGGTTCAGAGGCAAAATGTCAGTCTGTCATAGATTCAGGGGCGTGGCCAAGAATACACATCACATGAAGGAAAGGACTAATGTGATCATGTGATGTAAGTGGAGGAGGCTGACTAAAGCAGTCAGAGTGGACAAACCAGTGAAGACCATGGGTGGACCAGCAGCTCCTGTACCAGCTGATATGATTGATTATTCCTATGTGAGGAAATAACACAGAGTCTGCAGTCAGTGAACCTTGACCTCGAGAAGTTTAGTCAGATAGAACTCTGATAGGACAAAGTTATCTGTTCATCTCTAATCAGCAATAAAAATTCTAATCTCCTGGATTAAGACTTTGAACTTTGTCGTGTCAAGAGTCAGAAACATTAAAGGCGCTGTCCATATCAATCAATCAATCAATAATCCATGATCAAAAGTCAGTAAAGGTTAATGTAAAAAAAAGTAACTGATCCCTTGTAAACAACTGTATTGTATTAGCAAAAGCATTTCTCCTCATGGGGCAGTGTTGAATCAAAAAACAGTTCGAATCACTCGAGTTGATGATAGAACCAGTGCGGTAAAGGAAACAACGATGCTGCACCACAGAGCACTGAGACGCTTGATTGACCGTGAAGCCGAGCTCTCAGCTGGATGTGAAGAACCCCCCCCACCCCCCCAC
>NC_024308.1:21270-51917 GCF_000523025.1 Cynoglossus semilaevis
ACCCCACCCCACCCCCGATCAATCATCGTGAGATTTGTAAATGCAGCACCTAAGGATGAGGTTATAAAAAGGGTTAGAAACAGGTTTTCTTCAAGAACAAAAGGATCATGAACAACTCAAGAAGAAGGATCATCAAAATGGACACTGGAGAGACGACCTTTACAGCACTGACCAAGGCAGCCCAAACACTCGAGGAGCTGAAGTGAGAGAGAGAACATCCAAGAAGAGCTGAAAGAAGGAAAAACACAGACAAAAAAAGAGAAACACCATGCTGTCACCATCTGATGTAAATCTCCTTCTACAAAACTGAAGCTGAACACTAAAGAGAAGTTGGAAATAAATGAACACAAAATTTGTTGTAACAAAAAAAACAGTCCAGGATGAGGAAGGAGACATGTCATGGGGGTGGGGACAACCATCCAAAGCATAATAATCACTATTCTAAATGTATATGCTTTTATCACTAATCACCAGATCAAGGTGAAGGAACCCTAACTATGGGAGGAAATTAGGAGATTAATAATAAACTAGAGAGATTAGCAGTAACAGAAAGAATATGACAGTCAGGAGACTCATCATCACAGTAATAAACATGGAGGGAACAGACCTTCAACAGTGACCAAGCTATTGTCCAATGTGTTGACTATAATGTTTTTACTGCCATGTTAGCCAATAGAATGCAAAATAATTACCAAAAAATCATTAAACCAGATTAAACAGGATGTATCATTCAATTTACAATCAATAACAATAAAGAAAAACCAACCATCAATGATCCTCAGCTGAGACAGAGTTTGACTGGCTCTTTCTGGATAACAAACCTTGACAGATATGAGACCCAGAGGAACATTTCATTTTTAGAATAAAATCCTATTTTAAAAGTTAGAGTCAACATTATTACTGGGCTGCACAGCTAATGGCTAACTGTATGGATTAAGAATAACAGTGATGTTGGTGTTGGAAGTAAATTGTCAGATTTAGGAAAACTGCTGCACCGGTGATTTTTCTTTACCACCAGGGACGCTGTTCACACCCTGATAAAATTCACTATTAACTCCAGTCAACAACATAGAAACACTGGTCTTACACCTGGTCTAGTCTGGTCCCTGTCACAGACCTAAGTCTGGACTTGAGTCCAGTTTCAGTAAAGAGAATGAAAAGTGAGTCACGAGTCAAAAACTTCTGCAGGTCAACATGTTCTGGAATCTTCAGCTTCACACACACACACACGCACACGCACAAACAGCCTGTGGTCATTAAAGACAGATTATCTCAGCAGTTCTTCTGAACTCCTGGTGGTTTCACCTGAAGCCACAGAGAAAAATCTCATCCAAACTTCAGTTGATGGTGAAATGTTTAGTTTTATTTCTATATAAATGTGTTTTTCAACAGAATCAGGAGAAAATCAGGGATTAAAGATTCTAGATCCTGTCTAACAATCAACTTAAATCTAGTCATGTTAAAAAAACGACAACATTTCTTTACAGTTACAGCAGGAACTAGGACTCAGTACCGACAGAGCACCCCATGCTGCTGGAACCAGATTGTGACTCAAAAGCCAACTAATAATGTCATAAGAAAACCTGTAATCACACACTCCTAACTTCAGTAATCCATACTGACCACAGGGGGCAGCAGTAGACCAACAGCTCTGTTTTCTCTTTGGATTAAAATCTGTAATTTTTTTCTGAAAGATTCCGTTGTTCACAAACGTCACCTTCCTGTCGTTCAGTCAGTCTTAGACAGGTCTTAGGCAGCCGATAAAGATGAGATGGGGGGGGGCAGTCGACCCAACTTTCCTTTTTGGACCTACAGCCTCTAGAGATGAAGACCAGATCCACATCAGGGTCTTGAAGTCAAACGTACTCACAGCGAGTCTTCACATTCATTACCTGCCTCCTGCTCTGCAGCGCCACCTCAGGCTGAGGTTGCAGTTGTGTCTGCCACCACCAGCAGTGGGAGACGAAGAGCAGCCCAGACACAATCTGGAGGAAACCTGCCGCCCAGCCGCAGTAGAGGGCGTCTCCAAACTCCCATCGAGGAACCACCTCAGGAACGGTGTCGTCAAAGAAGTGTTTGACCGCAAAGTGGGCCACGAAGGACACCGGGAGCAGACACAGGAGTCCAGACAGCAGGGCCAGAACCCCACCCACCCCACTCAGAGTCCTCTTCATCCTGTCTTCACAGCTGTTGACCAACTCCAGTCCAGTGCCACATAACAGGATTCCCAACATTCCCAGGACCAGGGAAGAGCATATGAGGAGCCGAGCCAACTTCAGGTTCTCAGAAAGACCCAGCAGGCTGTCATAGGCCCGACACTCGGTCCCACCCACATCCTGGACAACGCAGCTCTGCCACAGACCCAGCTGGTAGCTCTCCATGGGAAGCAGTGGCGTGGACATGGTGAGCCAGCACGGCAGCAGGGCGGTGCTGAGAGCACAGAACCAGGCCAGCAGGTCCAGAAGAAGGGCCAGAACCTGCAGAGCACTGCAGTCCATCATGTGTTTACACTGCACTCTGATCCACACTCCTGAGACTCTTCACTCTGACCAAAGAGAGGGGCCCCTCAGCTACGCCCTCCCCTTTCTGCTCTTTCAGCAGTGCCAGCAGGAGGCAGCAAAGGGCAGACAGATTCCAGGTTTTTAATAATTTTAGATTTTAAAGTATCATTAGTTTGAGATTCTAAATGTACGTGACTTCACGAAGAAGAAAAAAAACTTTCAACTGTAGAGTTTCTGACCAGAAGCTGCTGGGCCACTGCTGCCTCCTGTGGTCAGTTGATGTCACTGAGGTGAATCTGACCCTGGAACAGTACAACCATAGACACATAAACTAACAACTGCCGTGTCTGTGTGAGCTCAAATCATTGATTTTCTCCATGAGGTTTGGTGTGGGAGTGAGTGACGTGGAATTGGGTCCAAATCAGATCCAGTCTAAACAAAAGTGGATTCAACGTGAAGCTGCTGCTTCATGTGACTGAAGAACAAAAGAGGAAGTCACTCAGTATCGCAGTGTAGGACAGAAGGTCGTAGGGGAGAGAGCGCGTGCACACACACGCACACACTCAGCTGACTGCAGAGACGTCAAGACTGGAGACGTGTTTGTCCTGCATGCACACACGCACCGAAACATACACACACGTACACACACTCTGGTTATAGTCAAGAATCTGAACCTTGGTCCAAACTAAGGAGACCCTGGTCCATGAGTCTACAGAAGAGCTGCTTTCACCTTCATACTTGAATAAACACTGCCACCTGTCGGTATGATGAAGTCACTGTGTGTTTGGTTAAACATGCCGCTTTTATAAGAATTATTGACGGCTTTTGTTTTCTAGCGAAGATGTGGGGAGTTGGGGGGTGTTATTATAATTTAATCAAATTGAACGTTTAAAACAAAATTAGAAAATAAGATTGACTGTTGTAGTTTAAAGAATTCATCAAAAAGTTCGTTCACATTGATATCAAATTCACTTAGTAAATAGAACTGTAAGCTTTATATAACATTTTATAATTTTATAAGTTAAATGATTTAAATCCATCAAGGTTAAATCATTGATGGTAAAATAAGTATGGTGGTAAAGAATTTTGTTCATTGATTCTTCAAATAAAAATAACATCAATACATCATATTGTATAAATTTTTGTCTATATATCCAAAATAAGGTGTATTATTTTTACAAGTTGTATGTTATTACATATACATTACATATATAAGAAGAAGAAGAAGAATACGTTAATACTATCGTTTAATTAAAGTTGAATAAGCATTACATTGTTATTCGCGCCGTCGTTTTGTCTTTTAATTGGTCGAGTCCATTTCGTTTTACGTCGTCGCATTTATGCAAAATAGTTGGCTCCGAATATGGACACGGAGGAAAGAAAAATGGTGGAGTAGGAAGCCAACATGGCGGACGGAGCACCGTGAGACAGACGCCGAGCAGGAGAGCTGTCACCGCCGCCGCTGCCCTCGACAGCGCTCGGTGTGGAATTGGAGAGGAAGAAAAAAAGAAGAAGAGGAAGAAGGAGAAAAGAGTCGATGTAAGCTCAGCGAAGAAGAAGAAGAACTTTCTAGAAAACTTTTTCCCCCAGGAAATAGTTTTTCTTTTTTCTGCGGAAAGAATGGTTGTTGGAATGTGGTGAAGACCCTGGAAGTATTTTTTTTCTTTTTAACCGGGGACAAAAGCAGGGGCAGCGGCAGGAGAAGGTTGTTGCCCGCTTAGAACGACTCTTCACCGGCCTGCGGGCGATCATCATGCCGCGGCTGAGCGGCGGCAGGCGGAGGCAGAGCTCAGAGCTGCCGCTGCCCGCGGGCTGGGAGGAAGCCCGGGACTACGACGGCCGGGTGTTTTACATCGATCACAACACCCGGCAAACTTCGTGGATTGACCCAAGAGATCGGTACGTGACAGGCCCAGTAACACACACATGCACAAACACACACGCAGGCTGACCGCCGTATCAAAAAGATAAAATATAGTTTAGGACTTAAAATGCTGTTCAGTTATTACAATGGTACGTTACACACACACACACACACACACACACACACACACACACACACATATATGTACAGTTCAGAAGTTTCTTAATCATTTGTTGTTCCTTGAATTATGTGTGTTGGGTTAGTCTCAATAAATTAATCTCAATAATTATAATTAAATATTAACAATCGAATTAGCAGCAACTTTGACTCGTTACCAGTCAGACTGCCAACACTGGAGTCTGCTCCAAACCCTTTGGTCTGTGACTCTGGTTTAACAGTTAACCTAACCCAATGAAGATGCTAACCCAGTAAAGATGCTAACCAACAGTGAAATGTTTATAGACACTACAGTTTACCTTCTTAGACTGGCTCACAGTGCACCTTACACCCACAGTGCAGTAGTACTACACAGTACTACATAGTAATTCATACACATTCTGTGTGAACACTGAACTTCTATATGTTAAAGACAGAAGTTCATGATCATTAAATCAGGCTTCACTGATCTGGATTATGAGCCTAATCCTGCTCCTGGTTCTCCGACCTTCATCTGTGGAATTTAGAGCTGAAATGTTTCTGGATATCTCTCTCTCTCTCTCTCTCTCTCTCTCTCTCTCTCTCTCTCACACACACACACACACACACACACTACCTATTGTTTCCCAGCTTCCCCTCAGTTGAAAACTCTGGGTGAAACACTTCAAACTCTCACAGACTGCAATTCCCAGAATTCCTTGTGAAAAAATGTCAGGAATGTGAGCTGGGGCAGAGGATGTGCTTTTGTGGGACTGGGATTTCAGCTCAACAAGGCTTCAAGAGCAAAGAGTCCTGGGAACTGTTTGATTGTAGAATTAGGACCAGGACCAGGACTAGGACCAGCAGCTAAAGGTCCAATGATAACAAGTCTCAGATGAGAGAACTAAGACACTGACAGAGACATGTGTTACTACAGAGACATGACAGGTATGAGTGAACTAAATGAAACACAGCTCTACTACACTAAAAACAAACTGGCGCCGCCTGCTGGTATACTTCAAAACCAACCCACTTGGCAACTGTGACATTTAGAGCAACCCTAAAAACTAACAGTTAAAATAACAGAAGGTTCTGCTGGTACTAAAGCCTGGTACTGGTCCAGTTCAGTTGATCTACAGATCCACACAGTTCATAAAGCTTCCTAGGCCTAGTACTTGCTGGAGTTCAGCAGAACCCTGGCACTGATCTGCAGTACATCTCCAGCAAGGTTCCATGCCTTTGGATTTACTCAGTGTTTCTGCTTACTATTGGCAGCAGGGGGCGCTGATTATATCAGACTTTCAAACCAAATGAAAGCTGGACTTAATCGTTTAGTTCATTATAAATATATTTTCAGAACCAGGTTCTGACAGGTTCAGACTTGGACTAACAGGATTTAAATCATTTTTTCAGAATCACTAAACCACTGACATTTGCTGACTGCGTTGGAGACGAGCTGCCTCTGGGCTGGGAGGAAGTGTACGATCAACAAGTGGGCATTTACTACATCGACCACATCAACAGTGAGTTCTCTCTTTATACAGAGCGCCACCTGCTGTTAAAACCAGCCTGAAACAAAGGATGGCCTTCACTGAACGAGTAAAAGAAAGGAAACAAAGACCAAAGTCCATAGAGAAAATCAGTGATTTAAGTTCAGACCAAAGTCAAAAAATCTATATCCTGAGTGGTTATCCATACCTCAGTTTTTGACTTTTTGGTTGCAGAGACCACCCAGATTGAGAATCCTCGAACTCAATGGCGGCAGGAACAGGAGCGCATGTTGAAGGAGTACCTGGTGGTGGCTCAGGAGGCTCTGGAAGCCAAGAAGGAGATGTACCTGGTGAAGCAGCAGCGTCTGGAGCTGGCCCAGCAGGAAATGCTGCTGTTCCACCAGCTGTCTGAAGACAGTTGCTCCATCAGCAGCAGTGAGTTTGGATTTAAACATTTGTCTTGAAAATGAAGAGAAGAGAGAGAATGCCAATGCTCCTGATGTCTCCACAGATCTTTCTGGATCTTCCTCCTCAAATGCCAAATATGACCCTGACCAAATCAAAGTGGAGGTGGCCTGCAGACGTGAGCGGGTATGACAGCTGTGCTTTGTCCTCCCCACCACAGTGTGGCAGCAAGGCTCTCTCTCCTTCCATTTGTTTCCAGGAAATGAATAGCATCAACTTAACTGTACAAAATCAGAGTAATGTAACATATGTTACTGTCATATTTAATATACCGTAACAGTAACATAACAGATAATAACAGAGACACTGCTGCCTCCTGTGGTCAGTGCATTCCACTGAGGTAAATGTAAAAGGAAAAAACTAAATAAAACATTTTTTAGGTTAGCATCGAGGTGGATCAACAACTGCTGTGTCTGTGTGAGGTACAATCACTGATTTTCTCAATGAGGTTTGGTGTAGGAGAGAGAAGTTCAATCTGTCAGGTATAAACCTGAACCTGACCGTCAGACATGTCAGTGGGTCAGGTACTGTCTGTGTTTGATGCCTGTGGTTCTGGTTCTGTTTGTCCACAGCTGTGCAGACTGAAGACAGAGCTGCTGCAGGTCAAACAGGAGCTGCACTTCAAGGAGATGGGAGTGGAGACGCTGCAGGAGTGAGTCTACCTCTGTCTATGTGTGTGTGTGTCCTGATCTGATCTCAGCCAGTAGTATATAGTGATAGATTGATATTCAAGGATTGTTAAGGAAATGCATATACAAATATAATAACATTTACACGTTACTCCATCAGTACTGGAGTCTGAAAGCTCAGCAGTGTGTGGGGACAGTGCCATGCTCAGTGGAAACTTGGCAGCTGGTGGTTGGTTGTTACTACAGGAAAAGTCCAAAATCTTTGACTTTGAAGTTTATTTAAGGAAGTATAATAATATAGCTCCTCTAACAGGACAGTAAGATGTTTCTTTGTACTATTAATTATTACTAATAGATATGCGTCTCAGTGCTGCCCCTGCTGTCATAGAGTAGAAGTTAGCACAGAGGAGGAGCCACACACTTGGCGCCTCCAAGGGGCTGCTTGTTAACATAACAGTTTCCCCAGAGCGGGATCAATAAAGTTCATACATAAAAAAGAAATCATTTTTTGAGAGTGGACGAATGAGCAGCAGTAACAGCAGTAACAGTAACAGCAGCAACAGTAACAGTAACAGCAGCAATAGTAACAGTAACAGTAACAGCAGCAACAGTAACAGCAGCAGTAACAGCAACAGCAGTAACACCAGCAGTAACCACAGCAACAGCAGCAACAGTAACAGCAGCAACACCAGTAAGAGCAACAATAACAGCAGCAGTACCAGCAGCAACACCAGTAACACCAGCAGCAGTAACAGTAACAGCAGCAGCAGTAATAGCAGTAACAGCAGCAGTAACACCAGTAACAGCAGCAACAGTAACAGCAGCAGAGTTTGTGTCCATTTCCTGTGGATGTGGAGACAGGATCCAGCTCAGGAAGAGGAAACACCTCTGAATTTAGGATTTAGAGCTCAGCCCGGACAGGAAGTGGCTGCGGCTTCATATCTGAGACGACATTCCTTTCAACTTCCTGACTGGACTGTTATCTCTGAGAGCATGAGAACAACAACAACAGCGGGTTGTGAGAATCAAAAACACACACATCAGTCAGTGTTTGTGATTCTGTTCTTCAGGATCGACAGGAAGATGTCATGTAGTCGGACAAACTATAAGTTGGACGAAGCTCAGGCTATTGTTACTGAGCTGCGAAACATCAAGAAGTCCATCAGCTGTGGAGAAAAGGAAAGGCAGGACCTCATCCAGGTCAGTACTGCCCCTTACTGTCGTCTGTAAACAATCAGTCACCTCTGTACTGCCGTCTACTGTCACATTCTATGGGGGTCAGGTACTGATGGTTAGGAAATGATTTTTTTTGTGTGTTTTTGGTTCTGGTCCAGAGTCTGGCCCAGCTGACGCTCAACTTCCACGACTCTTCCTTTTCCACTGCTTTGGCTTCTGACACAGTGGTGAAGAGCGCCTCCAGTGTTGGGACCGAGTTCTCTGACACCGGCTGTCAGACGGACATGACAGCTGAGGTCAGTTAGTCTCCTGTTGTCCTGGTACTGGTCCTGACTTCATGGCAACACGGCTGCTCTTTAGAGTCAAAGTCACATGATCTCTCTTTGTTCTTTGAACTGACTTCCCAGGATTCCTCTCCACTAGTCGACAAAGTCAAACTGAACTGGCAGCACGAGGAGGCTAAGAAAAGGTGTGTGTCTGTGTGTATGTGTGTGTGTATTACCATCAGTAGTTTTTATTATGTTTACTCTGCTGCCCCCTTCAGGGTGCAGACCATTCAGCACCAATTGGCTCAACTGGACTCTGAGAGCTGGTCTGGGCGGGTTGAGGCAGATCGGGACCAGGACCTGATGCAGCTGTTGCGTGAGAAGGAGGCATTGCTGCAAGAAATAATCGTGGTCAGCAGGAGGCAGCAGAGTCCTGAAATATTGCTGCAACTGGAGGAGGAGCGAAGCAGGCTGGAGGAGGAGCTTCAGCGGGCACAAAGCTGCCAGAGTCAGGAAGCCAATCACAGGTTAGGGCTAAAGTGAGCTGACCTGTTGCTGTTTCAGCAGCAGCTGCTTGCTAATTTGTGACTGCTAGTTAACCTGACTATTGCAGCTAATTGTTCTCAGCTCATTTCTTTAACCTTAAATCTGTGTGGGTCATTTCTAACCAATAACTACAACTAGCTTACATTTTACTTTCAAATATGATCTAACCTTTGACCTTTGTATCGGACAGGATCCTGCAGCAGGAGAAGAGGAGTGCTCTGCTTAGACAGTTGGAAGAAGCAACACGCATCGCCACATATCTGCGCTCACAGCTGAAGAGGTACTAATGCTAATTCTGTGATCATGGCTCACCCAAACACCCTCTGATGCGTCTGACCTGTGGCTGTGATGTCTCTTTGTTCCCAGTCTCTCAGCCAGTTCTCTGACCGTGTCCTCCAGCAGCAGTCTGGGTTCTCTCGCCTCCAGCCGTGGTTCTCTGGCGTCCAGCAGAGGTTCCCTCAGCTCTGTTAGCTTCAGTGACATCTACGGATTCCCTCAGTTTGAGCGTCAGGAGGGTACGGGGGATCAGCCAGAGACCTACTCCAGGTACCTGCCCCCCCCAGAGGCTGTGTTCAGAGATACAGACCCACTGAGCCAGACTAAAATCAAACAGTCTCAAGACACGCCTCAGTCTTTGACCTCGTTGTCGTCACGGTCGTCGTTGTCATCACTCTCCCCGCCCAGTTCTCCCATGGACACGTCCCATCACTCCATTCCACAGGACTGCTGTTTGACTCAAATGACGGAGGAGTATGTGGAGAGGACGGGGCGAGGTCTGGTGGAGGTTCTGAGAACCCCCACCTGGCTCCACACATCCACGTTGAGCCCAGAGGACACGGTTAGCCCCAACTTAACCGCTGTGCAACAGCTGGACAACAAGAGTTTGAGAGACGCCATCGCTCAAGGGACATCGACCTCCACAGGTGAGGAGATGACCTCCACCTTCTTTCTTAGTAGATGCTAGGTTGTCAGGTGGTCTCACTGTGACCAAAAAGTTGGGTCGTGGGATGTAGAAGGAGCTCTGGACATGTCCGCTGCACCTGAACCTAGTGGCTGCTCCAGCTTAAGCTAAATCAATCTTTTATTCTTTGTTTCAGGTGTGACTCTGAGAGAAAACAGTACCACCTGCAGGATGAGGAGAGTCTCTACGGGCGTCTGTGAGGAAGCCCTGGCCACAGACAGTGGAGTGTTTGAGTCATGGAGCAGAAGGTAAGATGATGTGGCATATGATCACCTGACATAAACAGGAAGTTCTGACAATCTAAACAGGCAGTACTCTAGAACCTGACATTAGTTAATTGTGGTCCCACAGAACAGAAGATGAGGAGACAGCAGGTAGTGCAGAATTCCTGAGCACCAGTGAGGACGTGCACATCCAGCTGGGACTGCTGTGAGTTTTCCATCTGCTCAAACTCGTGTTGGAGTTCCACAGAATCTGGGTTCTGGTTCTCCTGGAACTGTTTTGGAGCCATACTGCAGTAACTGTTGCAGACTTGTTGTTCACAGGTATGAGTTCCAGTCTCAGTCCCTTCGTCTCCACCTTTTGCAGCTAAAGAACCTCCACAAGTTTCCTGTGAAGAACGGCCACAAAGTGTGAGTTCTGCTTCAGATCAAACGGGTCCGGTACCAGGACCATTGACAGAACCTCTGGAGAAGAGTTAGCTTCAGTTAGCGTCTTTTATTCTTCTTCAGGTTTGTGAAGGTGTCTTTGCGTCCATCTGGTTCTGAAAGCATGTCTGGGTTCTACTGCTCCACTGCCACAGAACCACGGAGTCAAATGAGCTTCAATGAAGGGTTCCATGTTCCTGTTCCGGTAGAGCAGCTAGTTCAGAGTGTTCTGCAGGTGTTATTGTGCTGCCTGGGACCTGAGGCCCAGGAGGAGGTTCTGGTGGGTCTGAAAGGAACCGGGTCGTCATTGGTCTAGATTTCTTTTTTTTTTTTTCTTCTGGTGACAGAAATCTGACGGTGTCAATGTGTTCATGTGTGGCCACAGGGAGGCACTCAGCTTTGTCTAACAGACTGTGATGGAAGAACAGAGATGGTTTATCATTGGCTTAGCATCCAGACGGGGGCGGAGCTTCAACCACAGGCAGAAGATCACGACAGGCAGAGAAGAAGAACTAAGGTCAGAACAGACAGGCTGTTGCTAGAATGTCTGTGCCATCACTGGGTGTGTTGTTGGTTTGAAACTCTTTGTTTTCTGTCCAACCATCACAGGAAGTGAGGTCACACGCCCCTCAGTTTTCAGAGGTGGAAGTACAAAGAGAAGAGAAAGCAGAAAAGTCTGAGCGGTGAGGAGGTTGTGACATCACAGTCTGACACAAACACAAGTCTACACTAACCAGCTGAAGAGGCAGCCATCAGTCTGAGGATGTACAGGCTCAGTGACACGTTAGCATGTTGCCTAGGTAACCACTGACCATCACACTGCTGATGGAGAACAGCATCCAGAAACGTATGTGATGAGTTTCTTCTGGTCTGACTGACAGATGTATCTAAGTTTCTTAAAGACCATTAACATTTGCATCAACACTGGTTGATGGACCATTATAACCAGGCACTCCCCCTCCTCCGACAGTAGATAAAACAGCAGCTACACCTCCATTTCTGTACAAAACATTGCTTAGAAAAAACTCTGAACCGTACCCCATCCATATCAACATGAACTGTGTTCCACGTAAATGTGGGAAAGCACGCCACCTACTCTCTGACACATGACAGACACCATAACCCACCCACCTCTGACATGTTTTTATGTGACAGGAGCTGGCAGGAGCAAGAGTCAGCAGACAGCAGCAACAGCATCAGCATCAGCGTTGCCTTCACAACATCCTGTTCAGATGGCGCGTGTGTTTCCTTTGGGGGGCACTGTGACCAGAGCAGCAGCAAAGTCAGCGTGGTTAAGGTCAGCACACATACAGTCCCTGCAGCAACAGCACCAGTGTTGTAAGCATTAGTAAAGTGTGTTGTTGTGGTTGACCTACAGGTGGAGAAGTGGACCATGACTGATCCACCACGACATCGACCCAAAGAGCGAGGAAGTCGCTGGAGTTCGGGTTTTATGAGGGGAGGTTCCATCGTCCGGTCACAGACTTTTTCTCCAGGAGCTCGAAGTCAGTACGTCTGCAGGGTGAGACGAGTCTTCTACTGAATCCACCAGGTTGTCTCTATGGACTTTGGTCTGAACTAAAATCACTGATTTTCTCTATGGACTTTGGCCTAAGCTAAAATCACTGATTTTCTCTATGGATTTTGGTCTGAGCTAAAATCACTGATTTTCTCTATGGACTTTGGTCTCATTTTTATGGTTTTCTTTCACAAACGCAGTATAATATTGACTGTATTTACATTTCTATGAAATTATAAAGTATATATATACACACTTCCTTGTTAATTCTGACTCTGATTCTACTTGTTGTCTTTTATCCAGTTGTATCGCAGTGACAGTGACAGCTCCACGCTACCAAAGAAAAGTCCATTTGTGAGGAACACGTTGGAGAGAAGAACATTGCGATACAAGCAGGTGAAAAGTCAAAGGTTCCCCAGCAGCTGTTCCCCGCTTTCCTTTGTCTGAGTGCAATTGGTCTGGCCTGTTTTCCACAGCAGTCGTGCGGCTCCTCCCTCGCCGAGCAGCCCACACGGACCTCTCTAGATCTGGAGCTGGACCTTCAGGCTTGCAGGACCCGTCAGCGGCAGCTGCTGGAGGAACTGAGCGCGCTACGAGAGCTGAAGCTGCGTCTTGAGGAACCGCGGGTCGGGGACTGCACGGAGCTGCCGACAGCACTGAGGGATGAACGGTTCCAGAGGCTGCTGAGGGAGGCTCAAAGACAAGTAGGGGGGCTGGGGCAGTTACAGATGGGCCAGCACTCCTCCACCTCCTGCAGCCCTGACACAGCAGCTCTTTATCTCCAGGCAGGTCAAAGCCAACAGGAGCAGCATCAGGAGGAGGCACTGGAGCGCAGGATGAGGAAACTGTCCAAAGAAGTTCTGCAGATGAGGGGGACAAGTCAGAAAGAACCGCTACCGGTCCAGACCTTTAGGTTGGAACTGGTTCCTGGGCCAAAATCTAGTACCATCTCTTGTAGAAACTTAAATTTTTTTTGGCATAATTTAGTCAAACTATCCACCTGGGGGAAGCACTGACCCAACACTTCCTGTTTGAGGTCACACTAACTCAGGGCAGCCTTTGGTTTGTGTTTTCACAGCATTTTATAAAGATAAAGATTTAAATGTAACATTTGCTTCTGTTTCTCATTTCAGACAGAAGATGGCGTTCTTTACCAGACCTAAATTTAACATCCCTCCACTACCAGCCGATGACGTCTGATACATTTCCTCCGGGAAACATGAAGTATTTTATTTTTTTGAGTTGATGAAGAAAAGCAGCAGAGGGCGCTCACATGGTCACACACATCCTAACATTACTTTCTGCCGAGGAGGTGGAGTCAAAATGAGAATGGAATTATTTGACTTTTCCTTGGAAGAAAAGTGAAAAGCAGAAAAAAACATTTTTGTTTTTGCTCTGCTTTTTATTTTGTAGCTTTTGGAACAAACAGCACTTCAGTGTTTTTACATCAAACTACTTTTTAAAAATATTTACAACAAATGTCACTTTGTAATCTACTTTGTTACTTTTCCTAATAAAATTAATATTATTCCATGTATATTTCCAAATATAGATGAAAAAAATGATTTCAGTTTCTGTCGTGTGAAGATAAAGATCACCAAAACTAAACTTTTCTCTATTTCATTTTTTTTTAATGCATCACTGAAAAAAACTCACCAAACTCTCCACGCCACTTCCTGTCTGATAATCAGGCTACGACTCCACTGAAGAGTTGTTAATTCAACGTAACAGGAAGTTGGACTTTGTGAAACAGGAAGTGGCATCAGTCAGACAGGAAACAGTTTGGAGTTTCTTTAGTGGTGACTACAGTGGGATGGATAGGATTGTGGGCAGCGTTCCGATTGGCGGAGGGTTGTACTTCTCCACTCTCATCAAACGTCGCAAGATGTCATCACGATCCCAAGGCCAACGATAAACATTTGTGTTTTGAAGCCAGTTTGGAACGTGACACTGAGGAAACGAGAAGCAAGTGACATCACAGAATTACATTTCTCGTAGTCGTGCCGTGATCCTCTCTAGAACAGGGTGGGGGTCAAACACCATTTTTGAAGTGGTGTCCGAATCCTATTTACACAAGTCAAGCGATATATCCCATCATGCATTGAGGTCATGACGGCAGAAGGAGCAGAATTGGTCTGTTTGTTTTATTTGTGCGACAGTAATGACGTAATTAACTGTGCCGCGAAATATTTCATTATTTCATAAATTTTTCATTTAACCGATAAGTGCACTATATACAACTGCCTGTAGAGGGAGTAGGGGGCGAGTGAGGGATTTCTGACACAGCCACTGGGCCGGTTTCAGTCCACGTGCCGTATGATTGACACTCGTGCTGTAGAATATAGAAACTCACTTGTTTGGCTCCAGGAAACAGAACAGGAATAAAACGGAAGTTTTTGCTTCCGTTCTGGATGAACTCGTTCTGAAGCTGGAAAAAAAAGACAAAAAGAGTTTACTTAAATATTTTGTTGGTTTTTTTTTTTTTATGTTGCTAACAGCAGTTTGTGTGTTTCTTCACCTGTTTGTGAATGTAAACAGTGTTAAACGTCCTCTCATCATTCTCCACTCCCACGGGTGGAGCTGTCACAGTGTGGTGGTACTTTGGGCTGATGACGATGATGATCAAAAACTCTCTCTGAGAAACACATCATTTTCATTAACTGACCTGCAGCACAGGGGTGTTCAGCTTAACAACAACAAGGCCGACTCTTCTCACCTCATTTAAATATCGTTCCATGAAATCAATGTTGCTGATGCTTCTGAACTGCTGTTCGAAGATATCAATCTGTAACACATGAGGGCGTGAGTGCATCTGAGTGTGCGTGTATAACCACAGGCATCTAAATATTACCTAGCGTTGGCATGCACCTACGTGTGTGTCAAAGCCATTGTGTCGCAGTAGAGCCACAAAGTTAATGACCTCGTTAACATGATCGTCGTCATCATCTGCATACGTCACAAAAACTTTTCCTGCCAAAAAACAAGGAATTTTGCGTGAGTCATTTTTTTAATTACTTGGCCCAGTAATTTGATTACCATTAACAGTAATCTGATTACTTTGCCCAGTAATCTTATTACCAGTAACAGTAGTCTAATTACTTGGCCTAGGAATGTGATTACCATCAACAGTAATCTAATTACCAATAATAATCTAAATACTTTGCTTAGTAATCTAAATACTAGTAACAGTAATCTGATTACTTGTGTCATTAATCGGATTATCGGTGCCAGTAATCTAATTACTTGTGAAATGAGAAAGTCGTTCACGTGACCAGACTCACTCTGCTCCAGTGACAGCAGTGTTTTGTAACTGTTGGGGGCGCTGCTGTTCTTCTTCTCTTTCACTGCAGCTTCATCAGCTCTGAGATGAATAAACAAACAATTATAAATAAAAACAATTATTGATAAACAAAGTCAGAACCATCAACCCACCTGCAGCTGTGTGCAGCAGCAGCAGCAGCAGCAGCAGCAGCAGCAGAAAACCCAGAACCTTCAGTTGGACCTGAAATCATTACAGGATCAAATTCAGCTTTATTAATCACATCTATGATCTGGGTTCCCTCCTGGTTCCTGTGTTACGTCACATTGTTCTAACCACTCACAGTGTGGGTTGAAGGTGGACTTGTACGTATGTCCCACTGCTGCCGGGACGCGAACTCTTCTGTTAAAGCTGTCATTACAGCATTGAGCCCAGCAGGGGGTGCTCTGAGGTGAGCAGGCATAAGGAGACAGGGCGTGGTGAACTATGTGGTGACTTGGTTGGTGGCCAGTGTCCCAGGAGGGCGGATCTGAGTGCAGGGACAGAGGCGGCTCTAGACTCCAGATGGTGCTGGTACTGTTTGTGCAACTGGGTCCAGACAAGAAGCTGTGGTTCTGAAAGGATCGGAGACTGTCCGGGTACAAAGACCAACCACTGACCAGACTTGGGCGGGGCCAACATCTGTCAGTCTGACTGGGAAATGGAGTTGGTGGAGCAGAGCCGGCCATCAGACTGTGTGGAGGTTGGACCGACACAAACCTGTGACCCGGCTCCCCCTCTTCTGAAATCTGTCCACTCTCCACTGTGACCTGAGAGGCAAGGTCCACTGTGGTAGGGCAGAGATGGGTGTGGGCGGGGTCAGTCGTGATGTCAGCAGAATCTCGAAGGCTCATGGTCTCATCATCTTCTTCAGGGAAGTTTTTGGTTCTGGATCAGGAGCAGAAAAAAAACAGAAAAAAACCCAGAGTTCAGAAATGTCAACTTTCTGAAGTATGTCGCTAGACGTGTGTTTTTCTTACATGTGTCTCTGCAGTGATGATGTCAGCATTATTGGAGCTCCGCCTCCTCTTCAAAGTCACAGGACGGTCAAACCAACATCTGACAAATCTGAGAAGAACACTTACAATAAAACCTTCAAAATAGACTGAAAAAGAAGATAAAAATATGCAAGTGAAAAGTCCTCAAAATATAAGTTTATGTCCAAATATATTGACACGTTTCTTTTCAATTGTTATACAGAAGCCAAATACCACATGTTAAAAATGGACCAAATACTATATGTCAAAACTGGACCAAGTCCTAAAAATGTGGTTTTATGTCCCAGAACATGCAGCAGGTGGAGAACTTCAAAAGAACAACATACTCAGTCCACAAAATGTAGTCTTGATTCTAATAACTGCAGGTACCATCGGCCGTGTCTACAGTCGGAGCCGTGACAGCAGTTTATTCTCATCAACTAAAGATAAAATCTGATGTTCAACTAAATTCAGTTCAAAGTAAAACCACAGACAGAAAAACAGATTTTCACAGAAGCCGTGAAGAAACCACCGCGCACACACACACACACACACACACACACTAAAATGAGGTTCAGTGTGGGAAAGTCAGTCTGCTGTCTCCACGGAAAGTTCCAGTAAACAAAAAAAAAAAAAGAAACTGCAAGTTTTTTTTCCACACTGCAACAGATAATCTGCTGAATCTGCATTTAATGCTTTAAATACCGAGGCCACGATGAGGTTTTTTTTTACCAGGGTCTGGATCAGAATCAGTGTCACAACAGGACACAGTACCCATCAGTCCTGTTGTGTCCTTCTTGCACCGTGTTTAAGGGTCAAAACCACTGAATCTGGCACTGTTTGAAAACACGCTCCTCAACCGATAAGAGGCTACATAACATTCAAAGATTAGATTAACCTATTCAGGGTTCACTTCACAGCATTTAATGAGTAAAGTATTTGATTAAACTATTGACTTATCTTGGTTACTGTTACGTTAGGTAGTCAGAGTTAACAAGGTAACATTTAGAGTTTAAACAAGTCGGAGTTAATTAGATAACATTTAGAGTTTAAACTAGTCAGAGTTAGATAACATTTAGAGTTTAAACAAGTCAGAGTTAACTAGATCACATTTGGAGTTTAAACAAGTCAGAGTTGACTAGATAACATTTGAGTTTAAACTAGTCAGAGTTGACTAGATAACATTTAGAGTTTAACCTAGTCAGAGTTAACTACATAACATTGAGTTTAAACTAGTCAGAGTTGACTAGATAACATTTAGAGTTTAACCTAGTTAGAGTTAACTAGATAACATTTAGAGTTTAACCTAGTTAGAGTTAACTAGATAACATTTAGAGTGAAAACTAGTCAAGAGTTAACTAGATAACATTTAGAGTGTAAACTAGTCAGAGTTAACTAGATAACATTTAGAGTTTAACCTAGTCAGAGTTAACTACATAACATTGAGTTTAAACTAGTCAGAGTTGACTAGGTAACATTTAGAGTTTAAACTAGTCAGAGTTAACTAGTTAACATTTAGAGTTTAAACAAGTCAGAGTTAACTAGATAACATTTAGAGTGTAAACTAGTCAGAGTTAACTAGATAACATTTAGAGTGTAAACTAGTCAAGAGTTAACTAGATAACATTTAGAGTGAAAACTAGTCAAGAGTTAACTAGATAACATTTAGAATTTAAACTAGTCAGAGTTAACTAGGTAACATTTAGAGTTTAAACTAGTCAGAGTTGACTAAGGAACAGAAAGCTCTGTTAAGTTAAGGTAAAGCAGGCTCAGGTTGACTCACCCCGTAGTTCCCCAGCAGGTTCAGACTGATCCCGACTTCCTGTTTGAAGACACGACAACAGAAAAACACCAAAACTTTTCACTTCAGACTGAATTCTTTTCCAGATTAAACTTTTCTTCAGGCTGATGAAACTTTGGTTCCTGTTTGTTTTTGACTTGAAGAAAAACCAGAAAAACTGAAACAGGAGCTGAACAAGCTCCGCCCACCAACCTTTATCTGTGCCACAGGCACTGACAGGAAGTGTGCGCGCACACACCTGCAGCAGCAGATCTTTGATCAGTGTGTGTCATAGTTCATGTTCATAAAACAGAGTTAAAAACACTTTTGTCTGCACTTTCTAACTGATCAATGTGCCGCCCCCTGGTGGCAAACTGTGCAGTAAACTGGTATAAAACCTAAACAAAAACAATTTTGAGTTAAGATGGGGGTTTTCAAATTACCGAAAGGAAGACAAACACTCTGTCCTGTCTGTCTTCTGTCCCCTCCTCTGTCCTCAGTGTTCTTCCACGTCCTGTCCACAGAGGAATGGAGGAGACGACCAGGAGGAAGCTGCGTTCTACTGTTGGTTTCTCTGGCTAACATTTAGCTAACAAAAGCTCAGTCACTTTTAACAGTGTTGCTATATTAACTTCAAATGTTTAAACCATCAATTTAGACATTTTAATTAAATTTTGTTGACTCACCGCTTTTGTCCAAGCTTCTTTAAAATCTTTATTTAAATGACAAATCAGTTTGTGTTCATTTCGTAGCATTTTTAGTTTTTTTCTTTTTTCAGGCGTACATGGCTAACACCAGATAACGTGGCTAACACTAGCTAAAGATTGTTTTAGTATTTGGTTGTATTTTTAGTTTGAAAATTGTCAATTTTGAGTTGATCTTTTTGTCAAACTATGAGCACATTGCTATATCACTTTTTCTGAAACTTTAGCTCCGCCCTTTTCTTCTTCTTTTTCGTCTCCTCCTGAGTCCTCCTTCTCTTGGGCACAGCTTCTTCCATCTTTCTCCAGTGCTGCTCATTCTCTGCTGCAGAAGTTAGAAGTTTCCTCTTTTTGACTGGAATCGCCAAAGACAACAGCGACACCTGCAACAACACAGGAAACTTGGTAAACTGAAGATGAGGATGGAGCACAGCTCCTCGTGACTCAGTGAATCTTACCCCAGCCTTGTGCCTCAGAGTGCGTCCTTCTCCTGAGCTTCTCTGGACCTCCTCCAGCTGCTCCTTCACCATCTGCTCAAACCTGCTGTGGTCTTCACAGCAGGGATCTTTACTGTAGTCTCTGCCCTCAAAGTAGTAAATATGATCTGCCAGAGGGGGCAGCAGCAAGTATAAGGCAGAGAAGTTAACATTTCGATGGGAATCAGAGAAAAGAAAAAAAATATATTTTGTCACCCAACTGTGAGCATCCCCTGCTGCTACAACCAGCCTGAGGGACACAGGCTGCTACTAGTCTGTTTTACAGTGGACTCTCTAGATCATTGTTTCCCAAAGACTGGGTCGCGACCCTCTTTTTTTTTTCTAGGTCATTTCGCATCGTGTTTCCCAGGAGTTTACAAATGTCTATTGACTTGGGTTGTGAAGGTTTGTGACTTTTCAAACATGGGTCCCCAGAAAAAAAGTTTGGGAAACCCTGCCCCAGATAACCAGACCACAGGCTGGTCCAGAACACTAACCGTAACCCAAGATACAGAGAACAGTTTGAAATCAAGTGAAACCTACTTTTGTAAGAGTCACTGTCCTCCTCCTGCTCCTCCTCCTCCTCTCCTCGGTTGGATATGAGCTCCTCATCGTCCAGCCACTGACCTCCTTCAGACAGACCCAGGATCTTTTCCAGTTTCACTTCCTGGACGGAGCTCTCCTCTGAGGACAAGAGTTGATCCACTCCAACCTTCAGGATCTCACTGAGCTGCGGAGACAGAAGGTGTGAGGAGAAGGTGCTGAAGATCTGGACCTTCCCAGGAAAACCTGCACTGACCTGAAGACCAGAAGGTCCAGACTGAGCCTGGTCCAGCAGAGAGAAGCGGCCCTCCTCGATCACAGTGTTGGTCAGGTTCAGTTTGGAGACGGCTTTAGAAAACATGATCTCCTCCACCGTGTGTCGAGCCAGGAGACGGATCACCTTCACTGGCCTGTCAATCAAAGAGGAGAAGACTGAAGACCACGCCCACTCTCCTGCCACAAGTCCTCTAAGAACCAAGACCAGACCTGTTCTGACCGATGCGATGACACCGAGCTGCCGCCTGGAGGTCGTTCTGGGGATTGAAGTCCGTGTCGACAAAAATGACCGTGTCAGCTGCTGTGAGGTTGAGACCAACGCCCCCTACAGGCGACAGTGAGAATGTTGAAAAACTTTAACGTCACAGACACTGACTAGACTAGAGCAGAGGCAGAGACTTGAAGAGACCTGCTCTGGTGCTGAGCAGGAAGAGAAAGACTTGTTTGCTGCTGAAGGTCTTTACAGACTGGTTCCTGTCTTCTCCTCTCACCGAGCCATCCAGACGCTGGTAGCTGTAACCTGAGGAAACATGATGTGGATTCACTCAGTCGTCAGTCTTTTCAATGAAACCATGAACCCATTCATTCACCTCTGAACTCCACATAGTCCTGCAGGAGGTCCAACATCCTGGTCATCTGTGAGAAGAGTAGGACTCGATGATCCCTGAGGAAACGGCAGATGTTACCACAGTCAGAGCACCAATCATTGGTCTGAGCACAGTCCAAGTCAGTACGAGTGAGACCCTGAGGTCAAGTCAGAGCCTGTTTCCATACAGAAGTCAGAGCACAGTTTCAAGTCTGTTTCTGAGCCCAATCAATGCTGAGAATCTGACAGTCCACAGACCGAATCAAATTCTTTCTGGTCTGTCAGTGAGCACAAACATTACACAGGAGAACAGCAGAGGGCGCTGCACTGACCCGTTGTGCAGGAAGGACAGTAAAGTGTCCAGTAGACCCAGTTTGCCACTGGCTTCCACCAAATGCTCTCCCATCTCAAAGGGTTCTGGCTCCACACCTGGACCAACAGACAGACGTCAGTCAACAACACAGCTGAGAAGAACCCATCACCTGAGCAGATCTGAAGGTTCTGACCCGGGAAGAGATACGGGTGGTTCACACATTTCCTTAGGTTCATCAGGATGTTCAGTAGACGAGTCCGGTTCTTCTGCTCACTTCCAAAAGCCTCTGAAACAGGTGGAGCACATGTCAGGGCTTCAGGCCAGAACCGAGTCCTGGACAAGGACCTTCTGCACGTCTTACCTACGTCCTTCATCAGCACAGCTTTGTAGAGTTTCTTCTGCAGGGACGACATGCCGTGGTAGACCACCAGCTCCTGTTTCCTGGGAACGTCCAGCGCCACTTCCCACTTCATCCTGCGGAGGAGGAACGGCTCCAGGAGGCTCTGCAGCTCCGCAGCTGTGGAGCAGGAGGAGACAACAACAGACAGAGGATGAGGAGGCACAGAGGGGAGATCTGGATCTGGTTGTTCAGACCTCAGGAGATCTCTCAGCACAGAAGGCTTCAAAACCTGAGACCCTCACCTAGAGCTTGATCTTTCTGGACGCCACAGTAGGCGGAGCTAAAGTCCTCTGCCTGCTGGGCATTGAAGACATTGGGCTGAATGAAGGTGAGCAAAGAGTAAAGTTCCTGCAGGTTATTCTGGATTGGAGTTCCTGTTAGCAGAACCCGGAACTCTACGGAGAACTGAGAAAAGAACAAGAATGAAAAATAACACAGTGAGAAGAATCAAAAATCCAAAGGAATTCTGGGAAATTTGATCTAACTACATTTTTGAATTTTTTTGTCTTTAAGTAAAAAACTATGAAAACTTTCAGTTCTATTGAGGCTAAATTTAGGCTAATTGCTAACGTAACACTTCGATTCAGCTATGTAACTTTTTTATGACAGCTGAATCGAAGTGTTCAGTGATTAGCTGATTAAAAACTAAACTTTTAAACTTTAAATGTTTAAATGATTGTGGACTAAGTGAATTTTACAGTCACTCTGCACTTCTCAACCTGGGTCACAGGTAAAAGAACAGAAATCTAACACCTTGGTGTGACTACCTGTGTCAAAGTTTGATGCAACATAGATTTCTGGTTCTTTAATCGGTGAGCTTCATCAACCACCAGAATTTTCCACTGCCACCTGCAGGACAGAGCGAAAACCTGAGATGCAATCACAGGTTAGTGAGTGAAGTAACCCTAACCCTCAACACTAACAACTCCCCCAGACCAAAGTCTAAAGAGAAATCAGTGCTTTAAACGTTTGGTCTGAACTAAAATCACAGATTTTGTGTTTAAAACTCACTGTCTCAGAAAGGACGCGTCTTTAAGAGCCAGCTGTAAATAAATGCAAGGGGATTAAAAAGCCATGTGAAGGTGGAGGCGGTGGTGTTTTGTTGGAGGTGTAATGTCAGACCTCGTAAGTGGTGAGAATAAGATGGAAATCACTTGTTTTTAAAACCTCTCTTTGAATCTCAACCCGTTTTCTTTTGTCTCCTTTATAACAGATGAGTTTCAGTGACGGAGACAAACTGGAGGAAAAACAAAGACAAAAAGCCAGGATTTAACGTCAGTCTACAGACTCTAAAGACAGCCCAGGACATTTTCCAGGACAAACCTATTTAAAGACTTCCAGCACATTCAGCAGCTGTTCCTGTTCATGTCATGAGTGATCAGAGAGAGAAATATTGATAAGGAAATATCAACACAACAGATTACCAATTTCAAACCTGTCATCAGAACTTTGATTGACAGCTTTATAAAACAATTACTTTACTGTATTACAATAGTGATGAATCAGACAGAACCTGCTCAGCTCTTTACACCAGGTTTCCAGGACTGAGAGTGGACTCAAGATAAGAAAAGGACCTTTGACCCTGTGAGCTCCAAATATGTAGAGCAGCAGACTGATGGTCTGAGGAGACAAGAGTTCTCATCATCATCATCATCATCATCATCAAAGATGAAAAAAGATTCCAGTGTTCCAGACCTGACAGGTCTTTCCTAAGCCCATCTCATCTCCCAGAATGCACCCCTGCTGCTGCTCCAGACACTGGGTCATCCACTTCACACCATCCAGCTGGTACTTCCTCAGTTGGATCCCTGAGAGGAAGGAAGGAAGGAAGGAAAGTGAACTACTTGTAATTGTGACACAGCACATCACTGCACACAACCAAATGTGACCTCTGTTTTTAACCCATCACCAAAGTGAAGCTTTAAGAGCCTGGGGAGCAGTGTGTTGGGACGGAGCCCAGATTCCCAGAGAAACCACATACTTGATAATGTTAATCCTCTTCTGTGATTGGCTCTGGATTAAAGCATCTGCTAAATGCAGAAATGTAAATGTTAACCAGTGTTAACCAGTGAGCTAACGTGTCATCATCAAGTTACTAATATTGGAACAGAGGGATCTACATTTGGAATCACTAGAGAAGAAAGAAAAGAAAATGAACCATCACCAGGAATATTTGACTGGGAATTGGTGATCAAAAATCAATACACTGATAGAGGATATTGATACAGGATCAGGAAAGAAATACTGCAAGATTTCAGTGTTTGTTGTTTATACCCAAGTCTACAGACAAACAAGCAAATTAGTATTTAGTTAACTAGTAAACGTGTAAATGACTAGTAAAAATGAATTGTTTTAAACCAATGATATAGATTTAAGTAACTATGGAAGTTAAACTAGCACACTAGTGACCAGTTAACCAGTTATCTATTTAATTAGCCAGTAAAATACTAGTTGATTATTCAACCAGTTAACCAGACAGCCAGTAAACTAGACAAATAATTGACCTATTAACCTGACTTTCAACTATTGACTAGTGACTTAGTATAGCTAAACTGATAACCAGATGAATCAATTACCTGTCAACCCACAGTTCTGAAGAAAGCACTGTGTCACATGACCCTTCTTCTTCATCTTCTTCTTCCTCTTCCTTTTCTTCTTCTCCTCCAGCAGGTCTCTCACTCGGCACAGGAAGTCAGCCATCTTGTTTTTCACTTAGAAACAAATGTGGGAAGATGTGGCAAGAGGAGGTTAGCTGATGATCAGCTTTAGGGTTAGTGATGATGACATCACAGCCTGCACTTCTGATCTGAACATATGATTGGCGGTGGGGGCGGGGGGGGGCAGGTTTAAGAGGTGAACAGGTTAAAGGTCATTGTGTCATCTTTTACTGTGTTGGTTATGAAAGAAAAGTCACAAACATGAACATGAAAAATGACCAGCAGGCAGTCACGTGACCTCAGACGATCAACGTTCTTCAAACCCACAGCAAAAGACAAAAGGCAGACATAAAACAAAACATGAAAGTGACGCTTGTCACGTCTTTAGCCTTTCATCTCGGTAGCTTTTCAACTGTGAAAAGCTACAGTTCAGCCGCACATTTGAATTTTTGATAACTCTGAACGTGAACACCTACGCCACATTTTTGTGCGTACGCAACGTTCGCCAGACCGGAACCTAAACTCTTCCCGAACTTTAACATTCAAAATGACGGAAAAGATCAAAACTTAATTAAAACGGATATTCGTTGGTAAGAAGAGGAGAAAGTTCGTACCTTTGAGGAGTTCTGTCACAACGCGACCAGGACCATGAATCAGTATGTGACGAAAACCATGATCAATAACCCTGTTTTGGTCCGTTTGGGACCACGAGTAAAAAACGCTGCAGTTGTTGAATAAACTCCCTGGTCTTTTAAATTCCACTTTACGTTCAAGTTCGCATCCATGACGTAAGGAGATGGTGACGTAAAAGAAATGGCGGTTTACTGCTCGTGATTATTGTCTTGTAAAACAAAGTCGTTATCTGTGAGTTTTTTTTTGTTGTTGTTGTTTGTTTGTTTGTTTGTTTATTAGCTCATCTCCCTGCTCGGCTGTCAGTGTCTTCTTCGGTGGCTTTTACTCGAAACTTTTTTCTTTTTTCGAACAGCGCCTGTACCACGGCTAGTTACACCTTAGCTCTTTCCTGCTCCGGGATCTGCTCCAGAGCCAAGGCTAACATTAGCTCCGGGGCTAACTCCCGTGTATAGTAAAACCTCTCTTTTCGAACAATTTGGTTCTTGAACAAATTTTGACCAAAAATGGTCCCGGTTGTCGTACTTTAACTTTGTTTCCGAACAAGCCATCAATATCCCACGGGCAGCGAGTGCTCGTCGCGGGCAGCAGTTGAATCTAAACCTAATGAATGTTGGAGAAAGCGACAGACCGTGGTTTGACCATTCGTTGATTCGTACTGGTGAACGTACGACGTTAATTTGGTTGAATCAAATCGATCCAAGTTCGTCCTTCCGCTTCCGTCTCCTCTTGCTAATGACGGCAGATTCAACGGTGTCACTGCGCACCTGAGCCCCCTAGTGTTCAAAGAGAAACACGGCATTTTTCGGTCATATTTCGGTCATTTCCAAACACCCCCGTCCCCCTACGTCCCTCCCCTGCCGTATCAAATGACAAAGAATGACTGTTACAATAAGGAGTTAAAAGACTTTAATGTTGAATTGATGTCAATAAAACTCAAATCAAACTACGTCAACATGTGGCGAAAGTACAGCACAGGTAACATTATATTAGAAAATACAGCAGCAGCAACAACAAGATCAGAACCAACAGGAAATAGTATTAAATGATAGTCCACGAGGCTAACAGCAAAAAAAATTGTTGTAATTTAACTGAGTTCAGAAGCTGTGTAAAATTAGACCATCACCATTAGATCACCATGAGATCACATTCATGACATTCATAAATCCATATTTCTTCATGTAACAGTTCACATTTTTAAAAGCAGTTGATATTCAAATACCTTCCATTTATATATATATTGTATATACATATACTATATACATTTGTGCAATAAAGCCACTTACAGAGGAGGATCAACATGTGGTTCCTCTCGAAACCATGGTATAAAATATATAAAATTCCTTGATTTCACTCCTGAGGGACAAATAAATATATATTCTGCCCTTTAGTTTGTCTTTCTGTAAAAATAAAGAAAAGGCTACATTTAAGGAAGTCAGTGAGAAAAACAATCATTTCAAAATAAGACGACCTTCCACAGTAAACCTCATCCAAACCTGGAGCAGAAGCTCCAACTTAAACAAACCTTTTTGGAGCTTCTTTACAAACTAACATTTGAACATTTGTCTAAAAAGATCTAGTAGGAAACAGAACCGTAAACACTTTTATTGTTACAAAAATAGTTTAGAAAATTATAAATACATTTAAACTTCAGCAAATACAACTTTGATCAATGTCTCCAGCAGGTGCAAACAAATGGTCAGTAGAGGGTGACTGATTATTTTATAAACAAGGCCACCAGCTTCCAGATGGCCTCCCTGTAACAGAGGTCAGGTCACATGACTTAGAGCATTTTTTTTAAATCAATGAAATTCACAAAAAAGATTTGATAAGAACCAACCTGACACATGGGATGTAGGAGAGACTGTACCTGTCAACGTGACAAATTCACACCAGTTCACACCAACGTTACACACTGTTTTTTTGAAGAACGAAAACAGATTGTACTCACCAGGTAAAAGACAAGACTTGTAAAATACAGAACAACAAGGCTAGTCCGAAATTCTTCCACTGCAAAGACAAAGACACACACCGACTGATGAGAGCGCAAAAAAAAAAAAACATTTGGTTGATGCCATGACATCACTTACCCAGAAGGCTGCGCACAGGGTCAACACCAAGCAGGTCTGAAACAAACCAACCAATCAGAGAAGAGAAGAGTTATTAATAAAAAGTCAATAATGGCTAACTAATGAACCAATAATCAATAACTCGTTCACATGAATGATCGTAATGGTGGAATCGAGTTCACAACTTCACTGAAGGAACTGGAACTGTTGTTAAAAACTGTTAACGCAACTGTGGTTTCTGAGTCAGTCTTTTCATCGGTTCCACCTCAGTTCCATTAAGTCAGCTCTCAAAGTCTCTTCATCATCATCATCATCATCAACATCGTGTCAGTGGGAGTGTGAGGTCACGTACGATCATGATGGTGGTGGCCAAAGCTCTGGTTCTGTCACACATTTTCTTCAGCTGTTTGACTGGACCCATCAGAAACATGGTACTGAGCGGAACATCAGAGTGTAACATCAGAGTGTAACATCAGAGTGTAACATCAGAGTGTAACATCAGAGTGTAACATCAGAGTGTAACATCAGAGCGTAACATCAGAGCGGAACATCAGAGCGGAACATCAGAGTGGAACATCAGAGTAAAACATCAGAATAGAACATCGGAGCGTAAAATCAGAGCAGAACATCAGACTAGAACATCAGAGTAGAACATCAAAGTAGAACATCAGAGTGGAACATCAGAGCGGAACATCAGAGCAGAACATCAGAGTGGAAAATCAAAGTAGAACATCAGAATGGAACATCAGAGCGGAACATCAAAGTAGAACATCAGAATAGAACATCAGAGCAGAACATCAGAATAGAACATCAAAGTGGAACATCAGAGTGGAACATCAGAGTGGAACATCAAAGCAGACAGGGAATCTTGACTGGGACTGATTCTAGTCTAACGTTGACACAGAACTTGGTCTAGAACTTTAAATGGATTGGTCTTTGGAATGTCTTCAGGTGTGAACTTGATGACATCATCACTCACCTTCCCAGCGCACATAAGTTTCCAAAGGTGTAGAAAACAATGAAGAGTGTGATTCCAATCCTGGGCAGGAAGAGCACACAGACCCCCTGGTGGAAAAAGGAAGTTAGTGTTTACATTGTGCCACCTACAGGACACCAGGTTTTCAACAGCTTGTTACAGGACAGAACGACTCACCAGTATAGTACAAGCTGCACCAATCACAAAACACACAATGAATCCTTTGATCCTGGTTGGCCAACTGAGAGAAGAGGCTTCGTTCACCGTCTGAGAGAGAGAGAGAGAGAGAGACAGACAGACAGACAGGCAGGCAGTCAGACAGACAGATAGGCAGACACGTCAGGGGTAGGACAGCGGGTCAGAAAAGTTGTAAATCGTTGTTCATTCCGTAAACATGTTGTTGTTGTTGACTGTAAATACATGTTTTATTTTAAATTCTAAAGTGAAGACTTTTTGTGTCCAAGTCCATTGAGACATATCATGTGACTTTGTCTGACTTGACACGGACACTGCACTAGTATTAACTAGTATTACTATGACTACAATTACTAAACCAAGCACCTGCAGAAACGAATGAGGCTAACTGACATACAGCTACAATTAACCACTGACATCTGCCCCTCCGATGACGTCAGAGCTGAGCGCATGCGATCCAAATATTTACCAACCGTTTAAACAGACAAAAGACAGAAACCACAGAAGACTGACGTCAGAGTGACGTCTGAAGGCGTGAGTTTACCTCCAGAACGGTTCGGTCGTCTCTCCGGGCCTCTTCACCGCTCAGAACCGACTTGAGTTTGTCCATGACAGCCTGAACCTCGATGACCAGAGAGGACCCTGGTTCCGACTCGGTACTTCCTCCGTGTTTGAGTGTAGAAACGTAGCGGCTCTTCCTCTTTCTCCTCTTGTTCTTCGACTTCCTTTCTCGGTCGCACCCTGCGTCTCTTCACCTGCGCAGGTAGAACCACTTCCGCTTTCATCGTTGAACCAGGTAGAGGAGACAGAGGTCTCACTCTGACCCCAGTTCACGTTGTCAAATTGACGTCACATTTCTTACCTTTTCCTCTGGACTCAGTGATGGATCAACAACTGCTGCGGGTTCAAATCCCTCATTTTGATTCTGAGGTTTGAAACAGCGACTTTGTTAAAGTTTCCAAAAGTTAATTCAGAGGAAAAAAATTATTTGGCTTCCCTGCGAGGATTCGGTTTGTCTGAGTGTGTGTGAGTGTGTGTGAGTGTATGTGGTTGAGTGGGCGAACAGGTCGAACTGATCCTCAGTGGATCGACACGGTGTTGAACCTTCGTCTTCAGCCACGGACCTCAGAGGACACGGACACACACACATACACACACACCTGGTTTAACAGGCCCGACGGACTAAATTCCTGATGTGAAATCAAACCGTCATGTGGGCGGAGCCTGGACCAGAACGATCGTGGAGATTTTTTACTTTTTTGTTATGAAAAAGTTTTTTGGTTTTTGTTAAATTTTTTAATTATTTTCTTGTGTGTAAAGATGGGGACAGAGACAGTGAGAACGTGGACATTTTCAGGTCTTCTGCTCAGTCTCTTCACTGTCTGTGACGTTCACGGTGAGTGGACAACTCCGTCTACTTCCTGTTTTCAGACGCTGTCTCTGTCTCACTCTCTTTCTCTGTCTGTCTCTCCATGTCTTCGTGTCCCTACGTCCCCCTCCACAGACCAGCAGTGTGTCCTGGGTGTGGTGGGACGTCCTGTCTCCCTCCCCTGCGTCCATTTGCCCCTGGTGTCCCAGTTCAATGTCTCCGTGGAGTGGAGGACAGTAAGAGACCAGCAGGTGGTGCTCCGCTCTGAGTGGACACATGAGGGACATGTGCACGGATGGAGTGTACTTGCTGGAGCGTCCCTCCCCACGGACACTGTAAGAACAGGAAACGTATCTCTGCTGCTGTCCTCAGTCCCACCAACAGAGGGCTCTGTATATTACAGTCTGTTTGTGACGTCAGAGGATGACCGGCATGCGGTCTGCACAGTCTGTCTCACTGCTGCAGGTCAGTCATGCTGCCCTTTCGTCCTTTTGACCTTTGACCTTAGTAAATAGTTTGTTACTGAAGGTTGAATTCCAGTCTGTTTGATTTGAACAGCAGGGGGCAGCACTGCAGAGGTTTAGACTTTTGTGTTGATTTTCTCTCAGCCAGTTTCAGCCAGCCTCTGCTGCAGCGAGAGGAGGTGGAGCATGGAGGAGCAACAGCGTTCCGATGTCTTACCAACGGCGGTTTTCCAGAACCACTCATCCACTGGAGAATCAACCAGAGTCAGGAACCTCCGGAAGGTTCTGTTTGGACCCAGACAACGCCACTCCCCAACTCTCCACTCTACAACGTCAGTAGTCACATGACCCTCAACCTCTCCACCCACACCAGTGTCTCCTGCACCGTCCACAACCCGTCGTCCAATCAGAGCTGGACATCCACCATTGGTTGGTCAAGGTTCAAGTCTCTCTCCCGACCTGTTCCTACTGAACAGAAACCTTAATCCAGATTAATCTTGTCTCCTTGTTTCAGAGGGCGTGACGTCAGGTCCTGGTGTTGGTCGTGCATCGGAGGCGATGTGGATGTTCAGCACTGTCCTCTGTGTTGTGGTCGGAGTGATGGTAGTTGTGGGCGTGGTCTATCAGATTCACTTGGACCGGGTCAGTAAGAGGAAGAAAAAAGAGTTCCACAGATACATGAGCACCCGTGAGTTTATCATCTAAAAATCCCATAATCCTCAGCAGCTTTGAGTTCAA
>NC_024308.1:51961-59587 GCF_000523025.1 Cynoglossus semilaevis
TTCAGTAGATTTTCTTTTCTCCATTCCGTCTCATCTCTCCAGGAAAACAGAGATGTCGTCTGGATGAAGAGTGCGAGAAGACAGAAATGAAACCAGAGCCCGACGAGACCAACCTTTGATGTTGGCTAGGAGGGTCACAGGGTCACAGGCTCTGTGAGAAGGAAAATCTGAGGTCCGGAGGAACCAAAGGGCAAGGAAGGTTCTTCAGAACCACAAGTCAGAAACACACAAACATTGTTCTTCATAAAAACCTTGATCTTCAACAGACTGATCTAAAACCCTGGTCTCCTCCAGACTCCGTCCTTGGTTGTTCATAGGACGGTGGTCTCTCCTTATGTTCAATGATGTCATCACACCTGAACCCAGTCTGTTTTCATGTTTCTAATTTGAGACAAAGAAGATCCAAGAGGGCGCTGTTTGCACTTCCAGAAAGTGGCTGTGGAAAACCAATCAGAAAAGTGGAAGGACATTTTTACTGGACAAACACTAGGGGCACTGTGCCCCCCACAAAGAGGCGTTTTGTCTTTGTTCATATATTTGTTTTTCTTTTAATATTCAAACAAAATAATAGATTAAAACACTTTTACATTTTAATCTGAGCAGCAAACATCTGTGTTTTATTAAAAGGCTTCAGCAACAGGATTGGTTTTCCACGAAACAATCACTTTGTAGCTCCTCCTACTGGGGGTTAGAGGGAGATACATGCCATGTGTTTAAAAAACACAGAATCTACCTTTAACTGGAAACGAAATGATGTCCTCAGTCATTCAGTCAGATGTTGTTATTCGTTAATATGATCAGAGGTTATGAAACAGTGACTTCTTGACCAGAGGATACGGAGTAAAGGTCACGTCGCCTCTGGCTGTTGATTGGAATCTGCTGACGGACGTCATTTAAAAACTTTAGATCTGAAAAATAAAAACAGAATCAAATCTTGTGACTATTCATTTTACTACATTGACAAAAAAAACTGTGATTAAAATGTTTTCTTCTGTTTGAAGGAAGGAGAATTTGGCAGAAAGAAAAACCCTCTAGGGTTCACAACAGGGATAGCAGGATATAAATCAAAAGAGTAACAACAGTTAGCTAATGAGCACTAATGTTAACACCCTATAGTTTACAAAATAAATGAAGGTTGTCACTTCCTGTATGTAAAGTCACTTCCTGTGTCAGTACCTGGACTTGTGTCACACTCACCGATGTCAGCGTAAATCACCATTTCTTCTGCTTCGGCCTTTGACATCACCGAGCCCCTGAAACACCAGCCCACGAGTCAGCAAAAAACATCAAACAAAATGGTGAGTCAGCATTTTATGAAAGAACACAGGTGTCGAGTCAAGGATTTATCACAGAATTTGTCTCACCAGGGGTCGACCACGGTGCTGTGACCCCACGCCACATATGACGCCGACTCATCTCTAGCAGGAGACGCCGTGGCCACGAAGACCTGATTGTCCAGAGCTCTGTAGAAGAGAAGAAAGTGCCAGAGCGTCAGCTCGGTCAGGGTGATGAAGGAGGACAGAGGTCAGGGGTCAACTGAACCTGCTTCTCTGCAGCAGCTCCCAGTGAGCTGGACCAGTGGTCATGTTGAAGGCTCCAGGATAGACCAGCAGGTGGCAGCCTAAGGACAGACAAGGGAAAATATTTGAAAATAACAACAGCATAAAACCTTCAGTAACAGGAAGCTGGAGAATGTTCTCTCTGTCTCACCGTTCCTGCTGTAAATCTGAGCCAGTTCTGCGAATCTCATGTCATAGCAGATTCCCACACCTACTTTACAGAAGGCTGACACAGAAACGACAACAGGTGGGTCACAAAGGGCACTTCTGAAACACAGGGGGCAGCAGGGGGCGACACTCACGTGTTTCAAACATGGAAAATTTGTTTCCTGGACTCAGTGTCTCCGACTCCTGGAAGCGGATCTTTCCTGGAACATCGATGTCAAAGAGGTGGATCTAAAAACCAGGTGATCATGAAGGAGCCGTCAGTTGACTTTTCATGTTCACACTAGTTCACACTGACAAGGGAAGCAGAACCAGAACCTTTCTGTGTTTGAGGATCATCTGTCCATCAGGTCCAAACACTGGGCAGCTGTTGTACAGTTTCCCTCCATCTTCTTCAGGAATAGATCCTGGTTGATGACAGGCCACAGTCAAACACAGTTGGACAGACAGTCAAACACCTGTAGTTCCACCAACCTCCCACCAGGTACAGCTGGTTCTCCTTCGCCACTGCCGACAGCAGCTGCGTGGACTCTCCTGGAATCTTCTCAGCGTACGTTGGAAAGAAGCTGCTTCCGTACGGAGAGTTGAAACATTCCTGAAGAAACATCAAGAATGAGAACCCCAGAACCTGCTGGTCCAGTGCTGCCTCCGGTGGTTAGTTTGTGTCACTGAAGACAATCTTAACAAGAGATTTCGAACACCGTCGTCACAAATGAAGGTTGTCCTTACAATGTATTCACTGAGTACCATCGGAGTACTTCAACCACAGACACCAATAAAGAAAATACTTTTATTTTCTTCTTATTACCATTTCATACAATAAACAAATGAACATGACGTCAGTGAAATAACAGTGGACAGTGAAGTGACACAGTGAAGTGTAAACGCCTCATCTGTCCACATAACGTCGTTAGTGCTATGGGCCACCTACAGGTGCTGGATTAAACTGCATGTATGCTAACAAAAAACATACTACATCCGGGGGCTTTAATCACTTAAAACCTCTCAAATCAGTGACTTGCTCCTCCTTACCGGCAGGAGCACCATCTTGCTCCCTTGCTCCGCCGCCTCCTTCACCAGCCTCCTCACTCTACTCAGGTTTTCAGCTTTGACGCTGCTCACCTTCAGCTGAATCACAGCCAATCGGAACACTGCGGGGATAGAAACAGGACACTCCCAGAGCTGTGGCCTTTATGGCGTCATCAAGGTTCGACGGATGTTTTTAATCAGAGATTCTTAGAGATTGCTAAGAAGGCTATACAAAAAAAAAATCAAATGACTACGGTCACATAATTCAGAGAGTCGACCAAAAAGAAGAGAACTACGGACTAGTCAGTCAACAACTAGTCTGTCAACAACTAGCAAGTCCGTTTAAATCATAAAAGTAATCTGGATAAAAATGGCATCCCTGTTTAAAAACCTGACTTTTCGGTCCAAACCGGCACGTTTGTCAAATCAATCTTTTTCACTTTGCTTGTTCATAGCATGTCCTAAAGAGACGGTGTAAGATAAGATAAAACTACAAAAAGTGGTTATAGTAAAGTTTGAATTTAACCAGAATGACACAGGGCGTTTCAACAAACAACAGTTTAAAAAGCAATCAGTAAAAACCTACTTTTCGTGGCTTCAGTCAAACCGCCGTCCCACTGTTTGGGCTCTCGGTAAGAATTTCAATTACGTCACTTCCGTTCACGGCAGTCGGTTTCACAATAAGTGCACGTTAGAATTTTCGTACGACATTGAAAACACGGCGTGTACCTACGTAAAACAAATTAAATTAAATTAAATGTAATTTAATTTGAATAGTTAGTCTATAAACTAACCCTGCAGATTCAACAAAGAGCCTTTATTTCAACAAAACCCTAGCTATTATTTGAGAAGGACGTGACGTCAGAATATGGTTCTTTAGCAGCCAATCACCTGTCAGTATGAAGTGAACGTTGGACTTTATTTTCACCTTGTTCAGGGTTAAACATTAGTTGATTCTCAGTCCAGAAAAAACAGCGTAAACAATGACAATACAGTTCAAACGAACCAAACTCTGGTGAGAAGAGGAATTATGTGACAAAGGCAAATTTATAGGTTAGATGTTATTAAATCATTTGTCTGTTGCATTATCAGTGGTTCATCAGAGTGCAGTGTTGACTTGATTTTGAACGTCACGTTCATCAAGCTAACGTTAGCTTTGCATAGTCCATCAAACTGCTCCTCTTCCTCAAACTTGAGTTTGTCATGCTAAGAGAACTTTCACTGTTATGACAAAGTTTCATGTCATTTGCAGATTGTGTGGTGTACCTGTGTAGTAGTGCGTGTACTGCTGGAGTCACACACAGCTGTACTTCAGCTGGTTTTTCTTGTTTATTGTTTTACTGACATTGTGTTGATGTGAATCAGCACTGGTCCAATCAGGCTACTGTAAACACAACCATCATAGAAAATACTGCTCTTCTACCTCTAACCCTGACCATCACAGGCTACCATAGTTTGTTACTCCCAGTAACAGCCTGACTGAAGGTCAAACTGTTCTTTCTGTCACCACAGATGAGAAAAGTAAAAGAGCACATCACAGAAGGTCTTGTAACAATACTGTGGTCACTTCCTGTCACCTGACCAATCATGTCCTACGGTGGACAACCACGTGATGTCAGCCGGAAAAGATAAGATTAATAAAGAGAAGACATACAGAGAGCACCCCCTGCTGTTAGAACCAGCTCACAGATTAATTCCTGCCTCCTGTGGTCAGTCTGTCAATCCAGCAGCGAAGTCATAGAGGAACCCATTAGAACTCAGTGATGGAGCAGCAGTGGATCAACAGCTGCTGAGTCTAAACTCACTAGTTTTCTCTATGAGGTTTGGAGTGTGGGGAGATGGGAGAAAGTTGGTCCATCTGCTTTCTACGTGTTCAGCTGCAGGGGGCGCTCTCACGTTGGCGTTAATAGCTCATAAAATCAGAGTGAAAGCCATCCCTCGTCAGAGTTCAGGTGTTTGAACACTGACATCGTCAGTAAAAACTCCCATGATTCCTCCGACGTTAGAAGTTCTTTTTTAAATTAGTGTAAATAAAGTCAGTTCCTCTGAGTCTGAGGGGCGTGGCCCCAAGGCAGTCCATGCTGCAGGGGGCGGCTCCATCACACTCCCACCCAGTGGTTGTGGCTCCGCCCACACATCTCTATGAGCTCTCCAGAGCATCCAGGACCTTCATGATCTGCTGCTTGATGACTTTGGTGGCATCTCCAGCGTTTGGTATCAAATACCTGTCACAGAAGAAAACATTCAGGGTGGTGTTCCACAAACTGTTGAATCGGTTCCAGAAACATTCTCTAAAACTTGTTCTCAGTCATCCAGGTCATCTCCTCCAAAAACAGTTACTTAGAGGTCGACTGGACGGAGTAGGTTTCTTCAAAACGTTTCAACTTTGGTCCAAGATTCTTCTTCGCTTCTGAAACATCTTTAAGAAACCTTCTCTGTCCAGTCGTCCTTCAAGTTTCAGAAAATGTTTTTCTCAAACAGTTCCTCAAACTTATCACATTTTAAAACCTCTAAAGCTTGGTATAACTATGGACCAGGTCCACTCTCTGTGTGTGTGTGTGTGTGTGTGTGTGTGTGTGTGTGTGTGTGTGTGTGTGTGTGTGTTGGGAGGAGAACCTCTCCACTGCAGAGATCTCTGCTCCTGAGGAGCTGTTGGTGCCAAACTTGAAGGTGATGAGTTCTGGATGCTTCTTCTTGGACGTGATCTTCACCACTGAGTTCAGAGCCTGTCTGGACTGGATGTAGGCAAAACCTTTCCTGGAGGCCATCTCTCTCAGACAGTACATGTGAGTGGCTGTGACCAGCAGGTGGCTGTAGGGAGGACGGCCCAAGGATATGTCAGGCATGTTGAAACAGAACAACGTGTGGTCCTCTCTCTCTGTGTGTGTGTGTGTGTGTGTGTGTGTGTGTGTGTGTGTGTGTGTGTGTGTGTGTGTGTGTGTGTGTGTGTTGGGAGGAGAACCTCTCCACTGCAGAGATCTCTGCTCCTGAGGAGCTGTTGGTGCCAAACTTGAAGGTGATGAGTTCTGGATGCTTCTTCTTGGACGTGATCTTCACCACTGAGTTCAGAGCCTGTCTGGACTGGATGTAGGCAAAACCTTTCCTGGAGGCCATCTCTCTCAGACAGTACATGTGAGTGGCTGTGACCAGCAGGTGGCTGTAGGGAGGACGGCCCAAGGATATGTCAGGCATGTTGAAACAGAACAAGACAAAGTGGGCGTGGCCACGCTTCTCACCTGGGGAACATGTGACCCGTTTCCTTCACCTCGTTACAGGGGATGTGATGCTTCACGTCAGGTTTGTTGATCCAGGTCTGAATGTTGACAACTTCCTTTCTGTCGTCGTCAGACATGGACGAGCTGTCGATCTCATCTACGGAAGCCACAGAGGAAGGACACTTTAAAAAGCTCCTTCAAAATAAAAGCTCCCATATTTGTAATGCTGCTGTCAAAATTGAAAAAACAAATTTCATTAAAATAAGACAAATGTCCCAGCTGGGCTCCTGGAGCTTAGACGACTCACTGTCCTCGTCCTTGTACTACACACACACACACACACACACACACACACACACAGTTGTTACCTGTGTCGTACTCCTCTTCGTCACCGATGCTGAAAACTGGCTTCACTCCTCTATAGGGGTTCCCTACATGATTGCTGCTGCTCACATGTCTGAAGATGATGAAGAAGAAGAGACAGGAGGGAGAGTGGCGGAGAGGAGAGGGGGGGTTGAGGGGGAAGAGAAGAAGAATTGAAAAGATTTGAGTGACACATATCTGCACACTTCAAGGCTTCTACCAATGTTGTGAGTGCCCTCTGCTGCTACAGGCAACCTGAGTCAGGCTAACAGACGATGACAGCAAAGAGCACAGATCCAGAACCAAACCTCACAGAGAAAACCAGTGATTTTAGACTCAGCAGCAGTTGATCCACTACTGCTCCATCACTAAGTTCTAATGAGTTCCAGTCTGTGACTTCACTGTTTAAAATTTGGTTTAGATTGACATCAGTGACACAGACTGACCACAGGAGGCAGCAAAAATCACTGGTTTTCTCCATGGACTTTGGTGTGGAAAGATGAAGATCTCCAGGCTTGATGCTGTTGAAAACAAGGGTTGGAACGTGTGTCAGTGTCAGTGTCAGTGATACTCAGGGCTCAGTCCAGTCCATCCATAAATTCAAGATGTGACAGGAAGTAGCCCCGCCCATGATGTGATGAGGTGAAGGACAGAGAGAGAAGGAAAGCTGAGTTTCCACATCAGTTCCTGTGGCTGCAGAAAGAAGTGATGAGGGAACGTGTTAGTGAAGCGTGGTCGACATCTACAGCTCCACACGGACAACAGGGTGTTAGCGTGTAACCATGCACCACCACCAACTTCACACCTGCTGAGAACATCCAATCAGAGTGCTTCTCTCATCTGCTTCTCAGGGCAGTGAAGGCACTGATGTTCTCTGCAGGTGTGAAGTTGCTTAGTGAGTCCTACAGTCCTGCAGGGGGCAGTGTAGCTCTGCAGTACAGTTGTGGTAAGAAGCTCTTACCGATCTGGAACCACCTTCTCAGGCCACGGTAGAGGGAAGGAGAGTCTGTTGTGAAATAAGATACAAAACCTTCAGCAAATAAAAAAACATCTGGAAGGTAAGCTACAGCTGGACTTTGGATCCTGTTTGATTCCAGGTTTGTTTGGTTCCAGCCTCAAAGAACTCAGTGGAGGAGGAGGAGGAAGAGGATATAGAAAGAATATATTTTTGGCTGGCTGTGTGATGTAGCGCCCTCACCTGTCCACAGGTGTAGAAGTGTTCTCTATAAAGCTGATCATCTTCTCCTTCACATTCACTGACTTTGACTTCAGAGCAAAAGTCATTTTATTCATCA
>NC_024308.1:59609-80223 GCF_000523025.1 Cynoglossus semilaevis
TCACCGACTCCCCCTGAAGGACAAGGAAGAAAAAGTTATTGACTCTTTACAAAAGCTACAACGTTATAAGATTAAACATAAATCAACACTGACTGAACAGAAACTAGGACTGCCCTCTGGTGGATGCTTCTTCAACACTTTTTTTTCAGGAGCAGTCTGCAGCTTTTACTTTTTATTGGTCAGTGTTTCTGAGTTTGAGGGGGGGGGAGGTTGCATCCCCTCTGCCCCTCGATTGAGTCAGAAGAGGGTGAGGGTCAACTGACAGAGAAATGACAGAAATACTGTTGATCCTGTCTTTTATTTTTTTATGGTGAAATGCAGCAGCGTTTTCCTCTGGAGGCCAAGAGGATCCAGGCCACCACATAACCGTCAGTTAATAAAAACACTCTTGTATGATGTGTAAAACAGCGCCCCTTTAATTGTTACGTGGTGAATGAGCGTTGAAAACATGGTACTGCACTGTCACTGCTCAAAAAAGGCCCAAACAGCAACTAAAGGGAAACACTAGCAAGCTTTGGAGAAGCCCCGCCCACTTTTCTCTGCATGTTATTAACATTGCTGCAGTAACAAGTACAAGGATAAATGGTTGGATGGATGGATGGAAATTAAACCTACATCAACAGAGCTGAGGCTGTTGTGAGAACCTGAGGTGCTCACGATCCAGTTCAAGTAGGAAGAGTCCAGGCCATCCACGTTAATGTCCACCAGGTGCTGCTGAAGAGCTGCGCACACACACACACACACACAATCACCGTCATCTTCATGTCTTTCCCAGCACACACACACCTGTCGTCTGGTTCTTACCCATGAATCCTCCTTTGGCGATGCTCACATACTCTTTGTTTTTCTGTTTGGAAACAAAGACATTCTTTAAGAACACACGACTAGAACCAGATGAGCAGATAACTTAACACCAAAGTGCACTGGTCCACTCCTATATTATCCACCCTGTCAGTTCTAACAGTGATGTGAGGATGACATCACAGAATGAGCCTTCAGGTCCAGTCACAGGTGGAAAGTAACAAATTACATTTACTCACCTTACTGTTATAGAGTAGTTTTTGTTAATAATTTGTCATTTTTAAGTAGTTTTGGGAATGGGTAAGATAGGTAATAGTTTTACTCAAGTACATTTGAACTGTAGTATTTTACTCTCACTGAGTAAAAAGATTGTGGAGAAAAACAATCAGCGTTAATTCAAAGAAAACATGAATGAGTACACACAGTATAGGTGTGACAGTGACAGAAAGTAGAGTGTCTGACCTGGAGGAAGTGAGCCAGCACCATGTTCATGTACATGTCCTCCTCTTCTCGACCGCTGCCCATGAAACACAGATGTTCTCCACTGGCGATGGAACCAGATTCTAGAGACTGTTTCTGAGTTTCCAGCAGGGACTTGACTGACAGGGCGAATTCAGACGGGTTCTGGAGCATCTGCAGCAGACGCACACATACACCGTCAGATACACACATACACATACACATACATACATACATACACACACACACACACACACACACATGTAGCTGTGTAACATCTTCTCACCAGGTCAGAGTCCAAGTGGAACGCCGTGGCCAGATGTCCAGCATTGTACTGTTCTGCAGGTCGACAGTCAACCACGAAGAAACGGACGCCATCCTGCAGGAAACGCACAGAGGAAGAACACAACAGTTCTTCAATGGTTCTGAAGTAAAGCAGTAGGAACACTAAACATCTGGTACTGTTGACCAACAACTTGATGGTTCAGTCCAGAAAAGTCCTAAAAGTTCCTGGACATCCTCCAATAGTCTGCTGCCTCACCAGTGGTCCTCACCTGCTGCAGCTGGTTGGCCTGCAGGATCTCAGGTACAGACACAGGGAGACACAGAGCCTGACTCAGATCTGAGTCTTCTTCCTTCAGCGCCACCAGGCTGCTGCCAAACAGGTTCTGATTCATCTGAGCAGAGAAGGTCAGAGGTCGCGCTGATGTCATAGAAATAATGACGCAGCCCTGGCTTCAGTCACTCACCTTCCTCAGAGACAGAGGAGTTTTACTCTGATAATGTTGAGCCAATGAAAACAGGTCGTCCATGTCCTCGGTCTCCAGCAGAGAAGGAAACTCCTCCAGGGTTTCTGGGTTGAAGTGCACGCACACGCACGCACCCACGCACACATACACATACACACACACACACACACACACGCACACGCACACACACACACAGGTGTTCTAGAAAGTTCTCTCCAATCTTCTATTGTCCTTCTTTCAAATTTGTAGTCTTTTTGATCTTCTTTGAACCTTTTATCTACAGTTGTTGCTTCAACATCAACAATGATCTGGACATTGATTGGTCAGCTAAAAACACTGGACCGGAACAGGGCCAATCAGCAGCACTGGTTTGGTTGTAGTACTACTACAGAAATGAAGTAACAATCTAATAGTACTCTGTCCATGTATACCTTAATGAATACTGCTGTTGTCAGACAGTAACAGTACACTAATAAATACTACTACATGAATAATACAACACAGTCAATTAATGTTGATGACTAAAACTAAAACTTAGTTGTGTTGACAAAACTGGTCCACTAGGTGGCGTGAGTGCACCAGAAAAAAATAATCAAATAAACTCTACAGTAAAAGAAATGAGAGGACATGTGACTCACTGATGATGTCATCTTTACTGGCTACTTCCTGAGCCATGATGGAGTCTCTGTGAAAACATTAAACATTCACTCAGTCAGAACCAGACCATGGACTGGGACCAGACTGGTCCTTGGACTGGATCTGAGCCCAAACATGTCCTACAGCTGAGGGTCAGTATTGCAGTAACAGTAACTCACTTGGTGTTGACCAGGATGACGAGCATGAGGAAGAAGACGAGGAAGGCGTCGCTCTGCTGCAGGTACAGGTCCCACAGACACTGAGTGACTTCAGGGAGACAGTGACTGGAGAACAGGCTGCCCAGCTTCGCAGGACACAGAAAACAGTTAGAGCCCAGTTTGCTGTCATCAACCAACAGTTCCTACATCCAAACTACTACTAGAGTTCAAACAGATGAATAACAATAATAATGTACATTTACAGCAACATTAAGGTGTAGTTCCTCTGGAAAGCACTAGATTATGGACCCATAAGTCATATAACAGATCATATAAACAACAACAACAGCCCATAACAACAGACCATCACAAAGACTGACTATAACGACAACAGACCCTGATGTTAACAGCCTATAATCAGTCAACAGACTGACCCAGCTGATGCAGTAACAGTCTGGTGTGATCTTCTTGGTGTCCAGGAAGGAGCAGAGCTCAGGCTCATGATACTGGAGCAGCAGACGGAAGAGGTGGAAGGACGTAGAGTTCAGCACACACTCCCTGAAAACACACACACACACACACACACACCTGTCGGTCAGATCTGTGAGCTTGTTGACCATAGCATTTCAGTTTTACAGGTTGTGTGTGTGTGTGTGTGTGTGTGTGTGTGTGTCAGACCTGGGGGTGTACTTGTTGACCACAGCGTAGAAACAGTTGTACAGGTCACTGCGCTGCAGCCTGAGCAGCAGCAGAGGTTTGAGGACATACGTCCAGCTCAGTCGTGGACTGAAGGTCACTGTTCGTGACTTACAGTAAAAAGTGATGATGGACTCCACGTCTGACCTCACCTCTTCAGCCTCTTCCTCAGAGAATCCCAGCTCATCTGGAGAACAGAGAAATGTGTGAGAAAAGTCCTGGAACAGCCGTGAAGAACAGTGGAGGAAAAGCAGAGGAGGACTCACCAACCAGCTGCTGACTGCAGCTGTGGATGAGCTCTTGTTCTGGTAAGTCTAGGGAACCGTCCCAGGAAGACAAAGAGTCTCCTTTACCACAGACATTGAGAGCAGCCTGTCAACAGAGGAGTCAGGGTCGGCAGGTCACATGTTAGGTCAAAGATTTTCATTAATAAAAAGAACAGGACTTGGCCGGAAGAACCGGTATCACTTCCTGAAATCACTGGGCGTGTGTGGTGACACACCCACATACAGTTCTCTGGTCTGCACCAAACAGGAAGTGAAGCCACAGTAAATACACAAAATATAGCAAAAAAATCAGACTGAACTGTTTTGATGCCACACTGTTGACAAATGAGTAAAAGTCGTTGTCATTAACTAGTTCTAATCAACTAGTGAGAATTGGACTGAAAATGTTCAGACTGTGATTGGACAGACTTGTTCTTGGTTTAAACATCAGATCGTGTGTGTGTGTGTAGGGGGGAGCGGGGGGTCCTCACCATCCAAGTCTGGGCTCTATGTTGAAGCAGATTCTCCTGGTTTCCTTGGAAACCAGGCTCCATCTCTGAGTCTGAACCAACAGTGTCCAGAGCCTGTGTCACTTCCTGGTTCCTTCTGAAACAGGAGAGGGCAGTGTTGTCAAGTCAGTCACAATCACCTCTGACTCAGTTTGGAACAAGACCTGAAATAAAACTTGTCAACAATGTCCTCCCTAAAACGATTTCACAGTAGATAAATGTTTTTACAGCCATGTTTAAGGTTCGTTATTAACGATACAGAGTAGAGCAAGATAAATGTCACAAATCTGCAGCAGATCAGGAATCAGTGTTGATGAAGAGAGAAGGAGAGGGAGAGGGGAGAGTGGGGAGACAGCATAGGTGGAGGAAAAGAGGGGAGAAAAAAGAGAGAGAGCACAGGAATAAACAACGAGTTAGATTTGTGTCATCAGTGAGAAAATAATCCGCTACCGATCAATCAAGAAACCAGATGGATCTGCACCTGTGTAAGGTTCTAGTACCATTTTGTTTCTGGATCACTTGGCCAGTCACAATAGTTTACACAAGTCTCGTCACTAGTTTTATTGAGGTAAACATACAAATAAGTCAAATATACCAATTTATTAACCGTATAAATAACGATGTTTTTCCTGTTGGAGCCATGACCTCACCTGGTCACTAACATGTCTAGGGACCATTTTTTGTAAAACAGCTGATGATCAGATAAAGCTACTTCCTGATAGCTCTTTAGCTAACACACACAAACGCTGTATCATGCAAACTGTGCACACATTCGATTTAAACCCAGACAGAAAAGCTCATTTATAGCTTTTTAACCAATCTCTTTTTAGCTGCTGTTAAAATTTAGAGAACAAAACCACTTGATCTGACTCAGTTAGCATCTGCTGTTAGCCTACGAAGAAACTACGGTATTTTGTAATGTCACACGTATTAGTGCCATGGCTGCGTAATGGTTACTTTCTGACATCGGTTACAGAATAATATAAATATATATGTTTATATATATGTATATATAGAAAATTACAGTCATTAAAAGAACAAAAAGCTCTCACAGATTGCTTGGAAGAACTTCCTCCGAGGCGTCCGCCATGTTGTGATGACGTAGACATGTCACTGTCGTCAACTGTCGTAAAGACACATCGCATCTAGTGATGGGAAGACCGACTCTTTTTATTGATTCGAATCTTTGACTCTCGAACAGTAAAATGGACGAGTCGTGAACGAATCTTGAACTAATCATTCCATTCGTTTTACAGCAGGTGGCGCTTTAGCCCTATTGTGGGCGTTGTAAAGAAGGCTGCGGTTCTCCGACACTAAATAAGGCAACATGGTTTGCTTCCGCTGACAAAGTCTACAAAGTACACAAAATGCCATAAGTAATTAAAACCATGTGAAAAGCTAAGAAATAAAAACACACCACAATGTGAAGATGAATGAGCGCAAAAAAGACCCGAGCTCTTTCACGTGACAAATGAAACGAATCTGCGAGAACGAGGCGAAAGATTAGTTCACAGAGAATGATCCGTTTAGAGTGTTAAGTTCACAGCAAAAGATTAGTTCACGGCGAAAGATTTGTTCACGGCGAAAGATTAGTTCATAGAGAGTGATTCGTTTGCAATGATGTATTAGTTCACAGTGAAAGATTAGTTTGCAGAGTAATTAGATCGTAGTGAAAGATTAGTTTGCAGAGAGTGATTTGTTCGCAGTGAGTGATTAGTTCGCTGTGAGTGATTCGTGAGTTCAATATGAATAAATATTTAATATGACTCGGTAGTCACGAGTCACGAAACTTTCATATGACTCGGGAGTCACGACTCATATAAAAGATTCGTTCATTTTGAACGACTCACTCGCGAACGACATATCACTAATCGCATCAACCAAACAAGAACTACGGAAAGTTCAGAAGTGACAGCAGCATTTAAAACAATTCGAAGTGGAATAATGACTGCATTTTTGACTGAAATGAAATCAGTAGTTTTTCAGAAATCACACAGGCGGGTGTTTCGTTAGGAATCAGAACTTTATTTTGGTTAACTTTGGTCACAGTACACTTGCCTTGGGTTTTCAGACGACACCGATTTAGAAGATGAGCCTTGAACAGTTGCAGGTGAAAATCAAAAAGGTATTTCTTTAAGAAGAGCAGAGAGTGGTCAGTGAATGAACAGGAGCAGCAGGGGGCGCTGATTTCTAACCCAAACATTTATGACACCACAAAAGCTACTGAAGAACCAAATTCATGTGAACCAAGTTCCAGTTTAAACTTAACCAAACCAATCAAATGGACCTAAAACACATTTTACAACTAAATAGAAAATAAATCTTCTCCTTGAGTTATAAAAAAACAGGTGCCAAATTCAACGAAAACATTTTCAACAAAAGGTTTTTTTTCATGTCGCATTGTTGACAACAGCAGGCATTACATTCACATGGTTTATAACATGGACATGCTGCACTAGCTTTACAACAGAAAACAGGCAAATCTGTGCTCTACACTTGAGGAAGGTGTGCGGGTTCAACGCCTCCATCACAGACAGGCTAGACACCATTTTAACGCTGCTCCACGGCTGACAGGAAGTGGACGCTCCGGTTCTTCTGTTCATTCAACCAGACTTCTGGTCTGTTTAACTCTTGGTTCTCAAGATTCGACTGGACTTTATTTAACCCTTTAGGTTTTTCTTCACATCAACAAAGTCATGGTTTTTGGGGACAGTTTAGGTCTGCTCCATCGTGATCTAACACCTTCCCTCAGTGTTCCATATCAAAGAGAACTCCAGTGACATTAGTTCACAGAGACAAAGAAACTGCTGCTCCACTGCTGCCTCATGTGGTCACTTTGTCACTGAGGTAAATCTAAAGGATTTTAAACAGTGGTGAAGCCACAGAGGAACTCTTTAGAACTCAGTGATGGATGCAGCAGTGGATCAACTGCTGCTGAGACTCTGAGCTAAAATCTATTATTTTCTCTATGAGGTTTGGTGCAGGGACAGTTATTCAGTGATGGACGTCACACATCTGAACTTTTCCTTTATAAAAGTGCTGTTTTGGGATAGATTAGGTTTAATGATCCAGTTGAAGCCTGAACAGCGACTCCCAGTGGCAGAGCAAATAAAACCATCAGAAACACTGAACATGAACAGAATTACACATGTGGGGTCAAGGTGTCTGAGCGCTGTTGGTTCTCCTAAGATATGAACACACTGGATATGCAGACAGAGTTAGAGGGTCGGGGGTTTGAGGCCGTACTTGCGAGCCACTTCAGTCTGAGCATAGGCTGCGTCACAGAGTGAGTACAGATGAGCCATCTCCATTTCCGACTTGGCCAGATTGATGGCCTTGTTAAACATCTCAATAGCCTTGTCCAGGTTCCCCCTGAAAAACACCAGTACCATCAGTACCATCATCCTCAGAAGAACATGTACTGCTGCACTGCAGGATCATCTTACCTCTGGACTTCAATGGTTCCCATCGTCTCGTAAGCAAAGTCACACTTATTATCAATTTCAATGGCTTTACTAATGAGTTCTAGACCCTGGTCCAGATCCTGTTTCCACTGCAGCTGTAACAACCTGCACAACAAGACAAACAGTTCCAGCTAACTCCATTAGCAGCAAACGGTCCCAACAGAATCAACTGACAACTGATCAATGCTGCTGATGTCACACTGTGATGATGTCATACTGACCGCAAACTCTGCCCGTCACATGGTCAGTCTACTTTTATCTAATTGCTGAATTAGTACCAGGCACAGCAGGAACAAGACTCTCTTCTTACCCCTTGTGGACATATGTGGTAGCGTTGTCTGGTTCCAGTTCAATGCACTTGTCATACATTTCGTCTGCTTTTCCAAACTGCTGTTGATCTGTCAAAGCCTGAAGCACAGAACACATCAGTGAGGCCAGAGGTCACACACAGAGGTCAGAGGCTAGCTATGATGTCAGCAGTGTCATATGTCAACACCACACCTGGGCGTAGAGGGCATAGCCCTCTGCACATTTGGGAAACCTCCTGATGACATCCTCAAAGCCGTCCATGGCCGTCTGTACCTGAGCAGGGTTGTTTCCTGTGTACGCCTGTCTGTACTGGACGGATCAACAACATCAACAGGTCACAAGGCAGCGTTGTCGTTGTTATCATCATCATCATCATCATCATCATCATCATCATCATCATCATCATCATCTCCTGTGTGGACAGTAAAGAAACAGACAACCGTCTCACCAGAGCGAAGCACTTCTGGGCCTGTGCCAAAGCAGAGTCTGGTCGCAGCAGGATGCACTCGTCAAAGTCTCCCACGGCCTCGTCCACCTGGTCCAACAGGATCTTCAGCTGCAGGAACATTTATTCAAATATACCATCAGTCCATGTCATCACAGAAGACAATGAGGCACGAAGAAATTGTTAGGATTAACCAGATTATTGTCCATGATTTAGTCAAGTACAGTAAGATATGGCGGGTTAGGACCAGTAGGACCAGCAGAACCATTTGGGCCAGGAGGACCATTTGGACCAGTAGAAATCAACATAAATTTTTTTTTTTTTTTTTTAAATGAAGCTTCTGTGTGAGTAACATCTTTCTTTTTCTCTTTCCACCCAGTAACTGTTGGGGGCAGCATTACTTTCGCATATTTAGGTAGGAGAGAGGATGGCTGAGGGAGTGCCAGATGGGACAGGTTGGACCTCCGTACCTGTCCTCTGTGATGGTAGACGTCCGGGTTCCGTGTGTCGATGTCGGCAGCCATGTTAAAATCCTGTGTGGACAGTAGGGGCTGCTGTTGCTGCATGTACATACTGCCACGTTTGATTAGAGCGTTGGCGCGCAGCTGCAGGTCAGACAGAGAGACCGACTCAGTGTGATTGGATCAGAGGAGAAACATCCCCTGATCTCAGGCTCAACCAGTCGATCAGGATCAGAACACATTTAGAAACCAGTGAAGAAGAAAAGTAAAAAATGAAAACCAGAAGAAAAAGACAGTATTGATGATTCCAGGTTCTTCAACCAGTGACATGTTCCTGTAGAACCTAGAACGGTTCAACAGACCTGTCACTCAGCCGTGAACTCAGTTTGATGAAGAAACATGGATGGATGGATGAGTGCCGACCTTAACATTGGCCTCCTGCATGTTGATGACCCGGTCCAGGTCAGGTTGAGCAGCGGTGGAGTTTCCGATCAGGAGGAAGAAGGTGGCTCTGAGGAGCAGAGCCTCAGCTAAGAAACGACCTCCAGACTGGATCTCCTTGGTGCACTCACTGATGATCTTGTCGTAGTTCTCCTCCTCCATGTACTGCTTGGCCTTGAGGTAACCAGAGCTGGGGGTGGGGGAGGGGTGAGGAGGAGAAGACAGGTGAGGAAGAGAGTCTAATCGAATTTGTGTCACAGCTCAGCGGACATCTTCTTCTCTCTCACCTCTCTTGAACCTCTGCTGTCTCCCCCTCTTTGTCCTTGTCCTCGTCTTTCTTCTCACCTTTCTGCAGCGGCTGAGAGATGATGTCATCTGTAAAGGAGCTGAAGTACGACTTGATGAACTGAGGAGATGGCATCATGGGCTCTCGGTTCTACAGCAGGAGGAGGAGGTTAAAGAGGATAAAAGAGCACAGGTTTTCAGTGGAGAATGTAGAACCAAACCTTGTATTTCTCCTTGGCCTTCTCTTTGCCCAGCTGCTTCAGAACTTTGTCTGCTAACAACATGCTGTGTTGGTTCTGGAAGGTTTCCAGAATACAAACGGCCGTCACATCTGGAAGAACCAGAACCAGAGACACGCAGTGAGCATCAGTGAAGGATCATCATCATCATCATCATCATCATCATCATCATCATCATCATCATCATCATCATCATCATCATCATCATCATCATCATCATCATCATCATCATCATCATCATCATCATCATCATCTCCTGTGTGGACAGTAAAGAAACAGACAACCGTCTCACCAGAGCGAAGCACTTCTGGGCCTGTGCCAAAGCAGAGTCTGGTCGCAGCAGGATGCACTCGTCAAAGTCTCCCACGGCCTCGTCCACCTGGTCCAACAGGATCTTCAGCTGCAGGAACATTTATTCAAATATACCATCAGTCCATGTCATCACAGAAGACAATGAGGCACGAAGAAATTGTTAGGATTAACCAGATTATTGTCCATGATTTAGTCAAGTACAGTAAGATATGGCGGGTTAGGACCAGTAGGACCAGCAGAACCATTTGGACCAGGAGGACCATTTGGACCAGTAGAATTCAACATAAATTTTTTTTTTTTTTTTTTAAATGAAGCTTCTGTGTGAGTAACATCTTTCTTTTTCTCTTTCCACCCAGTAACTGTTGGGGGCAGCATTACTTTCGCATATTTAGGTAGGAGAGAGGATGGCTGAGGGAGTGCCAGATGGGACAGGTTGGACCTCCGTACCTGTCCTCTGTGATGGTAGACGTCCGGGTTCCGTGTGTCGATGTCGGCAGCCATGTTAAAATCCTGTGTGGACAGTAGGGGCTGCTGTTGCTGCATGTACATACTGCCACGTTTGATTAGAGCGTTGGCGCGCAGCTGCAGGTCAGACAGAGAGACCGACTCAGTGTGATTGGATCAGAGGAGAAACATCCCCTGATCTCAGGCTCAACCAGTCGATCAGGATCAGAACACATTTAGAAACCAGTGAAGAAGAAAAGTAAAAAATGAAAACCAGAAGAAAAAGACAGTATTGATGATTCCAGGTTCTTCAACCAGTGACATGTTCCTGTAGAACCTAGAACGGTTCAACAGACCTGTCACTCAGCCGTGAACTCAGTTTGATGAAGAAACATGGATGGATGGATGAGTGCCGACCTTAACATTGGCCTCCTGCATGTTGATGACCCGGTCCAGGTCAGGTTGAGCAGCGGTGGAGTTTCCGATCAGGAGGAAGAAGGTGGCTCTGAGGAGCAGAGCCTCAGCTAAGAAACGACCTCCAGACTGGATCTCCTTGGTGCACTCACTGATGATCTTGTCGTAGTTCTCCTCCTCCATGTACTGCTTGGCCTTGAGGTAACCAGAGCTGGGGGTGGGGGAGGGGTGAGGAGGAGAAGACAGGTGAGGAAGAGAGTCTAATCGAATTTGTGTCACAGCTCAGCGGACATCTTCTTCTCTCTCACCTCTCTTGAACCTCTGCTGTCTCCCCCTCTTTGTCCTTGTCCTCGTCTTTCTTCTCACCTTTCTGCAGCGGCTGAGAGATGATGTCATCTGTAAAGGAGCTGAAGTACGACTTGATGAACTGAGGAGATGGCATCATGGGCTCTCGGTTCTACAGCAGGAGGAGGAGGTTAAAGAGGATAAAAGAGCACAGGTTTTCAGTGGAGAATGTAGAACCAAACCTTGTATTTCTCCTTGGCCTTCTCTTTGCCCAGCTGCTTCAGAACTTTGTCTGCTAACAACATGCTGTGTTGGTTCTGGAAGGTTTCCAGAATACAAACGGCCGTCACATCTGGAAGAACCAGAACCAGAGACACGCAGTGAGCATCAGTGAAGGAGAACACCAGCCCGAGTCAGAAGAAGAACCAGCTTTTCACCTTCTAAACACTCCTTCTTGTTGTCCAACTTTTCCAGAGCTTTGGCTCTCCTGAACAGAGCTTTGACATATCGTGGGTTCAGCTCCACGGCTTGAGAACAGTCCTGGACCACTTCAGCCCACTTCATCTGAAAGACAAATGATGAAGATGAAAATGATGGTGCAGAAGGTCACCGCCAAAAAACAACAGCACAATCACCCCCCCTCCACACACACACCAAACCTCATAGAGAAAAACAGTGATTTTCTCTCAGACTCAGCAGCTGTTGATCCACTGAGTTCTAACAAGTTCTGACTTTACTGTTGGATTGACCTCAGTGACACAGAATGACCACAGAAGGCAGTAGTGGACCAGGATCTGATTATGTCACAACAGCTGTGGTTCATTAAACCAGTGTCTGTTCATTGAGCAAACTGCTTCTCATCATTAACCTTTAGCTTCAACCTATGGTCCAAGTGTTGCAGTTACACATTAACCAGACAGGTGGAGCCACAGCTGAGAGTGTGCAGACTGTAAACCTTGATGAGTAGATGCTAACCAGCTGCTCGTAGGCTGCTGCTCTGTTCTGGTAGAACGTGGACAGATCCGTCTTCTGCTCCAGAGGACACACTGCAATGGCTTCCGTGTAACACTGGATGGCGTTCTCGTATTTTCCTGCCTTGAAGTACTTGTTACCTTTGTTCTTTGCCGCCTGGGCTCGGTCCAAAGGACTCTGCACAAATATGAGAGACGGAGACATGTGTATGTTTTACTTTGTTATCATTTAGCACAGTACTTAACTGTACTACACTGTACTGTACTTGACCACGTGGTAGTTTTGTAAAGAATGTAAAAAGTAAAAACCCTGATGTAATTTTGTCTGATCACTGAACACCTGATATAGAACCAACATAAAATAAAAATGAAAAAAAACTTTTACCTTTTATTAAGATTATCATTGTTAGATGATTTATGTTGAATTAAAAAAACTATCTGATTTATTATTAATTTAACAGACCAGGGTGAACGACGGGGCCACAGCTTTAACACTGCAGAATAAACTCACAGAATTCGGGAACTGAACATCTGCTTATCTATGTTGGTATAATAATATCTAAAAATCTAAATTGCTACATAATAGCCATTTTAACGTATTCTTTAAATGATTTTAAATTTGATTTTTATACTTACAACATAATTACTTTTCCCAACCTTGAGTTTCAGAGAGGAGAGTCCAGGAAAGCATAAGTGACAGACGCTGTCACTGACTGCTACGGTAGCAGTGCCGGAAAGAGCCGAGGGTTACCGACAAAAGCCACTGCTGGTATCCGCTAATTAGCTAACAGTGCAAGCTCAAATTCAAACCAGGCAGGAAGATACGTGCGGTGGTTTTTGACTGGTACAGTCCTGACGTCCGTAACTTCCATTTTTTAAGAAAATCTGCAGACATTTGGTTTTACAATTTGGTGAAATCACAAGACATCTGGCGCTCAACCTAACACTACTAGCCGGTAGCTCTCGGTCATTTCATGGCTGTCGGGTGTCTTGGCTCTGTCGACAACCATGTCAATTGTTTCCAGCATTATTAACTGTTTACAGCAACGTCAGTATCGAACACTAACTCTTACTATGAAAGTAACAATAAACTGTGATAGCATCGGGTTTCCGCATCACTGTGTTCTTCTGCCCTGAACTCTCGTTATTTCCCGGTAACTCTCGGCTCTTTTCGCCATTGCTACGGTAGCTGTCAGTGACAGCGTCAGTCATGTCTGTTGTCCTTGACTCTCCTTTCTCCACATTAACCCCGGGGTAAAAACCAGAACACAATGACAACTCCCTCCTTAGCAGGGCAGCGGCAACAAATCAACTTTGTTTCCCTACCGTGTTGTCTTGCTCTCGGCCACTCCGGGCTTCACCGTCCTGGCCCTGCTGCACGGGGCTGGCGCTGCCTTCTGGGGTTTTCCGTTCTCCAGTACCTTTCCTTTGCTTCGTCCTGCTGCGGTTCCACAGATAAACAGCTCCGACACCCAATACGATAGGTGTCCCGACCAGCAGCGCCAGCTGCCAGCGGGGGAGTCCGCTACCGGACTGTGGCTCCACTGGCTTCGAGGCGGCCATGATGTGTGAACTGTGAACTGTTAGCTGTTAGCCGTTAGCCGGAGCTCCAGCGACAGCGTGAGCAGGAACAGGAAGAGGAGGAACGACAGCCGGAAAAGAAAGGGTCAACGCTCTCTTATCGATGCAGTGAGGTATTATGGGAAAATGTGAATTGCTGAGGGCTGATTGCACCCTAGCATTTAATGATTGTTTAGTTTTAATTAATTAAAACAAACTCTCATTGCCGATACTACCAAACTATTCGCCTTTCAACGAATAAAACACATGGAATATTTAGGTAGAGTAACGTTTTATCACAACATTTGGTCAAATAGGTGAAGAAAAGTGGCGGAAGTGTCTGGATTATCAGATGAGAGGAACAATTAAGGTGGACACCAGAGAAGATTTGATGAAGATGACACAGCCTAACAGCCAAAAGAAGAAGGGTTGCATAGGACTCTTCAAAACTAGGCAGAACATTCTGGAATTTTGAACAAAAATGCCAAAATAAAGATTCTAGCACTAATACCATAAGACATGTTATTATTCACTTCAATGGTTTAAAAGACAACTCTTTGTGGAAGATTCAGATGAAAACAGTCATTTGTTTTTATTTTTTTCTGTCATAAAATCTATTTTACATCTTTTAATGTACATTTGTATTCAAAGCCACCTACAGGAGGATAATAATACTGCAATACTGTTATTATCTAGTATATGTAGTATGTATATTATACTGTTAATATTTGGTTGGAAACGTTTTTTTCTGTCAGTCTATATTTGTGTGTGTGTGTCTGACACTGTGGTTCAATTTACCCACAGGCTGTTTGTCCTCTAAACAGAACCAGCACAATATCAACTGTACCTCTGAGTGTGTGTGTCTGTGTGTGTGTTCAGATCTCATCTCATCAAAGACGAAAATGTTCTGATATTAAATGATTGATCAGTGTAGTATATTTATTATGTATGATGTCATTTCTTAAATGAATGTCACCCACTGACGTGCACAGATGTGCACAGGCATATTGAAGCCTGTCCTTCATTAATATTGACAGCAGTGATGGAGTCAGTGGAAACTATTGTGTGTCCTCAGGCCTGAACCATGCTCCGCCCACAAAAGGACGGAGCAGCCTGGGACCAGGATCCAGATCAGTGAGATCCCTCAGAGCAGCCTGGGACAAGGACCGGTTCTGTTTCCTTGTCACAGCTCCAGGACGTGGACTGGACTGATGTCGCTGCGTCTTCTTCCTGCCTTCAGCACAGACAACGAGGATGATGACGATGGAAATTTCACCAAGTGGATGAGCAGTTACTGGGGTCATGGTGCCGAGGGCGGAGCTTCCAGGAAACGCAGTTTCAGGAAAAACCCTAAAACACATGTGGATCGAAGGGCGTCGCTGCCAACTGTGGTGAGGACAGAAGAAGAAATTATTTTACTGTTTATGATGTTGTCAACAAAGACCAAACAACCAGTGGTTGTCAGCTCCAGCCAGAGTCACTTCCTGGTTTGTCCTAAAGTATCTGTTAGGTTAGATTAGATCAGATTAAGTTGGACGAGGTTGGATTATTAGGATTTGATTCAGTTCAATTAGATTATACTTTAGAACAGATTAGGATCAATTTACATTAGTTTGCAATGAAAAGATCAACCGTTTTTAACTAGTACTTCCACAGGTCAGGGTCAAGATATAAAATATATCCACCTTTTATTGAGTGTGGTTTGAACTTGGAGCATGGTCTGTGATGTTGAGTTTGACCTCGATGACCTTTAGACCTGGTTGTCATTTATTTTCTCCTTCCTCTTCTCCAGTCTCAGTTGGACGCCATGAGGTTGAACAGACTCCACGCAGCTGCTGTGGCCTCTGCCTCCAGTCACACGCCTGAGGTCAGAGGTCACCAGAGAGCGCGACGCACCTCTTCCGACGACAACAGTCGACCGACGGCCGACTCGACGGACAACCGCATCGGTACCATCCCGGAGCTCACAGAGGCCTTCCACAAGAAAGTGTGTGTGAGAGAACAGAGGGCAGGGCCTGGGGTGAGTATCTCACTGGTCTGAATGACTATGAGAGTCATGTGACATCAAAGGTTCTATACAAAGCTGTGACTGCCTCCTGCTGGTAGAACATGTCTGAATAAACAGACATAAATCAAAGTGTTCTTAGTCTCCGCTCCAACATCATCTTCATCATCTTCTCTCTCCTTCTCTGCTCTGATGATGAAGATGATCTTCAGCTCAGACGACCACCGTCACAGCCACGGCAGCAGCAGCAGTGATGCAGCAGGAAGTTCAGTATGGACAGTGTCCACCTCCAAACCCTCAGATCGGAGAAGGTCCACAGATGGACAGATGACCACGGAGAAGGAGACGCAGTCACTCAGACGCCAGCTTTCTCTGCGAAGACATCGTTGATAGAACCAGAACCAGCTGCAGAGAAGCTGCGGCAGCTCCGACACGTCACTAGTCCATGAACCGTCTTTGATCTTCATCAATGACATGTTCACATTGATTCTCTTCAACTCTGGTGACGGAGGTGAAGAACTATCATCAGTTACATATATATATATGTATATATATGTATATGTACATGTGATAACATCAGTCAGTAGTTGTGGTAAAACTAGTAGTTATGGTAATAGTTATTGATGTCTATGTTCCCCTCATGGTTTACATTAAAACTGTGATGTTGATCCAGTTGTTGGTTGTTATTGTCAAACATTTGTGAAAAAGAAGACACTGTTCAGAGTCTAACCTCCCCCACACCCTCCACCCAAGGTTCAATCCATCAGATCTCACTCATCTGAACTGCAGGTGTGTCTGTGGGTGGGTGGGTGGGGGGCTAAAACTAGTTCAGATCAATAAAGCTAAAGTGTTTGTTTCATTGTGTTGAAAAGTCTTTGAACTATGAAACAACACATTTCGACCTTTGATCTTAATATTCCACTGCTGTTTCAGAGAGACTGCAGTAGATGCTAGCTGCCCCCAAAGAGCAGCTCAAACTATAAAAATGATTTTAGACTAAAAGTTAAAGGCTAACAGGAAATATCTGAACTGGTATTTTCTTCATTTATACTTATATAATATATATATTATATTATATTCATACTTGTTTTTTGTGAAGTCCACTTTTTCATGGTGGCTGTGGTTTTACAGCCAGCAGGGGACATCTATGTCGCACAATAACAAAATTATACACTCCCCTTAAACTTTGATTGATGACATCCATCTGCACCTCAACTCTAATTGGTTTGGGTTTGTAGTTCAAACTTCTGCTGTGAGCAGCTTGTGGTTCAGACCAATCACAGCTGAGCTCAGGTTCCACTCTGACACAAAGTCGCCTGCGATGATGTTCAGTGAGTCGGGCCCAGACCCAGGGCTTTGGTCCTGAATCCAGCCCAGCATTGTGGGGTAGGTGGACATGACCAGGTCCTTTAGAGACTGAGTGGGGTGAGAGCAGATGTACTTCAGGTCCACCGTCAGGTTCATCCCCGTCACAAAGAACCCTCCTGAAAAACAGCAGAGGTTCCTCATCAACACAGAGCTGACTATGCCGTCAGCGCCCCCTGTTGCCCCTGTCCATCTAATGAATAGATGGATGGAGGGTGGGGATTGGGGGCTCACCTGGTCGTCCCTGCTGCTTTCGAAGCTCCAACTCCTGGATGAGATGATCAGCTCGGCTCTTATTGGCCCACCAGTAGGGGATGTGCGTCCACAGATGGCTGTGTCCAGAGGCCAGGCCGTGTTGGTATGAGACGATGACCTGGAACCTGTGGGACCAGAGGCTCCGCAGAGTCAACGGCGCCTGAAGAAATACAACGGTAAAACAACAGTCAGAAAAATACAGCTCAGGATGAAGGAAAGTGGAGCAACAACTAGGAGGCAGGGGCCGAAGGTTAGCAGGAAGGGCTAAAGGCTGAAACAGCTGAACAACAGAGGGCGCTGTGTTGGTGGTCCTACCGTGGTTGGACAGAGTTTGTGGGTGAAAATCCTGCAGATGGTGCTGATGAGCAGACAGTGAAGTTCTGGACTGAGACACAGGAAGTGGCTGAAGGACAGGATGAGAACCTCTGTGGGATGAAGGTCCAACCACTGACAGATCTCCATCAGAACGGTCTGAGCACAGACCAGACCACAGACACTGTCACAGTGAAGGGTGGAATGTTGATGTGAATGGTGTAAAAGACAATGTGAATATACCTGAACAGTGACTATGGTGTAAACACCGTGGTAAAAGTAGAGGTCAGAGGTCATGTCGTTGGGTCTGTGAGCAACCCTAAGGTCAAAGTATCTGACCCCAGAGTCCAGCTGCTGTGCCATGGTTAACTCCTTTGGAAACACGCATGCATGCACACACACAGACACACACACAGACACACACACACACACACAGACACACACACACAGAGACACACACACAGAGACACAAACACACACACACACACACACACAGACACACACACACAGAGACACACACACAGAGACACACACACACAGACACACACACACAGACACACACACACACACACACACACACACCCACACACACACACACACACACACCCCCACACACACACACACACACCCACACACACACACACACACACACACACTCACACACACACACACACACACACACACTCACACACACACACACACACACACACACCAGTGTCAGGACTCACTTTTCAAACATACAGCCCTGCTGTTCCCAATGTGACCACTAGGGCAGAGCTTTAGCACTAAAACCTTATGAAAATGTTAGCTCTAATCCATTGACTACTGTGATTTGTTCCCACGTCCTGGTTCCTGTGACTGTGGTACCAGATACTTGTGGTACTCCTTAGAGTTCTGCCACTGCAGTACTGATTGTTCCTCGAGTCTAGTACCTGTGCTACGGCCCATTTATAGACAAATGGTCTGATGACTGGTTTCAGATACTTGTCAAGCTTCTGTAGCAGGTCTGGTTGAGTGAGGTCCACAGGCGAACTGTGGTCCAGGTCCAGACTGTAGGTGGCGCTGTTGTGACTTCCTAAAGGACAAAACGCTGATGGCTTACTGGGAAGTGCCAGGTACAAGAAAACAGAATCAGGTGTTAGCATATGGCCGTTTTCTTACCTGGAATTGCCAAGTTGAAAAGGGGCGTGTCCCATAGGGGAGGTGGGAGGAGACTCATCCACACATCCATCTTGGGGTTTTTTTTATACACTGAGCCATACAAAACCACAACATACACATTTAACCCACTGAAAATACATTTAGCCGAACAACAGCTAACTGTTAGCCAAGAAGTAGCAAAATGTTACACTCCTGGAAATATTAGCTTAGATCATTGAAACATTTGAATCATGGAACATCACCAAAGCACACACAAGCAGGTAGTGTCATTGTGATGATATCAGTTACCTGAACAGAACGTTCCTCAACTTACACTGAAAGAATCTGAACCAGAGCTGAGTTGGTGTGTGCAGCAGCAGTAGCGCCCCCCATGGTCATTCTTTACACTCTACTTTCATCTCAAATGCAGATAAAGATCAGCAGAAGGAGGACTGTGAGGAGCAGCAGCAGGACCGAGGACTGTGAAGACAACAGGATAAGGCGGAGACTACAGCATGAGCAGCTGATCACTGAACTGTTCTTAAAGGAACAGTTCTGCTCTCCACCATCAGGCAATCTATAGGTAGTTATATATTTTCTGTTAACAAATGATCTCATATATATATATCTATTGCATCTTTAATATACATTACTATTTTATATAGATTTGTGATCCATCTTTTATCTACCATCTTTATATATAAATTGCTAATATATGTGCACAGAGAAAACTACAGACTGGACCTTTAACAATAACGTAAAATCTACAGACCAGACCTTTAACAGTAATAGAAAAACTACAGACCGGACCTTTAAAAATAATATAAAAACTCAGAACCATTTTTCTCAGAAACATTTTATTCTGCATCATTTCAAACATCTGCAGGTGTTCAGCTCCATTAGTGTCACTCCAGATCCAGTTCTAACTCCGACTCCGGGTCTGGTTTCAGCTCCAGCTCCTGGTCCAGTTGTATAGAAAAATAAAAAGCTGTGGCCCGTGTCACCTTTGTGTTGCATGTCTGGAGCTCACAGAGGATTTTCCGTGACCGGTAGCGGCCGGATGACGGTGCCTCCCTTTTGAGTCAGTCTCTGAGTCGCTGAGTTCCAGGTCGGGACAGTATCCATCACTGTCTTGGTACGAGGACTTAATCCACAAGCGGTCCTGGGCGGAGTTATGAAGTAGTTTTTCCGAGGCCCGCAGGTCTTTGGTGGTCCGGACCAGGTTGATGGTGGCCTCTTTGAAAGACCTACCCAAGTGTTCCATGGTGGACTTCTGGAGCGCCTCATGTGAAATGCCTTGGTGAGTCTGAGTCTGACAGGAAGTGTCCTTTTGGACAGAAGACCTGTCCAACAGTCTGGTGGACATGGACACGCCCCCTCGGCCCGGGTCTGTTTTCACCTGACTGTCGGACGAGGGTCTGTGCCTCGCTGCGTGAAACGCCAACGGTTTTCCTGAACTTTTGGAAGAGAGTCGGCCGTTGGAGCGACTGTGATCATGAAGCTGAGGTTTTCCCAAACCAATGCCCTGGGCGGAACATTCCGAAACATTCCTCCTGTTGTCCGTACACAGCGGACCAATCCTGGGTTTGGAACCGCGGTCTCTGTTTACTACATTAGAAACTTTGGGCATTTT
>NC_024308.1:80251-86701 GCF_000523025.1 Cynoglossus semilaevis
AGAGTGTCTTCTCCACTGGGAAGGATGCAGGAAGACCTGAGAAGAGAAGACCAGAATCAGAGGGTCACATCCCAGACACCAGAAGTACTATCTGGTGCACACCTGGTTCCACTATCCAATCACCAGACAGACCTTCATCGAGATAAGGCTTCTGAAAGAGCTAAAGAACCACAGATGATTCTGTGAGAAGGTCCACCAGAGCAGACCCCTCAACAACAACCATCATCATCATCATCATCATCATCACTAAGGACAGACCATGGGGTCCACAACAGTTCTCTGTCTCCAACTCTAAGAAGGAGAACAGAGGATGCGGTTGAACTTCATGAGATGTTTCCTCAGCTCAGTAGACACAATCATGTCAGTGATCTTCTCAAGCTCTCCAGTCAAGCCAACATCTCCCACAGGCTCTGAGGTGACCACGTTGTTCAACATTGGAGCTACAACCAGTCACAGGTCCAACAGAGAGTGTCTCACCTGCAGACTCTTCCTGGTTCATCAGCTTCACATGAAGGTTGAACATCTGCTCCTGAGCTTTGCTCTGCAGAAGCTTCAGCTTTTCACGGCGACTCACCATGTAACACAAGTTCCTCACCTGAAGAAGAAGAAACAAAACCAGCTTCAAGTCAAACGTGTTTTTATAGCCCAACAACAAAAAGAAAGTGCTATAACATAGTGCACACACCGCTGATACTACGAATCCTGCCAGTACACAGAGTCTATATACTGGGGGGCCAACTCTAGTACACATTTGATATGATCTCACGGGCCAATAAAATTTGACCGCGGGCCAGATTTAACCCATGTGAGCTACAGTCAGGTCTGCGGATTTGACCTGAAGGAAGTGCCCACTTGCTAGTACAGAACACATCAGCGTATATTAAATAAAGAACCAATGAGCTCAGGAGAATCTCACCCTCTCCAGATCTTGTCTCAGGTGCATAAACATACGCATGCGTGTCTGGACGCTGTCCTCCTGAGGCAGAGGCTCCAGTGTCTCCTCCCCTTCCTTAGGTGGCAGCAGAGCTCTGTTAAAGTTACTTTTCCTCTTGAGTTTCCAGTACTGGTAGATGAAGTCGACCAAGTGCTGGGAAAGCTTCACGCCTCCTGCCAGCTGCTCCAGGTGGATGAGGGAACAGAAGTCCTCCTCCAGCTCCTTCAGCCTCTGAGCTCGTTGGCCGACCTTCTCCGCCGGAGCTTTAGAGCGCGCTGGACTCAGAGGCAGCTCTCCCTGGTTGGACCTGCTATGTTTCAGACAGTAGGACTTGAACTTGACCTCATCCCCTTCGTCCAGGATGGTCTTCATGTCCAGGTTATGTTCAAAGGCACAGGTAACGTGGAAGGGAGTGGTGCAGTTCTTCACCGAGCACTGGTGGACACACAGAGGACACATGGTGATGGAGGTGAGAACTCAACATTCACAACCTCATCATGATGATGGGAGAGTGCAGTGGTACACTCCCCCGTGCCCCCACCGTCCTGATCTAGCCCTGAAACTAGGGTTAGAGATGGAGATCAGGGAGTTAAAGGTCCACTAGGTGGGAAACAGGTTCCTGGTTCTGTTCTAGACTGGTCTACAATCAACTGAATGTTCTAGTTCAGCAAAGTCCAATCCAGAGTCTGGACCTACCTGGATACAGGCCCCAGTCTTGAGTTTACACAGACTGCAGATCAGAGACCAGCGACTGGGGGGGATGTGGGAGACCTTGGTGATGGGCTCCATCCTCTCAGGGCAGGCGATGCTCACCTGCAGACAGACAAGGACAGTACGGGGTGGGGCCAGTCTGAGGAGAAGACCAGAAGAGATTGATTGATTGAGACTGATTCTGGACCACACAGTCCTGGTTCTTACCTCTGGTATCCACAGAGCACAGCTCACATGGGCCCACTTAGTTCCTGCACGCGTGGCCTTCATGGCACCACCCTTCTGGGGGCACAGAAGACACTGGGGTTCGATGCCCAGGACACAAGTCCGACAGAGCCAGTTTCCCACAGGAACTTTGACGATGCCATAACAGGCCTGTGGGGGGCAGCAGTGACAAAAATCCCAGCAAACATGATAATAGGACAAGTGAAACATGACAAGGAACATTTCTGCTTTAGACTCAGCTAAACTAGGCTAACATTTTCGAGATAACAAAGGCACTAATAAGTCAAGCCAACACATTTCGAGCAAACACAGGCTACCATTTGTCGAGCTAACACATGCTAACATATATTGTGTTAACACAGGCTAACATTTGTGGAGCTAACACAAGGGTGTGCTGGCTACCTGGTGGACACAGATGTTGCACTTGTCACAGAAAACCATGTCGTTTCCTTCTTCGCTATCAGGAGAACGACACACATCACAGATCACGTCCTCGTCATACTCGATGCCCAGACCTTCCACTGTCTCGATTGCGTGCTTTGTGTTCTGGTGACACTGACGCTCCAGCGCCTCCATGGTTCGCTCCATTGTCAGCTCATCTACAGGCTGCTCCCCTGAAAGAAAAGTGAGGACAAAGAGTCAGGTGATGCCCCTGACCAGGATAACGATGACATCATAAAAAAACACTAAAGACTATTCTGATGGTCCAACATGACTGTAGTCAGTTCTTGTCTCTGGTCTCTGTGCTGATTGAGACCAGACCTGATCCAGATTCAGGGCCCCAAGAGCTCTAAGACCTGTATCCTGAAGACAGGATCTGGCTCCTCACCCATGTGGTCCAGTTCCTGGTTGAGAGCGTGTAACCAGTGTAGGTCCATGTCGTCCAGGTCGTAGCGACACATGGTCTCTGCCAACTCTTTCACGCTGAAGAAGCCTGGTTCTGTGGACTGCAGGGTGGAGTTCTTCTGCAGTGTCTTCAGGGTCTCCTGAGACTGGTCTGTGATGATCCTGAAGACCCAGGACAGTGAGACACCTTGTCAGTTTAGGAGTGACTGTCTACAGGTTCAAGTAAAACCAAAACGTGGACTACCTGACTGAGGGCTGTGGCATCATGTCTGGACTTGCCGGAACCTGGACTCCTTTCTCCCAGTCCTGCTTCCAGGTGTCGGCCAACAGGAAGTAGTCGTCTGGAGACACGTGGTGGGAGTCTGGGAGCTTCATGGCACTGATCAGGTCTTTCCTGAACACCTGCAGGAGGAGAGGAGGAGCAGAATATAAGGAGAGGAGGGTGGAGCAGTGAATTTTAGCCTCAGCTAAGATGCTCACAGCCCCGGCTCACCTCAGCGGGTTTCTTCAGGTGGGAGGTGGAGGCACTCTCAGGTTTGCTGCCATATTTGTGTGATGAGCAGAAGGACGTGGACGGAGCTTTAGCACAGAAACAGAAATGTGTTTTTATTTTTGACTTGAAGACAATTGAAATATAGAAACCAATCAGAGGTTGGGGGTTCAGATCAGACTCACTGTCCTCGTCTGACGTGTCACTGGTGCTGGACAAGTGGAGACGTTTCATCCTGTGACATCCTGCAGGACGGAAGGTCAAAGGGTGAGAAGATAACAGTGAAGGCCCCTTGTGCTAAACTAACAACTATTTCTTGTCTTGGGTGTAAAAGTCAACCCACTGATCATATCCTACATGTCCTGCTCACACCCCAGAGCATTCTGGGAGCACATCTGTTCAACAATGTGTGAATTTCATCTCTCTCCCATAAAATCCGTTCACTTCTATGTTTTTCCACAAATTCCACATTGTCATAGCATTCACTCCTCTTCCCACCAGACGTCAGATATGGAAGCGACCAACAGCACCACCCTCAGGATCATAGACACAATGTCGCTCTTAAAACTGCACAAAATCCCATCCACCTTGAAAGGTTCCATTCATAGTTTTGAATCCCTTGTTTTCATACTATAGGAGCATTCAACAGCCATTACTAGTAGACTAGTAGAGTAGATGGCCATTTTTGTCATCTTCTCCCCCTGTGTGTCTACTTGTGTTTATATTGTACTTCTTTGTTTTTTGTGCTTGTAGAAGCTATAGGATAGACAGTCATCTTTTTGTAGTCTGCAATTCTATAAAACAGTTCTAAAACTTTGACAAACATCACTGCAACATCTGTACAGTCCCTGGTACTGTTCCTTATACTTGATGGGTTCCATCCCATTCTCTGGTACTAGTCCCAGAGTGAAAACACATACAGCTGTGGGCTCTGTTACTTGGTTAGTACCATGGAAACGTATCTGGTACAGCATCATCTTGCACCAGGTCCTTGTTCATGGGGTGACAAAGCAGATCAGTTCTGGTATTTACTCCCCGACCAAACACGTACATGAACCTGTTTGTGGTTCCTGTTGTTGTTTACTAAAAGGGCAACAACAGTTAGTTAAACGTTTCACTTTGGAGAAGTTAACGCGATAACATCGTGTTTGTTCACATCCTCGCGGTTGGCGCCAACCGCTCAGAGCTGAGGCCTGGAGCAGGAACCAAGATGGCGGCTCCATCCCTGAATGCCGACAGTTGACTGTGGAGTTACGTCTAAGTCTATTCAGACTCAAAGCTCAGATTAACGAGGTCTAATTCAACGTCGATGACGGTGTTTCACTGGATTCACACCATCACCCAGAAGAGCCGAAGTCACCAGTAGAACCACCTGTGTGTCTGTGTGTGTGTGTGTGTTAAAAGACCGGAATCATTGTTCCTGCACTCCTCCCGTCTTTCTCCTCCATCTTACCTCCGTTCTACTTCTTTCGTTAGTCCAAATACACAACCAGAACCGAGGGCTCAGTACAATAGAACCGGCTGCGTATTTATTGATGATATTCTGGTAATTTGAATAAAATCCCTACCTTTGCCTCCCTACGTCCCGCTTTTCCTCCAGACAACAGTTCTTTACACCGCGGCGCTGCTGGGTCCTAACTCCCGCCCACTCTTCTGAGGGCGCTTCATTTCAACCAAGACGTACACCGCCATACTCTTACACGGGCGGGGACAGGAAGGCGAAAGTAATTAGATTAGTTTGTCGGGCATCTTTTGGGAACTTACGGGCTAACATTTAGTTTAATTTTTCCACTTTTTTTGTCATTTTCTTTAGCTGTTTTGCTCTGGTTTGATAAAATATTAAGTCATATTTTATCAACATTTTAACCTCTTTATAAATAAAATAAATCTTTTATGTTACCTTTAGCTTATTCCTGTCATCTTTACGTTATTTTTAGCCTAACTTTGTTAAACACAACAAATACAACAAGCTAATATTAAAATGACTGCAGCGCCTTCTGTTGCATTTGAACCTGACTTTTAAAGTTTAAAAAGATGGGAGAACCAGGTGAACAAAGTCAAACAAAATGACACTTTTACTAAAAAACGATACACATTTCATTGTTTCCTCTACAAAACAGTTCTAATATAAAAAAAAAAAAAACACTTTAAAAATAGTTTGGTATGAAAGCCCCAGTAACCACGTGACTCTTCTACAGCATCTACATCCATGACTCTGCACTTTTTTTTTAACATCGACAGCATGTTCACACTCACCCAAACAAACATTTATAAATTGAACCATTTTTCATCTTAGACACAAAAAACTGTGTTTTAAAAATGGCCGTTAAAATTTCTACTTTCATTGTCCAGGAAAAAAAACAACATAAAACAAATCATAAACATCAACTCAAATACATTCAAATATTCACAGCAGCTGAAGCGAATTCACAGGCTCAAACAGAACATGTTGGATTGTTCTAGTCTTCTAAGGAACGCGTCAGGCGTTTTTGCCCTGTCAGAGGAGCCCCCTCCAACCCAACCCCACCCCCACTGTTACAAAAACCCTGAGACTCAGGAGGCTAAAATGTTTTGTCTAAAATCTTGACAAAAGAATTTGGCTCAGACCAAAGTCCATAGAGAAAATCAGTGATTTTAGCTCACATGGACAAGCTACTTTTGTTTCTACTGCTGCTGCTTCCATCTCATTGTGTGAAATATTTTTAATAGCCCGCTCTTTCCGCTGTTGGTTTTGAGGCTGTTTCCAGATGCAGGTGGCACTGACACGAGAATAAAGCCTGAACTGTTCCTTTAGCTTTAACTGAGTTCTTGTAGAAGTTGAACAGAGGTAAATAAAGTGTTGGTTTGGTCACAGGCCCATTTGCATGTCAGCAAAGTTGAAAAAGTTGTCCACATCTCGAGACGAAGTGTTTTTGTTTTCAGACACAAACACCTGCAGAACAGAGAGAAAAAAGAATATTCTCAGAACATCTGACTCCTGAGTTCAGGTCAGATGAAGCAGCTTAAGGTTTTTTCACTCATGGAAATTATTTGGATTGATGTTGAAATGAGTTCTGATTGGACCATCTGGTGTCTGAAGAACACCTCCAGATCCAGAGGAGACTGGGATCTTCTGGTGCCCTAACTTCCTGTCTGATGTGTCGTACCTTGGTGCCACTGAAGACCTCGTTGGCGATGTTCTTACAGGCTTCCACCACACCAACGCCATTTAGCTCCAGAGCAATCACTGGACCTTCAGGAGAGA
>NC_024308.1:86718-95416 GCF_000523025.1 Cynoglossus semilaevis
AGCAGGAGAACCTGGTTCTTCATTGGCTACAGTAAAGCTAACTGATGAAGACCTGACTGATGAAGACCTGGTCACATGACTGATCTGACATGGTTCTTCTGCTTCAAACAACAGGACAAATGTAAGGTGAATGAGGTTCTGATCCAGACCAGGATGGTCCAGAACAGAGAGGCTGGAGGAGGAGAAGAAGGAGGAGGAGGAGCATATTTATGTGTTAAAAAACTGACCTTTGGTGATCCACGCCACCAAATCCTCTGCACTGTTCTGGAAAACTCTCTTCACATCTTCAGGTCTCATGGAAACTTCTTTGGTCTGGATCAGAACAAAACCATTGGCTGTGGCCTGTGGACAAGCAGCAGCACAGACAGTCAGTCTACAGTCTGAGATAGTCTATAGACCGAGAACGTCTACAGACTGTCACATTACTTATTAAACAGCACAAACTCTGATCCTTTTGAATCATGCATCTGACCCTGACCCCGACTCTGACCCCAACCTTGACACAAACAACAAACCCGCTGTAAAAACTAATTCAGGAAACTATGATGGAAAAATCCAAAACTAATACAACCTGGACGGACACACACACACACTTCCTGTCAGTCTCTCACTTGGTCGATGAGTTTGCGAGCATTGGCGGTGGCGTATTCTCCAGCAAAGAAGACAAAGAGACAGGACTCCTCACTGTCCTTGCGGCGCCCTCCTTTGGTCAGAGGAACAATGCTGCGGTCCGGCTCCGTGGAGATCCGCACCGCCTTGAACTCCGACTCGGGGTCGGGGGCGTGGACGTAGTCCAGAACGGCGGCGTTCTCGGGCAGCAGGCTCCAGTTGTTCTCTCCAGACACAGGCGTGAAGTCGTGGACGTTGCTCCAGTTGTTGTTGAAGATGCTGAGGCCGGCGTCTTTGAAGTGGAACGCCAGTTCTGGGTAGAAGAACTGAAAGCAGCCAAACTTCATTCCCGTTGATGACTCGATGATGGGCTGCGTGGCACAAGACAGGAAGACGTCCATCTTTTTACAGTCGCGAGTGCGGAACTGCTGACAGGCCACCACGCACCTGATGTCCTTACAGTCCCTGAAAAAGATGCTGCCTTTGACAGGGCCCAGGACGATGCGACAGTTGACGCAGTCGTCCACGGTGACGGCGGCCGAATGGTCCAACACGTAGATGTCGCAGTTCTCACACTCCTGGATCACAAACTGCTGGCCGTTGAGCTTTCCTGGGAGTCGACCGACCGTCACGTCTCTGAGGCCCGTCAGCATGAAGTCTTTAGGATCCACCTGTCAACACAGACGGGGTCAAAGGATCATCTATAGTGACTTATAATGTCATTATTACAAAGGTAGACTTGGTTCTAAACCCCTGGCTCTGCCCTGCACAAAAGTCTGTGAAGAAAATAAGTGAGAGAATCCAATGCAAGCTGTTCACCAGTAGGCGGCGCTCGGACCGTCCTCTTTCGGTTAAACAAAAAAAATCCTGGTTTGATGTGTTGTCAGCTGATTAGGACCTGTCAGTCACATGATCTGATCACGTGATGTGTCTGTCTAATCTGATAATCTAATTGTGACTGAGGTTTGACAGGAAACTCACATTCACTCCTGTTTATTTCCATGTTCACTCTGCTCAGCTACGGTTTAAAAACCTGTGAAAATGATCATTTGATTTCTCTTTATTTCTTACTTTTTCTCGTTTGTCCCAGCTGTACTGTTTGGGAGCTTCGTCGCTGTTGTTTCCCAGCGGAATCGCGTTGCTCGTCGTTGGTTTAAAATCATCTTCTTTTTCTTCTTTTCTTTTCGTGGATTTCTTGGAGAAAAAACAGCCCATTTTCTACTTCGTCGCTTGTGGTGGAAGAGTTCGTTAAAATGTGACGCCGAGAATCAAAAATGACGGAGATTAGCGTCTTCTCCTTCTGCTTTAGTTTGAGCTTCCCGTTTCCACAGTATCCTCTAAGAGCCAATCAAATTGCACGCCGTACATCGCCATGACGTCGAGCTTGAGGCGTTGGAGGAAACGCGGACAAACGTCAGCAGAGTTGTTGTTGTTGTTGTTGCTCCCCCTGCTGTCAGGTTGGAGGTGTTGTCTTGTTTCAGATGATTATATTTTATTATCGTTACATATGATCATTGTACACGTCATTGTACACGTCAGAGTCACTGGTGTTTGAATCTCTTTGGTTGATGTTCATTTTAACACCTGGAAACTCAGTGATATAATGATGATGATGATGATGATGATGATGAAGATTAACATTTTTACTTTCCTCATGTTGACATAGCTTGTATGGACAGCGCCCCCTACATTTCTCTGGGCAGTGTGTTTCTACACAAAGTCATGATGCAGAGACCGCGGAGAGGTCATGTGACCTGTCTCAGGAGCTGAGGGTCACCATAATACACACACAGACACACACCCACACCCTATCCAAAGAGTTTCCGGTATCTTCCGTAGGCTGCCTCACTGATGAGCACTTTAACGACGGCCGTGCCAGCGTCGGCGTTGACCTGAACGTCTTGGACAGCGCCCTCTCTGTACAGCCAGCTGAAGAAACACGACAGACGTTAGGAACGTTATTGATGAAAGACACAGGAATTCTGCAGCGAGCCAGGAATTCCACACCTTAACTGTGGAGTGCTGAGATCCACGGGAATATTCAACCAGCGACTTTTCGCCAAATTCACCACCTCAGCCTCCACCGCCGTCTTCAGTGTCTCCAGGCCACGCCCCCACAGAGCAGAGACAGGAAGTGCTGAGGAGTCAGTGCACTGATAACTGAACACAGGAAGGGAATGAGAGAAAATCCAGAACAATCTGAGACACAAGTCCAAATTCAAGGATTAACGGCTGAGAACGTTTGGAAAAAGTTAGAAATCTGGATGTTTTTAAATAAAATATAGAATATATACTTATATATATATACACACACACAAATACATGTGTGCATCTAGAAACAAAATAAACGTATATCTTATTTATATTTCAACATATTCTACACATGCCTAAAACTTTTGCACAGTACTGTGTTGGTGCGTTTTCTCCGTACTCCTGAATGAGGTCTGTTTTGTTGTGAACTTCAATGATGGAGCTCATCAGTCTGTCAGGGACCTCCAGGTTCTTCAGGACATTCAGGACATTCATCTTCTGATTCTCTGTCTCTGGATGACTGACATCTCTAACGTGGATCAACAGATCCTTAAAGAGAAGCAGGGTTACAATTCATTTTTCTGACAACTGAATTTTCTCCATGGACTTTGGTCTGAACTAAAATCACTGATTTTCTCCATGAGGTTTGGTCTGGTGGTGGCGGCACAGTGTTGACGTACTGAGTGTTTAATGTCCTCCAGAGTAGCAGAGAAGGAGTCGATCAGCTGATGCGGCAGTTGTGACAGGAAGCCAATAGTGTCCACGTACAGGACGGTCATGTGACTGGGCAGCTGACCAGCATGCACGGTGACATCCAGGGTGGCGAAGAGCTGGTCTTTGGGCTGGAGGACGGCGTCTCCGGTCAGAGCTTTTATCAAAGTGGTTTTTCCTGAGGAGACAAAAGGAGGAACATGTAGTGCTGTGGTTCACTGCTCCTGCGCCTCCTTCTCTTCCTCTGCTCCTGTTGCTGGCTCTCACCGCAGTTGGTGTATCCCAGCACTGAAACCACAGGAAAGTGACATCGTTGGCGCCGTGACCTCAGCAGTTTCCTCTTCCTCTTCAGTTTCTCCAAGGCCGAGCGGATCTTCATCTCTCTCTCCTTCAGCAGACGTTGCTGGACCTCCCACAGCGTCTCACCTGCAGACACCAGTCACTGCCTCACACCCTGGCACCACCCCCGCCCCCCCTCCGCAGTTTGAATGGTGGGTGGAGACTCACCTGAACCTCCGATGTACCTGGCCCCGCTGCCCTGCTGGTCCATGTCCGCAAACTCATTTTTTAAACGTGACCTGCAGAGATACAAGGAGAAAACGAGGGTCTGTTAGAGGGGAAAGAGGGAGGGGGCTCCTCCATCCCCCCCTTCTTCCCCAGAAGGTGTTTGAACCTCAGCAGAGGAATCTCAGCCAGAGAGATCTGTAACTTGGCTTCTCTGGTTCTGGCATTGGTCCTGAAGATGTGGAGAACCAGTGAGTACCGGTCCAGGACTCTGACGCCCCACACTTATATATACTTATTCTACATGGAGCAGAGGAGCAGCGTGAGGAGCAGCGTGAGAAGCAGCGTGGGGAGCAGTGTGAGGAGGTGACAGGACAGAGTCTGACCTGAGACGCTGCAGACAGACGATCCACGTTGACCAACACGACGGTGACTCCTGACGTCTGACGGATCTTCTCTGGAGAACAACAACAAACAGCAGCACCTTTGAATCTCCACTGAGCCACAGGACAAGCATAACCTGTGTTCCTTTCAACCACCAGGTGGCAGATTCAGCCTCACCTCAGGGGTCCAATGAGATAGCAGTAGACCATGAAGAGGGGATGTATAAATATATTTCCTTAGTGTGTAGTAGTGACCATGCATTGGAAGAATTGAATCAGACTGTGCAGTACAACTACATGTATTTCATCAGTACCAACATATAATGTTATTAGAGTATATTGTGTTTATAACGTCGCTGACATCAGCCTGTAGCTCCAAATGTTCTGACTGTTCTGACTCTGGTGCAGTACCACTCTTCTACCACACTGATGTGAAGTGCTGCTCTCTGACTGACAGGAAGGGGGCAGTACCTGACAGTAGTTGGAAGTTTCCTTTGCCAAAGATCCTCTTCTTTTCTGGTGTTTTGGTGGAGACGGCGACCTTTTCCACCACCCTCCAGTGGTCCAGAGTGTGGACCAGAGCCACGGCTTCATCCATCATCAGCTCTGCTGCAACACAACCACAAGTTTGTTTGTTTGTTTGTTTGTTTGTTTGTCTGTCTGTCTGTCTGTTGTACACCGGTCTTTTCTACCCGTGGTCTGCTGCTGCTTCCTTCTGCTCCACTTCACATCTGGCTGGACAATGAAAACTTTTTGCTGCCCCACTGCGGCGGCTGCTGGGAACTGCACTTCTTGGAAAAGCTCCTCAACCTCATGGTCATCAATCGCGTCGTCCTCCTCAGTGTCGCCCCCTGTCGGGGCTCCCCCATCAAACACGTTCGTTTTCTTCAAACAGACAACCGAGCACGCAAAAGTTCTGGTCACGGTCACTCCAGCAGGTGGCAGCAAGAGTTTGTGGCAGCCGACAGACGTTGTTGAGGGTCTCATCGAGTTGTGTTGATTATAGGTGACTCCCTCTGGTGGCAGCACGTAAGAACTATGGCGCAGCATCCATCGACAATAGCAGCGTTGGGCGCGGGCCAGCAGTAGCGGGAAACACGTGACAATGCCCGCTCCAGTCATGGCGGTCACTCTCCTAAGTTTGTTTAACTTTAACAAATATTATCAACGTTTAACGATATTAAACACGCAGCGGGTGCTATCACGCTAACACATGCTAACTGACCGCCGCCATTTTGTGTGTCCTTCTTCTTTCCAGCTAAATAACCTAGGGTTATACTGCCCCCTAAAGTACAGGCGGTTATTATTTAACCGGACAAATCACTGTTTGTTATTCCGTTTTTATCTACCACCTAATGGGGACGCGGACCCCAGCGGTGAACGCTTGAGGGCGGGGTGTTATGTAAGCCAATCAGAGCTGCACAAAAAATAAAAACAGAACTAAAATACTGTGGAACAGCTAAAATCATTGAGTAATGGATAAGACGTCACTTCCTGTTGATGAAACGTTTGACTGTTTACACCGCAGCACTTTTTCTACTGTTTAATTGTCGTGAACATCAGAAGCCAAGGGTTGAGAACCACATCAACAACATGAATCGTTTAATGACGTCAAACATTTGAACATTAACTCCTGTCTATGAAAACTTTTCAACTAAAGTCTGCTTCACTTTTGTAGGGACTATTTCTCACCACACGATGGCAACAATGTCTGAGAGAAACAGGAGCAGAAACAATGTGATAATCACATGAAATAACATTTTGACCTTAATGTAATAATTTAAAATAGAAACAAAGAGACGTTTCCTTCATCACAGCAGAAAAAAAAACTGTGTTGAAAAAAAAAAACAACAGGTTCAGACGACGACAACAACGGTGATGAAGAAGAAGAGTCAGTGACGACCTCCACAACCAATCACAGACGACCAAGTCTTTGATTCTGCTGAATCACACACATCCTTCCATCATTTCTCTCTGATTTTTCCTCTGATTTCGTTTCTTTTTGATGACTTTGATCTTCAGACAGGTCTCTATCAAATCTCCTCCTCAGACTCCGCTTCTCTCCCTCGGGGCTTCAGCAGTCCCATCTCCATAGGTGGGGGGTTCTTTAGTCGGAATCGAACACCACTGTAGAACAAAGACAGAATTGCAGTTATGAGAAAGTTTCACTAGGGGTCACTTCAGCAGAGAAACCCAACCTCGTAGCAACAGTCACTTCATTTTATCATTTGGTCAAACTTTGAGTTGACCTTTGACCTTGAGGTCTTGGCTAACAAACAAGAATGCACAGCAGGTTTATCTACCAGCTGGTGGCACTGTAGAGCAGAGCTACGATCAGCATGGAGAAGGCCAGATGCCAGGAGTAGCACATGGTGATGAACATCATGTTCCCCACATCCTTCTGGTCCCAGTCGGCGCCACCAGGTGGATACAGCACAAAACCAATCTGTGTCCAAATACATGGAACTGATCACATAGGGAACTTTTTGTTATAGTGAGATAGCGCCCCCTGTCATTAGTACCTGCCAGAACCAGGTTCCTTGTACAACTGTGAGGCAGCAGCGCAGCAGTTCTAAGATTATGTTACCGCGCTGGAAAACCTCTAGGGCGGCAACGATGGCCACTCCAAAGATGGCGTAGAGCAGCAGCTGGTGCACGTGGACGTCCAGCGCGCTCCTGCCGTGGAGGTGGTACAGGAACAGGAACCCTGGAACCACACAGGAAAAAAGAGTTCCAGTAGAGTCCCTGGAACCATTGGAGACCAAGAGTTCCAGTAGAGTCAGAAGCCTAGCGTAGCGTCTCTTGCCTTCATTGAAGAAGGCCACAGCCAGCATCAGTCGGTCAATGGCCACAGGAGCGCCCTCTGTGGTGTGGAGGATCACAGTCACCGTGGCAGCAAGACCAAAGAACAGGTACATGGTGGAATGTTGCCAGTTCATCAGGAACGCCCAATGTTTCTCCACCGAGTCGTACAAGTGGAGCCTGGGACCGTTAGCAGCAAACTGTTCTGCCAGGATTCCTGCAGGGGGCACCACAGAGAGCAGTATTCGTGACCGCCAGGAGTTAAAGATCACGCAGTTCATATGGAAAACAGAAACATTCTCACCCACAACAGAGAAGAGGATGACCACGCAGCTCTCTGCCACCTCCAGGCGGCGCTGTGTTGCTCTGCTAGCCAGTCGAAAGGAACCCAGGTTCTTGTTTCTGCGTGTGGCGTGGAGTAGCGCATATTTTCCTGTCCACCAGAGCCCAACCAGGAAGAAGAAACTTCCAGGAAGGGCGTGGCCCTTGAAGCTGCCCATGACGTCTGTTTTCACACCTGAGGGTCGGAAAGAACGGGTTCCTTTAAACAGTTCCAGACCAAAGTGGAACCTGGGCTTCATAGAACATTCAGTGGAAGAACAGCTGATGGAGCAGCGTCTGATCTGGGCTCCTCCTCTGTCCTCCTCCACCTCTGTCTCCTCCTCTCTCCTCTTCATGGTGAGGTAAACACTGTGATCACCATGACAACCACTTCAGTCTGTCAAATGGTCTTTAACAACAGCAGGAGGGGTGAGGGGGGAGAAGGGGGAGTCTCAACGAGAGAGGTTCAGAACAGTCATCTACTGAAACAATTGTTCAACTGGTCACCAGGGGGCAGTGTCACGTGACAGTGCTACTGTTTAAGATAAAAAAAAGTTCTACAGGAACCGAGCTCAGTGTTTTTACAGTAAAAGTTCAGAAAGTCACGTGATGGAGGTTTTAAGTGAAGTGGAACACAGACACACATCAGTTCCAAAATCAGTTCAACTTCAAACAGAAACGGAACGATTTCTTACCTGTGAAAAAGTTCCAAAAAACCAAACGGATTCTGGATTCAGGAGTCAGGACTGCCTCATGTTCGGAGAATCACAGACGTCTGTTGTTCATCCTCAACTCTTCTTCTTTCAGTCACTCTCTTCTCTCCTCTTTTTTCTTCTCATCCTTTTTTTTCCGTTTTCCGCTTAGGAAAAAACAACAAGCACAGACGCGGAACTATTTTGTCTCTGATTGGCTGACTGACAGCTGCGACGTCACACAGTGCAGTCGTGATTGGCTGAGCGCCTCGTCTGTACACGTGTGCAATTTCTCTCCTGCGGTAGAGAAGCAGCGACCTCCAAAATCCAGATCCAGATCCATGTTCAGGACTAGACACGAGCTGCTGCACGTACACAGACCGAACTCTCCAGTCGTAGTCCCGCTCCGTGACGTAGACACTTCAGGGAACACGGTTCTCTCTGACAGACCGCGGTTGATGATATGAAATTATTTCTCTGTTGCAGTTCACCTGTTCTCCAGCAGGATACACTGTTGACTTGTTTTTGATTAGGTTCATGACACAGGGATCGCCAGTGTTTCTCCCACTGATTGGTTGTCATGACGACGGCCGGAAGCGTCTGATACTGTTTGTTTGTCCCAAAACTGATTATTATCACATTGTG
>NC_024308.1:96023-98674 GCF_000523025.1 Cynoglossus semilaevis
GAGGTGGGGGTGGAGTGGGGTGGGGGGGTGATCCATTGTCTCACTGACCACCAAGGGCCACTAGAGTCCATACCAGGTGTTGACTCAGGATCCATACTGCTGATGACCACTCACCTGCTGAGCTCCTTCAGCACCTCCTCCAGATGTTCCTTCTCAGTGGTGAGGTACTGGTTTTTCTGGTGCAGGGCCTGGTTGATGAGGACCAGACTTTTCTCCAGCAGACACAGAGACTCACAGGGTCCAGGACTGCTGAGGTCCCTGGGGATTCCAGGGCTGCTTCTCATTAGGTCATGGACCCTGGCCTCCAGAACCTCCTTCTCCTTGGTCTGGTCTTCCTGGTTGTGGGGGAGAACGCTGTGGTTGAAGTGTTGAAGTGGAGACTGAAACTCTTTCCAGGGATTTTGTCTCCTCTGGTTGTTGTCCATGTTCTGAAACTGGTCCCAGGAATCTACAGGAGAAGGGTTCTGGGTCTGGGACTCAGTTTCTTCTCCTGATTCTGGAGCCCTGGTCCATCTCATCAGCTGCTTCATTCTCTCCAGTAGAACCTGCTTCTGTTTGACCAGGACCTGGTTCTTCAGGTACACTGCCTTGTTCAGGAGGAGGAGCCTCTTCATGGCCGGACACAAAGAGTCACAGCAGACTGGGAGCTGGACAAGTTTCTGAAAACCAGACTGGTCCGGGTTTGTGGAATCCGGCCTCATCGTCATTCTTGTTGGGTTGGTCAACAGATGTTCCTTTGACTCTCAACTGCAGCTGTTCTCTGCTGCCACCCTCTGGTGAATGGTGGATGTTTTCAATATTTGCCTTAAACACAAGTTTTGGTTCTTGTCCCTTTATCTCTTTGTCCTTTACAGATGATGTCATAACGTCCTTAGATCTTTCTGTATTCAGGTCTTTGAACCACTAACCTTCATCTTACGGTTGTGACTCTACAGTCACCTCCATCACTCATGTACCAATTTTACACCAAATCAAGTCGGTTCACAGTTCAACCACTGATAGAATTCATCCAAAAAATCTTACCCTAACTCTCCATTACTGTGTGTACTGTGCCATGACTGTAAGTGCCCCACTAAAGCAGCAGGGGGCGCATTGACATTTTATTTGCCTGTTGAGGCTGCAGTAGAGTCAGTGACTGCAGCTGCACGTGCCACGGCTAATGCTAATGCTAATCCCACGCCACAGATTAGATTAAATGGGGATAAAAGTGGTGTGTGAGTGAGTGGAGGGGTCACCTGGCCTACATGGTCATTGGTCATTATTGGTCATTGTAGACGCACACATCCTTGTGCATTTGTCCCGTTTTGGCAGCACGCGTGGACGTTCGACTCACCACTGCCGCACATCTGCCAGCAGAAGAATTACAGTTGCGGGAACTCTTCACACCTGAATGAAGTTTTATTTTAAATAAAAATACAAACGCATGAAAATAACAAAGAATTTTCATATTAAAACAAATACGTGAACACAGTTAACGCGTATGCTAGTTGAGCAACAGTTAGCTGAGCTATAATGGTCAGTCCGATTAAGGCAGTGGAAGAGAATCAGAAAAATAATCTTGGACCAGGGACCAGAGTGTTAGCATGTGCTGACATATCTGTAACCAGTGCTAATCGTGTCCGTACGCTACAGCACTTTGTTTTTATGGTTCAAGTAAAAATAACAAAAGTAAACAAAAGCCTTCAAAGAAGTCTGAGGAAACGCACGCCAGCGTGCACAAAACACATGACAAACACATCAACAAGAGGAGGAGGAGAAGAAGAAGAAGAAGAAGAAGACGCTTCAAGAGCACTTTAAGATGTTGCATGGATTAGCATATTGGCTAGTTGCTAGCATATCCTGTTCAGATCCATCTCAGTCCATTTCATCCAAGACACCACAGTTACCCATAATCCTTTGGTACAGATGTCTGTTATGGTTGATGTGATGTCATCATGTCGATAGGCAGTAGGTGGAGCTCTAAACCATGACATACTGACACTGTCATCTGACCACAGATTCCCACTCCTCAGAATTCCCATCTTCCCAACACTGGGATGTGTCTTTTTCTCTTTCTCTTCGGAGGTGGGCTCAGACGCACATGCCCCGCCCACTTCCTGTCAGACCTGACATATGTTGTAATAGACGGTGTGGGCGTGTCTTTCGGCTGCTGAGTCGCCCGTGGCCTCAAACATGGAATCTGTGCTGGGGTGAATTTCAGTCATTGGAACGTTGACACTGCCAGAGCTGTGAGGTTTTCCTGTTCCATACGATGGAACTGACTGGAAACAAAAAACAGGAAGTGACACATTAACAGTAGTGGCTTATAATTTAGCAGTAGCATCATATAGATGTCAGTATGGCAGTAGAAGAATAGTTTGCTAGTTAGCTAACTGTGATCAGGCTGGGGCTAGCTTAGCACCAGGACAACATTAGTTCCTGTAGATTTGTTGTTGTTTTGACTACTAATCATCATCATTAGAATATTTTCGCTATATTTAAGCAAATTAATATTTATCAGTTTGACAAGCCTTAACTACCCCTACCCCTATTTTTCTCAAAATTTCAGCAGGTTCCAGATCCTTAATATAATTTGGCATTTTTTAAATTTTTTCTTCAAATTTAAGATTTTTTTACTGGACAGGACCTTTCTGCTTACCTTTCCCGTTTCA
>NC_024308.1:98763-100177 GCF_000523025.1 Cynoglossus semilaevis
CATCACCGAGAACGTTGATCATTGTCCGAAATCTGTCTCTGCATCAAAACAGGAAAGGCGTCACTGTGACATCACAACTAAGAAAACCTCAAGAAATCATATGACTCACAGGATCCAATCAATGGCCACAATAAGTGTGATGTCATCAGGGGGCAATCCCACAGACGTCAGCACTATCACCATGGTAACCAGCCCAGCCTGCGGGATACCTGCCGCTCCGATGCTAGCAGCTGTAGCCGTGATGCTTGGAGGAGCACAGGCAGGTTTAAGTAAAACTTGAGCTAGATGTAAAAATTGCTAAAGAATGGTAGTTGGTTTTACATTTGTCCAACAGACCCATATCTTAGCATTAGCCCAGAAACATTAGTCCTATATGAATATCTATGTCATTAGCTCAGTATTGTACTTATTGATGGATTTTGAATTAGCCTAGCATTAGCCATTCTAGAAATGTGTCTGTTGTTTGTGGTTATAGTGGTGTTGGTTAATGTTGGGTAAGATTGGCGTTTAAAGTCTTAGCATTAAGTGTTAAGTGCAGAGCTAATTTTATTTTGTGTGGGCTGAGCAGGAGAAGTTAATGTGTGGTAAGGATTAGCATGTAGCATTTAGTGTGGGGGTGATGTTCACACTGACCACCAGAGGTTAGTTGAACATGGTGTTAATGTGCATGCAGTAGAATTAACATTTAGTGTGTGAAGAGTTAGAGGTTAGGGGTTAGCCTTGGCATCTATTTTAGCTTAGCATGTGGTCAACATTAGCATTTAGCATGTGGCTAGGGTTAAGTATTCAGATTCCTTTACCTGATGGTGACCAGCTGACCTAGGTCCAGCTCGTAGTCATTGACCTGAGCGATAAAAATGGCCGCCACAGCCTCATACAGTGCAGTTCCATCCATGTTGATGGTGGCGCCCACGGGAAGCACAAAGCGAGCGATCTGACGATCGACGTGACAGTTTTCCAGGAGACACTTCATGGTGATGGGCAACGTAGCTGAGCTGGAAACAGAGACCAGGAACCAGGATCAGAAGACACAACTTATCAGCACCGTCCTGTCCAGTCTGGTCCAGTCTGGTCCAGGTCTTGTTGAGATCCAGTCTGGTCCAGTCCTCTGACCTGGAGGAGGTTGCCAGGGCGATGACCAAGGCCTGCAGAAGTCCTCTGATGTAGGAGAAGGGGTTTTTCTTGGTGAGGAGGAAGTAGAAGAGTGGAAGGAGGACCAATCCGTGGACAAAGAGCCCAGAAAGAACCGTGATACCGTACCAACCCAACTTCCTGCCCAGGGTGCTGGGATCCTGCATGTCCAGGATTTTCCCTGCAACCAGGAAGATGATCCCGAAAGGAAAGTACCTAGGAAGGGGAGGAAGGGGGTGGGGGGGGGGGGGGGGGAAACACCTGCGCGCTCACCGCGACCCAC
>NC_024308.1:100318-108261 GCF_000523025.1 Cynoglossus semilaevis
GGTGACAAGACCTGATGACATCACTGCATCACTCACAGCTATCTCTTAGCTATCTCTTAGCTTAATTAGCTAGTTAGTTAAATGGTTAGTTAGTTTTCTTTGTCTCCAGTCTATTAGTCTACACTGCTAAGCTAACTTTCATTTTAGCAGCAGTTTGCCAAAGGGGCGGAGCCTCACAGCAGTTTTGTCATCAGGTCAAAACCACAACAGTCTTAACGGTCTGTAATCCACGTTAATCCACACTAATCCACACTAATTCACAGTCTCTGCTTTCTTCTACTCACGTGCTGCCGTTTGAAGGTGTTGATGACGCAGCCTTTAGCCACAGTGGCTACATGTTTAGCATGTGTAGCTACATGAAGGCTAATTTGAAGCATTTTTCCAATTGTTAACTAATTCTAGGCTTAATTATTTTGTGCAGATTATTTTTCGGTAATTAGCCTAAAAAAACACGACTAAAGAATGAGCTCTGGTTAGTAAATGATACGCCAACTGTGATTGGTCAACTCTGGCCTGTAAATGGAAATGGTTTGAAAAAGAAAGTGAAAGTGAAAGTGAAACTCACCAAACTGCAGCATTGATGATTTTCATCACACACTCGTTAATGCACTGACACACATTGACCAGAGGGGCACCGCGCTCCCCCATCCTGCCCAGCAACAGACCTGTGAAGACGAGGCAGCGTCGTTGGTGTAGCTAACGATATGGACAAGTTTATGACTTTAATGTAACTCAAAAGTAGCTCAAAGATCAATAACACTGTGGTAGCTAATGACTGATCTAAAAGTTAGCAAACAACACTAATTATTATAGCAAAAATGGAAATTTAAGAGGCGTTCACTTCCCCTGGAGCTAGCTAAAAGTCTGCCGCGAAAAGCTAAATTTAGGGAGCGACACGCCTCCTACTGGAGGAAACTGACCCATGGTGGCAGAGAAGATGACGATGCCGAGGACGTTCATCTGCTGACTAGTTCCTGGACTGGTCTTGTAGGTGATCTCAGGGGGCGGAGTCAGCTCCAGGTAGACGGTCCGACCCTGAGGATCCGACTCATCGGGAACCACGTAAACAAAGTCAGATTGGATGGTCCTGGTTGGGATTTTCAGGATGGGAACCAGGTCTGTTTTATACTGCAGAGAAAAAGTCTTTAGGTCTAGGAGCGTTCCCAGGTCCACGTCAGTCTTAGGTCCACGTCTGACTGGGGTTCAACTCTTTGGTCTTTGGTCCGAGTTTGTCTCAGGTCTACATGGTCACATGTAGTCGTCCTGGTCCAGGTTTCCCTGGCCAGGGACTACCTTATCCAGGTCTGGAGTCTCTCACCTGCTGAAATGTAGCCTCGATCAGATTTGAAGGAACCATGTTTCTGTGGAGGAAACAGGAAGTGACATCACTCCACTGCTCATTGTTGAAGAAGCCATTCACAAAACAGAGGGGTGGGTTGGGGCGGGGGGGGCTTTTTTAAAACCATGTGACCCCCCGAGTCTGGATTAGTTCAAATAATCTCATCAGAGCAGGATAACGGGATTTAACCCAACACCTCCATCAGGAGGAAGAGGAGGAAACAGAGGAGGGGGAGAGGGAGGAGAGAAGTTGGGGAGGACAGGACAGAACCAGGAGTGCTGGGTGTGAGCGTGAGGGTCATGTGACAAGAATCATGTGACAGTCATGTGATCAGACAGACCTAATGAGGTCCAGCAGAGCATCCGCTGATGTCATCACTGGCCCCCCTCCCAAACGGTTGCTCTCCACCTCTGTGCCCACGCCTGGTTTGATGATCAGGACCAGGACGATTCCCACCACCACAGCTATGAAGGTGGTCCACAGGTAGTAGGTGACGGTCAGGACCCCCATACGGCAGCAGGCCTTGGACTCCATGGAGGACAGACCTGACATCAGACTGGGCCGCAGACAGAGGACAACAGACAGAGGACAACAGACGGAAAAGAACAGACGGGGACAACGGACGGAGGACAACAGGACAAACTCATGTCAGAGACTGTACTCCTAGTGTTTTAGCAGAGCTGCTAATGTTAGCATAGCTGCTAATGTTAACGTACCTGGAGGTGATGAGAGGAAGAATGAGCATCTTTAGCATCCTCATCAGCAACTCTCCAGGAAATGAGAAATATATTTTAGCCTAAAAGATATTAGTTAAGAGACAGCTAAATGTTAGCTCAGAGTTACATCTAACTTACCGGAAGATATAACACAGACTGGGTATGTGCTGTAAAAGTTAAATGAACTAAAAGTTAGACTTAAGTCAAAGTAAAGGAGCTAAGGAAAATGGTGAAAGTAGCTAAAATGTATCCATTAGGCACAGAGCTAAAAGTTAGCCAAAAACGAATCAATAAGGGACTGGTTAGCCATAATATCATTTATAAAAACAGATTAAAGTTAGCCAAAGATATGGGTTAATAGCTGACATGTAACCATGTTACATGCCAAGTTATTGGTAAAGGTTAACATTTAGCCAAGATGGTTTAAATAATCCACAACTGCCTAGCTAACAGTTAGCCAAACATCATTGAACATAGGATCAAGTTGGTTTTAGTAAAAATAAGGTAAAAGATATTCAACTGTTAGCAAGACAAGCTAACCTGACTAAAAGCTAGCCAATGGTTAGGGTTGAAGTTAGTTGTAGTTCTTCTTCGTACCTGTGTGGACAGCTGGGTTCCTCTCAGCGTGAAGCCCAGAAGGCAGCCCGTCACCACGGCAACCACAGACAGCGTCAAGAGTCCGTGCCTGCGACAGAAGTTCCTCACACTCCTCTGTAGTTCCTTCTTCACCAAAGACCTCAGGAAGGACATGAAACATTCCCCCGTACTCCTGACCCGTGGACCAGGAGCGTAGGATCCCTGGTCGGAGCGGACTTCCTCCTCGGCGTTGGGCAACAGCAGCTCCTCCATGCTGATGCTGGGACCAAGATGGAAGGACAACGGACCTGAGGAGACGGGATTAAAGACCTGCAGGCGGGATTAAGTTCTCAGAGTGGATCAGGACCATCTGCAGGTCCTGCAGGATAGATGCAGGATTGCAGCTCCACCTGCTGGACACTACTACAACAAAGATTAGTGTAAAGGTTTGCTGCTAGATTAAATGTTGGTCTGGCATAAAAAACCAGCAGTTTATACCAGTGGAGAATTAGAAAAAAGGTGACCAGAAAAAAGGTAAATTAAATTGTTTGTCCAAATAAACAAATGAAGGAAAATTGAGAGACATAATTGTTAGCCTGGAACACAGAAACACTCTTAGTTCCAGGTCATGGTCCTGGTCCAGGTTCTTGCCCTGGTTCCTTGGTCTTGTCCTGGTCCGCAGATGATAAATTCAAAGACCCCAAAACACCTTTCTTTGTCACAATAATAAAGATTTTATTTATCTTAAAGGGACATTTAAGTTTGTATATGAGAGTGCCCCCTGCTGTATGAATAGGTGTTTGCAGCAGGCGCACTTATAGCAAACAGCTAACATCATATTGGATATAGGGTTAGGGACTCGGGACTACTGTTACTCTGTGCTATTAACATGATGATGAGGTCAAAGGTCAAATTTCTCTGTGGTCAGGAACCCTCCCACCTGTGATGTCACTCATCAAATAGTTTCATATTCAAAAAGTCAACAGCAGGAGTGACTTCCCAGCATGCTCTCCTCCTTTTCTGATGGTTGTCCCTGACAGGATTTAGTTAATCATCACTTCCTGTTCCATCAGCCGTGGATGAAGATGAGGAGCATGGCCAGTGTGGAGTACCCCAGAACCAGAAAGAAGACTTTGAGGAGCCGGTCCTGATTCTGCTCCAGCTCTTTGGACAGGATTTCAAAGAAAAGCACAAACAGAAATGTTCCAGCAGCCAATCCCTGTAGCAGTAGGGAGGCCACGCCCCCTGCCAGTGTCTCCACCGATTGGACAGTGATTCCAACCACAGCTCCGAGTGGAATCATCAGACTGACGGCCACTCCCAGCTTGGTGGAATTCCCTAGACCTAGTGATGACTTGGCTGCACTGACGCCCAGGGCAACGCCAGCCAACGTCTGGTGCATGGCCACGCCCAGGAAGAGCCCGCCCAGTTTAGTCCTGTCCTCCTGCAGACCTAGGGCCAGCCCTTCAAAGACCGAGTGGGCGGAGAGAGCCAGGACTAGACTGGCCAGCCGCATGGGCCCCGCCCCCGAGAGCTGTGCTCCACCTAAAGGTCCGTAGCTGCGATGACCACAGACCCCGCCCCCCACAGCTACTCCCCTGGATGGAGAGATGAAGGGTGTCTCATTCTCTGAGTCGCTGCCTACCTCGGAGCAGGCATCGGCTCCGAAGGTGTCCAGATGGATGAAGGAGGGCGGCTCCTTCCTGAAGGTCAGGACACTCTGCTCCACGAAGACAGTGAGGAAGAAACCAAACATCATCACAGTCTCAGCCAATGGAAAATCAGAGCTGAGGTGAAGGGAAGACGACAGCTGCAGCACCTGAGGGGGAGATAGAGGGGGGAGGAGGAGGAGGAACTGTTAATACACATGTCATTTGTACGTAATTCAGTACTAGCTAAACTAAGTAGCCACACAGTAACACACCACTACATTGGTCACACTGTTTGCTGATGACATCACCTTCTGTCTGACAGCTGGCAGCAGAGCATTGAAGCAGGTGGCGAGGAACACGCCTCCTGCGAAAGAGTTGCAAAGAGACAGCGCTCTGCTGTACTTCTCTACTTTGCCACGATCCACCAGCAGAAGGCGCACTGGCAGCAGCACACCGGCCAACATCAGCGTAAACAGTCCTAGCAGGCCGATCAGCTTCAGCAGTAAGATCTGCATCCTGAGTCCAGACAGGCATGAGCAGAGGAAGACTATTCATCATCATCATCATCATCATCATTCCAATTTTCATCATTACCAATACCAGCTAAAGAACGACCCAGTCACAGTCTAAACCATTAGTCAAAGAATAAAATAACTAGGATCTAGCAAGTTAAAAAGAACTAGCAGGTTAAAAACGAACCCAATGAAAACAGTAATTTAAAAAAAATGTTGTGGTTAATATAAAAACAGCAGCTTATGAACAAAGTAGTTACAAATCTTCAAAAAAATAACAAAACAAACACTTAAATTTCAATTTAAATGTAAAACGTTAGACTTAATAGGATTGTTAGCCAAACCAGGTCATTTAAGGCATAAAGAGCCACTGGTTGAAAAAAATCTTTATTTTAAATGTGAGGCATTAAGCATTTAAATGCTCAGTCTCAAAACAGCGTCAGAAATACGTGACGTGAAGGTTAAGCTAACATTGTCATCTGTTTTTACCTGTTGGTAGTTTGGTTAGTTTTTTCCAAAATGTATTATTTTTACATTATTTGACAAAACAACCCTTTTTAAAATATTAAAAACCTTTTAAAATATATTTTTAAAAATGTTTTATTAAATATTTATGTAAAAAAAAGCCACTTCCGGTCAGACGCTAACATCTGCTATGCTCAAGCTAACGGCTACGATAGGCGGATGTACAGCGTTTCTGTTTAGGACGCTGTTTGTATGAACCGCTAACCCGATAAACAAACATACAAGCAAACAAACATAAAGGAGGGACGGTTCCCTGACCTGCACGGGCTGCCGTCCTCTCCTCCGCAGGTGCACGGTGGCACTTGTGCAGTCAGAGCGCACGGTAACCGAACTGATTGGTCGGGTTACTACTACGTCAATAGATGTAGCAGAATTTAATTCGACAAATGAAAAAAAAAATCTATAAAAATCGCCTTACTTCTCGTTATTTTATTTCGCCCACAAAGCCAAAAACGCATCACGTTTGGAAAAAGTACTTTTATTCAGAATAAAATGTGAACAAAACGTCATCTTCAGTCTTTTCAGAAACTTAAAAAAAACTTCTCCAGTTAAAAAACAGACGCGTCCGAATAAAACCTTGAACCAGTGACGTAACAAAACAGGGCGGGGTTTCGACACAACACCCGGTTGTCTAATGAACATTGATCAACACGTGACTGTGACAAAAATACAACTTTTATAAACGACTTGTGTTGACGGAAGCGTCACGAACATAAACGGTGACGTCATGAACGCGAACGTTGACTGCTTTGGTTGAGCTTCAGATTTTCAAAGCTAACTACCTGGCGCTCACTGTGCTAACTTTTAACACCAGCATCACTAGGTGAACATTAAGTGTAAATAAAGACCGGCTCCACGTGACCAGTCTGTGTGGAGACTTGAAGACCTCAGGTTGGTCTCATCTCTTCCAGTGTTAACAGAATAAAATTACTGAGGCGCCATGAAAGACACAAATAAAATAAGAATAAAAAATATCTTTGGTTCAAAGACTTTTATCTGAAACAAAAGTCATTTTAATGAAATCTCTGCTAGTCCTGCCCTAAAGGTTTGAACAGCACATGCTTAACCATAAAAAAAGTGCACATTTAGACCTTTTTAGAAAAGTTCTGTGTTTTTGTCAGAGTTATCAGACTTAGCTCTTCAGCAGCTGCTGGTCCACTGCTGCCTCGTGTGGTCATGTTGTGTCACTAAGTTACAGTGAAGTCACAAAATAACAGTGTAAACTGAGTTTTAACCAGTGGACCAAAAAGTGCTGTGTCTCTGAGCTAAAATCAATGATTTTCTCCATGAGATTTGGTCCAGGCTGAGTTAACATAAACAACCAAACTGTTCCTTTATCGCCACATTTTTAAGACTTTTTGGTTAAGTCAGCAAAAAATATATATATATAAATTTGAAAACCCAGCAGCAGATATGGATCTGAACAGCGCCACCATCTGTTAGTGTAAACAAACTGCACTGTATAACAAAAACTGAACAGACTTCTGTTTTTTTAAATATGTTGCAATTCTTCCTTCTCATCAGTAGGGGGCATAAACTCCAAATGATGCAGCAAAGGGGTCAAAAGGTCAAGTTGTTTAGTTGAGTAAAGACAGGACATCTTCTACTGCTGAAGTTTTCTTAGGCTAACAGCTGCTATCAACATTACAGAGGTGCTAACAGCCACAGCTAACATCACTGTAGCCAGGAGCTAGCTATTAACACTAGGACGTTGTCCAAGCAACAACACAGCAGATAAGCCAACAGATGCTACTACTATATATGTGTTAGCTTTAGCAGCTGCAGTAGCACTGATTATGCCAACTGTTTATATTTAGCAGCTAACGACTGCAGTGGCTAAGATAAAATGTCCTGTTCAATCCACTAAGAAAACTGGTACAGATGTCTGCCCCTGCTGGTCAAGAAATGAAATACAACATTTTTAAAATAAAACTGTTTGTGTGCTGAAATGTATGTCAAAATAAAAATAAACTTCATGTTGTTTAGAGCTTCGACTTCAAGGACATACCAGTATCTGGTCCAGTTCTGGTCCAGCACTGGTCCAGATCTTTAGGAGCTTAGCAGTGGAATGTTCTGGACCAGAGTAAAAAAGCTAAAGAAAAGACGGCGACGTTTCCTTCGTCTCGTTCATAAAAACTCTCAGTGAAAAGTTAAATTAAATTCTTTCATAATAATAAAAAAAAATCTTTGTGCAAATTGATGTGAAACCTGTGACATCATCAGACTGTGATTGGCAGCGATGCCTGGGCTCCCAGCTGCTGCTTCTCATTGGCTGCAGCATGATCTGACTGCCATGGCTCCGCCTCCTCCGACTTCCTGCTGTATTTTACTGGTTGGGATCCTCCTGCAGGGGGCAGTGTCACCTGAACACCAGCTGTTTGAACCTGCAGCGGTGTGGAGGCGGGGCTCTGACACACACCTGTGACATCATCCACCAACGTCACTACCAACGGGGTGCGGCCAGTTCCTTCCTTCACCTGTGGAGCTGTGTCCTGATTGGCCGGGGCTTTACTGAAGTCAGACGACATCTTGCAGTCTTTTTTAACCAGTTCAGACAGAGACAGAAAGTGAGGCTCAAACACTGGCCCCGTCTTCAGCTCTGCCCCCAGCCCTGCCTTTAACC
>NC_024308.1:108291-125401 GCF_000523025.1 Cynoglossus semilaevis
TTGGTCCAACTGTCGTCCAATGTGGACCGGACTGGCAAACAGCGCCCCCTGGCAGGCCCTGTAAAAATAGCTAAAAACAGGAAGTGACCCTTAACAGACGTACGACAACAGTCAGTGTAGACCAACCCTGACCACCAGGGCTGACAAATTAATCTGTGTGTGTGTGTGTGTGCGTGTGTACCGAGGCAGCAGCGCCACCACTGGTGTGATGAGGCAGAGCAGGTAGAAGAGCGGCTCAGACAGGAGGCGGTGCATGGTCCAGTATGGATTAGAGGGAGAGGAACACGTGGGACAGGTGGCGCTATAGCACAGAGCAACACTGAAGAACAAGAAGATGCTGAAGATGATGGAGAACCAGTTCATCCAGGTCTGGAGGAGGAGGAGGAGGAGGGGAACCAGGGGGAGGACAGTGAGAAGATGGGGAGGAGGGGTGGGGGGGAGGGGACATCATTATTTCAAACTGGAGTTGGTGCCAAACTGTGAGACAAGAGGTCTGACCTCTGACAGTAAAGGTCAGGACTAAGGTCAGGTGTCATTGTCTGACACAGTCTGTAGGCCAACTTGTGCATGCGCGCGCACACACACACACACTCACACACGCGCACACACACACACTTGGACCATCAGCTGGTCTGTACCCAGGTCTTGGTCTCCACCCCCAGATGCAGCAGAATGGTGAGTAAGGCCAAGGTGGTGATGGGAGTCCCCCAGGTGAACAGGTCCACGTCTGAGTCAGCATAGGCCTGAAGAGGAAGAGGAGGAGGAGGAGGAGGAGGAGTCAGAGCAGCTCACAGAGGGAGGGGGGAGGGGGGGAGGAGGAGGAGGTGAAACAGAAAGAAGACTCACAAAGTAGGGGATGAAGAAGCAGACCAGACTCTGGTAGAAGGCGTCCAGCATGTTCATCCAGAACATGTACGGCTTATACCCCTGAAAGACAGAAGGAGGGGACGGGGGAGGGGGAGGGGGACGGGGGTCATAATGGTCTACTGATCTACAGACTCCACTGCCTCCTCCTCCTCCTCCACCAAACCTCATGAAGAAAAGCAGAGATTTTAGACTCAGCAGCTGCTGCTCCATCCCTGAGGTCTAATGGGTTCCTCTGTGACATCACAGTTGGACTGACCTCAGAGTTCTGTCCACTCCTGTAGAGCTGAGGTAGTCTCTGCAGGGTCTCTGAGGACACGTCTTTGTCCAAAGTCCCTGTGACCAGTTGAGGGAAAGCGGAGAACATCAGGTTGAAGAAGATCAGATACCACTGATCGATCATGGCTGAACCAGAGAAGCCACAGTAGAACTGATACCAGAAGATCAGTGCCACAAACATCTGCAGGAACCACAGAACCATGACTGTGAGGGGGGAGGGATCCCCAGTTTTGACCAACTCTTTGGTTTCTTCTTCACAGTGATGCTACTTTCAATGAAGAACTAGTTCCAGCTCACAGTTAGTGAGAGGTTAGTACTGTATCAAAGTGAAACAGTGATGCTAACCTAGTTAGCAATGCTGCTAATGCTGATGCTAATGCTACCGTTTACTCCACAAGTGATGCTCACAGCGTTTTTGTAGAAGAAGTAGAGGATCATGTTGGCCAGTCGAGAATAGCACCAGTGTCCATGGACCAGCAGAAGCTTCTGGAGGTAACGGAACCGTGGCAGAGCGAAGTCACTGGCCATCACTGCCTGAAACACATATTGTTTGGTCAAGCTAACTGGTCGAGTACAGTCAGTTTAAAAAGCTGCTTTGCTGTAAACCAACAAACATCAACAGTTAGGCCACACCCACCACCCTCTCACCTGCATGCCCTCCTGACCCGAGATTCCCACGCCAACGTCAGCAACCTGAATCATACTCACGTCGTTGGCTCCGTCACCTGACACGAGACACAATTGTTAACATTGACACTGGGACTAATGTCAAAGGTCATATTATAACAGATATGAAATCAAGGGAAGTGGGGCGGAGTCTACAGGATATGACAGAGCCAGCCCTGGCAGAGGGCTCCCCCTGGGGGCTGTTGGACCGTCCTAGATCCAATCAAGCAAATCTATAAGGGAGTTTTTCCTCACCCCCGTTTCTCCCGGGGGACAATGACCACGACCGGCGTGACCTTTGAATCTCACCTATTGCTAGAGTCATGACCTTCAGCTTGTTGCGCACCAGTTTGACCACCATGCTCTTCTGCAGCGGGGTGGAGCGACAGCACAGAACCGATCTGCAGCTCCGGGCCACAGCCAGAAACGTATCCTCCAAACTGCGGTCCAGAGCATAGGCCAGTGTCCTACCATCGATGACCAGACCCAGACGGTGGACCATGAAAGGAAGGCTGTGGCAGGAGGAGGAGGAGGAGGAAGGTGGCTGAAAGAACGGCGAAGAGCTGCTGAGGAACTTGGTCTGGATGTAGTGAAGACTCTCCTCTAGTAACAGAGCACAGCTCTCCTGGAGAACGGCTGTGGCAGGCACACACATATATGTATATATATATACACGTATATATATATACGTATATATATATTGAAGGCAGTGGTGGTTTGTGGTTAAGGAAGCGGACTTGGGTCCGGAAGGTTGCAGGTTCGAATCCACCAGATCCACCAGGCATGGCACCGTCCTCGCACTCTGCCCCCCCCCGGTGCTCCAGAAATAAAAACTGCCCACTGTTCACTTTGGTGATGGGTAAATGGGTTATTTACATATATATATATATATACACACACATACATACAGTATATACATATATACACATACACAGAAAGACTTTTCGTTGGTGACTCTATCAACCGCCTCTCACCTGAGAGTTAGCGTTCAGGGTCAGGATCTCCTCCTCAGGCTCCAACAGTTTGCAGGCGTAGGCGATGTTCACTGCCGTTTCCTGTTTGTCTCCTGTCAGAACCCAGATCTGGAGACCAGCCTGACGAAGACAAGCTATGGTTTCAGGAACACCATCCTGCAGACGGTCCTCTATCCCCGTCGCCCCTACAGGTACATAGCACTGTTACACCAACAGTTTTGTGAATAAAGTTCTAGTGCTAGTTCTCCATTGTCTCTATTGAGATTGTCGTTCAAAGACCTCCTATTAGAAACATCCCTACTACAAGCCCAAATGTCTTAGTGCTAAAAGATCTATAAGCTAAAATCACTGATTTTCTCTAAGAGGTTTGATGTACCAGAGTGAGCTGTTTTGAGTTGAAAGTATCTATATCTATAAGTGAGATAAAAGCTTGAACAGTTTCTAAACGTTTCGACTTAAGCTAACGTTGCTTTGTGGATTAGGGCTAAAGGCAAAATGAACAGACAGCTTATTAAAGTGTCCTCTCATGACATCATCAACAGAAGGACAAAAGTGAAATTCACCCAAAAGCTGCAGGTTTGTCTCCAGACGCAGTGCAGACTCAAACAACAGCTCCTCTCTGCCCTGAATAGATGTCTCCGCCTCCAGGTGGCGCTGAAGCCAGTACGTGTACTCCTCTTTGTTTAAAGTCTGGTAAACAAAAAAAGGGTTTGTGACCATGGATAACATCTTTTCAGCTAACATTTAATTATTATTTATTTTTCAGAAACTAAGGGTCACTTCACTTTTGTCTAATGTTGTACATTTTTATTCCTTTTATTCCTGACTTTTCGTAGCTTCAAGGTAACCCTAAGGTAAAACTCATGGTGTTTACCTTTTTAGCAATGCACAGAGTCCTGAGTCCATCAGCAGCATAAAGGTTCAGGAAGTTCTGCGTCCTGAAGAGAATCTTCTTTCGACGTTTGCCTGTGGACGTTCCTTAAAAATAAACAAAGAAAAAAAAAAGAAATAATAAAAACACCTTTTTTAGTTTCTCTGAGGCCAATTCTTCTGATTTGTGTATTTTTTATTTACTTTTCTTTTTCTTACTTCTGTGCTAATTTTTGGCTAAGTTTTAGCTAAAATCACTGATTTTCTCTATGGACTTTGGTCTGAACTAAAATCACTGGGCTAACCTTCAGGATTGACCCTGCTCAGTGTTCTGTATCTGAGAGTCTTTTCTCACCCGTGTCTTCAGTTCTGATCAGGTCCATGATCACAGAATCTGCTCCTTTAGTATAAACTGTGATCTCGTCGGTCAGCGGGTGTCGAACAACCACAGACATGCGTTTCCTGGTAGAGTCAAAGCCCAGTGTGTGCAGCAGCTCGAAACTCAGTTTTCCCAGCTGTGGCAGCTCCACGGTCACCTGATCAGGAAGACGGCCTACCAGGGAGCACTTGTACGCCCGAGCGGCGTAGACCAACGCGGCCTCATCCGGAGACTCTGCCTCGTAACGCAGCTTTGCTCCTTCCTGCCACAGCTTTCTGTCATAAGAGGGCGGCGTGGAGCTGAAGGCGTGGTTTAGACTCTGCTGCTGCTCCTCCTCCAGCTTGGTAAGTGTGCTCTCTGCCGACGGAGACGACAGGATGCTGGAGCACCCCCTGGCGGAGGAGCGGTTGGTGGCCAGGCTGGAGGAGCTGCTGCTGTTGGAGCCAGAGGTGAGACGACTGGGGGTGAAGCGTTTGATAAAGTCCTCGATGGTCTTCACTGGAGACTTCAACTCCAACCTCAGACGGACCTGGACCAGAACCAGAGCCAGACCAGGAACAAAATATGACACGGGCAAATTCAAAAACAAGTTCAAGAGAATGTCACACACACACACACACACACTCTGTCAGTCTGTGGGCCTCACCTTGTGTCGCGGCTGGTCAGGTGATGATACCACCACTGTGTTACAGATCGTGAGGGCGATGAAGAAATCCATGATGTCGGCCAGGTCTGAAGGCAGCTGGGACCAGGGTCGGCCGTGGAGGCGCAGGAAGTCCAGTTGGGCTCCACAGTCATTGACCTTCTCCAAGAGCTGAGGGTCAGGGGTCACATCCTTCTCCTAATGAAAACACACGTCATCTGATCAGAAACCATCTGTCATTGGTCAGCTTGGTCACATGAATGAGTCATCAGATGTCAGCACAGATGTATAAGAACAGAACCAATCAGACAACAGGCCACAGTACCAGTGTGAGTGTAGTTGGTACTGACCATGGGGCTGCTGAAGGCCGTGTGCTTGGACAGGATACTGGCTCTTTTAGCCTCGGCCCGGCTGCCTGTCCTGCGGTGGGACTTGGTGCTGTGGGAGCGCAGTACTACAGGGGCGCTGTGGTGCATGGGGGCGCTGTGGTGACTGCCTATACTGTCACGTCTGGGTAAAGTTCCACCGCGGGATGTGCACTCTTCTTCTTCTGAGTCTATCTCCTGATACATGGCCAGTCTCCTGGCTAAACACAATCAAAACACCAGCTAAAACTTAGCTAGCAACATACCACTGAGGACAAACGTTAGCCAAACGTCTTATCACTGAATTACTACATTATCCCGAAAAGACAAATGATCCTACAGTCGTACAGTCGGTACCAGGCGGCTGGACGACTTCCAGACGCCTGTTGTTTACTTACATTAGTCATAGTAATAGCCAGTACTTTACTGGCTAACATTTTAGCTAAAAGGAAGCGTTAGCCAAAACTTTGCAACACTGTAGCACATACCTGTATAAATATAGTATAATAAAGTTCAGATAAATTGATTGATTGGTGAAAGTTAGCTTTGATGTGCACTAGTCTTAAATAAACAGATAGCTTTAACAAAGCTAAGCAATGGATAATGCTAACTTTAAGCTAAAAGGAGTAGCCAGTTGACAAGCTACATCACCACTATGCACAGATAAAAAGCCAGTGTGTGTGTGTGTGTGTGTGTGACTCCACTGACCGTTAGCGTCATGTGAATACTCCACTCCAGCCACAGTGCAGCGGCGGAACACCATCTTGTTCTCGGTCAGAGTTCCCGTCTTGTCAGAGAAGATGAACTGCATCTGTCCCAGGTCTTCAGTGATGTTCAGGGCTCTGCACTGCAGCCGGGAGTCCAGGTCCTCGTCGTACAGGTCCATGTCCTGGTGGATGAAGAAGACCTGACACACCTTGACGATCTCCAGGGACACGTAGAGGGAGATGGGGATCAGCACCTGGGAGTTGGGGGGGAGGAAGGGTGGAAGGAGGGGGTAGAGAGACATTCAGTTCTCTTTTTCAGTTCAGACTAAAAGGTAGTCACACGGCGGTCGCTGTGACCGAGACCACATTGGGTCAAAGGTTAGAACGTACCTGGAAGACGATGATCATGGTGAGGAAGAGATAAAGAGATGAGGTGATCGGAGACAAGTCCGAACCATCTGGACTCAGGACTTCAAAAACTGGTCTTTGACCCCGGTACTGGAACATCCACAGGCCGTGACCTGGAGCAGCACAAGAACCAGAACCAGATCAACGTCGGTGTGAGTTCAAAGCCAGGAGATTGAGCTGCCTTCAAAGAGTGAGTTTAGTTACACACCAACAGCAGCAAACACACACATGACCAGCAGGATGACGACACACCAGAAGACGTCCAGGTTCATCTGTCGCTCCAGTTTACTGCGTTTGTACCGAGGACCGTTGTTGTTCAGCATGGCTTTGGTCTCATGACCTACACACACACACACACACACACACACACAGTACTTCTGTCTGTCTGTGATTACAGTAACAGTCACTTCATGGTCAGTAGCTGTAACAGCATCAGTAACAGTAACAGTGTCAGTAACAGTGGTCAGTAACAGTGATCAGTAACAGTGGTCAGTAACAGTGATCAGTAACAGTGGTCTGTAACAGTGGTCACAGCGTCAGTAACAGTGGTCCATGTCAGTAACAGTGATCAGTAACAGTGGTCTGTAACAGTGGTCACAGCGTCAGTAACAGTGGTCCATGTCAGTAACAGTGATCAGTAACAGTGGTCTGTAACAGTGGTCACAGCGTCAGTAACAGTGGTCAGTAACAGTGATCAGTAACAGTGGTCAGTGTCAGTAACACTGGTCACAGCGTCAGTAACAGTGGTCAGTGTCAGTAACACTGGTCACAGCGTCAGTAACAGTGGTCCATGTCAGTAACAGTGATCAGTAACAGTGGTCAGTAACAGTGATCAGTAACAGTGGTCAGTGTCAGTAACAGTGATCAGTAACAGTGGTCAGTAACAGTGATCAGTAACAGTGGTCAGTAACAGTGATCAGTAACAGTGGTCAGTGTCAGTAACACTGGTCACAGCGTCAGTAACAGTGGTCCATGTCAGTAACAGTGATCAGTAACAGTGGTCAGTAACAGTGGTCAGTGGTCCAGGCTCTCACCTGCGTAGATAACGATGCCTACGGCCTCTTCAGTGTTTCTGACGGTGCAGCCTCTCAGCAGTAGGTTCACTTTATACAGAGCGTCTCTTCTGCTGTTGCTATGGATGCTGTCAGGATATTAAAGGGACATTGCTCACATTTTTTTTTACTATGTCGATGTATCTGTGTGTCACATACACAGGTGAGCAGAACAAAATGCAGATGAAGACTCACATGTATCCCCTGAACCGGTTCAGATCATTGTTGGGTTTCTCACATTCAATCACACTGTTGTATTTCAAGGGGTCAAAATCACAGTCCTGGAAACAGGAAACACACACGAGTGTTTGTGTGATGACATTCACTACAAACACAATGAGCCGAACATAAACCTTTGTTCACACATTTTTATATTTGTTGTACTAACTGAAACTGGAGACACTGAGGTCTGTAAGCTCTGAACTAACTGAACTAAAATCTCAGATTTTCTCCATGGACTTTGGTCTGAACTAAAATCTCAGATCTTCTCCATGGACTTTGGTCTGAACTAAAATCTCTGATTTTCTGCATGGACTTGGGTCTGAACTAAAATCTCTGATTTTCTCCATTGACTTTGGTCTGAACTAAAATCTCTGATTTTCTGCATGGACTTGGGTCTGAACTAAAATCTCTGATTTTCTCCAGTGTCCTGGTTTCTTTCCACATTGACTGTGAGAATCAGAGCCTCACATTTCCTCTATGCGTGTTTATGTGTGTAGACAGGAAGTGACAGGAAGCCTCCTCCTCACCAGGTCGTAGAAGCTGCGCACCACCTGCCTCTGTTTCAGGTTGGTCTCTCCGTCCAGCGTGGCTGTTTCAATGTGACACAGACGGTCCGGGTCACTGGAGCTGAGCAGCAGGACATCAGCAGGGACCACTTCATTACACCGGAGCCTGATGAAGTCGCCCACCAGCACCTCCTTCCAGAACCTCTCCACATATCGTCTGTGCTCCCTGCCAAGAGGATCAGAAAAGTGGAGGAGTTTCAATCCGAACACATCTGCATCTGTTGGCACCAACTCCCACAATCCTCTGCTCTGAACATCAGCTGATCATCTGTTTTCTGTCTGTGACGTTTGACAGAAAAACATTTTTCAACTGATCTTCAACAGAAGCCGGAGCATCAGAACCAGAACCAGAGAATTAGCTAAACCTGTGAACTACTTTGTTAAGTTCTCCAGACCCCTGCTGGTTAAAAACTACCATGACAAGAACCTAACTAAGTCACAGCTGAGTCAGGACTCAGTTGTAGTTGAGTGACAGGTCGGCCTTGTGTTGAATCACAGTGGAATCAGGGGAACTGACCAACCTTTAGCTGTTTGTGGCTAACATGTTTTAGTCCTGTTGCTAAGTGGCTATGGTTGACTTAAAGGGTTGGTCCGGTTGACTTGGGTTAGTGTTAACTCATCATTGTTGCCTAGTTGCATCAGTTCCATCACAGAAGAACGGTCTCATTATGAAAGACACACACACACACACACAAACACCAAAGCTAACTTATCAACGTTAGCATGAAATCACTGTATCAAGTGACGTCTCACGTCCCCACGAGCTGATGAAGAACCAAATGCGTTGTGGGTAATTATTAATTAGTGACTGGGTAGAAATCTACCGTTGACGTGGTGACATCACCAGAGCAACATCTTTACCATGAAGATCTGGACCAGGTGTCTGGACCTGGAGAAGTTGAGTCTTCTACCAGTGGAGTTTGAAGTTTTTATTCCTTAAGAATTAAAAAAGTTCCTGTTCTGATCTTCTGTTGTTGAAAAAGTTTAGTTTTGGTTTAAAAACAAAGTTGTCAAAGTCTGACACCTGAGTATCATTTACCTGAAGATCCGTACAATTTACCAAGTTTTTCCTAAGAAGCTGGAGAGATTTAAGATGGCGCAGCCCGGTCAATGAGTGTAAACACGCGAAAAACACAGTGGAGTATCAGAAAATCCACGCGAGCTCTGAAAGCCTGGGAATTTCGGAAATTTTGGAAACATTTTTTTTTGGAAAAAGTCCCTCCTCCCCGTGCCCCCCATCCTTTTCACCTCGGACCAGCAGAGCGACCGACGGCGCCCCTGCTGGACAGGCCAAGTACAGTACCTGCAGTAGACCAGGCAGTCCAGGTGGTTGATCTCGGTGTCGGAGCGGTGTCTCCGGAAGTCCTCCCACAGGTCCTTGATGGCGGTGACGGACAAGATGAAGAGAACCGGAGCTAGAGCCAGTTCGGGCTGGAAGGCGTTCAGCGCGGGCACGAAGTTGAGCAGCGCGATGAAAACGAAGTAGACGTTGGCGAACCTGTGGAACTGTTCGAACAGGTTCTTGGGGAGGAAGGACAGCAGCGTGTACTTGGTGGTTTTGATCTGGTTGTTGGCGTAACGTTGGTTCGGTTCAGACAGGGTGTTCGGGAGAACGGTTCTTGTTTTTTTGTTTTCCCTGCCCTTCCTTTTCTTCTTTTTTCTCGGAACTTCGGCGGCCATGTCTCCTCCTTCTCGACCGCCTCCTTCTCAAACTTTTCCCCGCTCTTTGACTCTCCGTGTCCGCGCAGACAGAGCCGCGCTCATGTCATTATGTTGTGGCTGGGGTATACTTTCAGTCCCCGCTGCTCTTCCTCCATCTTTCTGCCTCCTCCTCCACTTTCCAACTTTACTCCTTTCTCCTCTTTTCTCTTTTTCCTGTGGGAGGTGAAGTGGGGGCTGACGCTGGCGGCGGCAGGCTCCTGCTGATCTGTAAACTCTGTGGACGAACAATTTCCGTTGTGAACGCGCTGCTCTGCCGTGTGGAAATCAGTCAAGCGCGTGCGCGATTCTTGGAACGGGGTTGTCCGTAAACAACTCCACGCCCCGCCCACGCCCACCGAAATGTACCGCAAATCACGCCCATTTCTTCAAACCCGTGTTTTTTTCTCTCAAAGTGCCACGCGGTAACAAACAGGGGGAGAAGGAAAGTTTTTACCAAGACACAGTTCAAAGTAAACACAGAGTGAAGTGAAGAACATAACAGAAGGAACCTAAACCATCATCATCATCATTACCATCGTGATCAGTGATTTTAGTTCAGACCAAAGTCCATGGAGAAAATCAGTGATTTTAGCTCAGACCAAAGTCCATAAAGAAAATCATTGATTTTAGTTCAGACCAAAGTCCATGGAGAAAATCAGTGATTTTAGCTCAGACCAAAGTCCATAAAGAAAATCATTGATTTTAGTTCAGACCAAAGTCCATGGAGAAAATCAGTGATTTTAGTTCAGACCAAAGTCCATGGAGGATTTTAGCATGGAGAAAATCAGAGATTTTAGTTCAGACCAAAGTCCATGGAGAAAATCAGAGATTTTAGTTCAGACCAAAGTCCATGGAGAAAATCAGAGATTTTAGTTCAGACCAAAGTCCATGGAGAAAATCAGAGATTTTAGTTCAGACCAAAGTCCATGGAGAAAATCAGAGATTTTAGTTCAGACCAAAGTCCATGGAGAAAATCAGAGATTTTAGTTCAGACCAAAGTCCATGGAGAAAATCAGAGATTTTAGTTCAGACCAAAGTCCATGGAGAAAATCAGAGATTTTTGTTTCGACCAAAGTCCATGGAGAAAATCAGAGATTTTTGTTTCGACCAAAGTCCATGGAGAAAATCAGAGATTTTTGTTTCGACCAAAGTCCATGGAGAAAATCAGAGATTTTTGTTTCGACCAAAGTCCATGGAGAAAATCAGAAATTTTAGTTCAGACCAAAGTCCATAGAGAAAATCAGAGATTTTTGTTTCGACCAAAGTCCATGGAGAAAATCAGTGATTTTAGCTCAGACCAAAGGCCATAGAGAAAATCAGTGATTTTAATGCACAGAGACAAATGTTTTCTTATTCTGATTAATACTACCCTTTAATGTATGATGATGGCGTTCAGAAGATGGAGTCCAGAAGAAGAATTTAGATTAAACAGTGATAACATTTAGAGTGAACACAACAAGCAGTTCAACACATGACATAAGAAACATTCAGCCATCAGTTGACAGGCATTCGTCCAGACATTGAAGGATGTGAAGTTTGAGTTCTCAACGAGGTAACAAGAGGATTAGGATTATCCAGAACTAAACTGGTGTTGGTGTCAAATCCATTCATTATTATAATAAAGATGGGCATTTATAATTTGGATTTATTGATGAAGGAAAAACAGTGGATGAACGATTATAATCTGGATCAATTGATGAATTAATGACTACATACAGTAGAATGGATTATAATCAGTTGACGTAGTAAAGCCAGTAGATGAGATTGAAGAGGCAGAAGGTCGATGGGAAAATGACCCGGGAGCACCTGTCCACAGTGTTCACGTTGGTCAGCTCTGGGATTTTAAAGCGGAGCTGTGAAGACGGTCTTCTCAGGGAGTTCTGTCTGGGATCGGTGTTCTGGTCCAGACTGAGTCGACCTGTGTCCTGGGCCAAACTGGACTTCCTGTACTGCAAACCATCGGCGTCCAGGTTCATGGACGAGGGGAACTGGGTCTCACTGAGGCTCGTCCTGATCTCATGACCTCCGACCTCGTTGTGAATCTCTAAAGTGGTCAGCAGGATGTTCCCCTTGGAGTCAACCTGAACAGAAAAACACAGACAGGTGGCGCTGTTTCAAAAAAAAAAGCAGCTAGAAATTCATGAAATTCTTTCTTTTTTCCAAATGTTCTAAAAATCTCCTTGATTTAAAAGTTAAATTTGACTAAAACTAATTCAATTCTAAAAATCCTCAATCAAAAAAAAAAAATAAAAGCAAAATCTGCAACGGAGAGAGGAAAAAAAACTCCTGTTTAACAGGAAGACATTTGCAGCAGAGAGAGAGAGAGAGAGGGTGAGAAAGTTAGTCTACTTTACTTTGGACTTTACGTGGCTGATGTGGCGTTCCTCCTTGACCTTTTGACCCCGCTCCCACAGCTTCTGATTCCGAGGACCGCGACCAAAGAAAATGTAGTTGACGAAGGCGTACTCCAGCAGAGCCAGGAAGACGAAGATGAAGCAGCCCATCAGGTACATGTCGATGGCCTTGACGTAGGGAATCTTAGGGAGAGTTTCCCTCAGGTGGGTGTTGATGGTGGTCATGGTCAGCACCGTGGTGATGCCTGAAGAAAAACACCAGAAAATGACAAAACAGCAGCGCCATCATGAGGAGGAAACCAAGACCATCCAGACCTAAAGCCACTCTGGCAGCTGAGGCGTCGTAGTTGATCCAGAAGGAGACCCAGGACAGGATGGTGATCAGGATGGAGGGCATGTAAGTTTGGAGTATGAAGTATCCGATGTTCCTCTTCAGTCTGAAGCTCAAAGACAGTCGAGGATAAGCTCCTGCAGGGGGAGCCAGGAGAACCAGAGTAAACAACTTAGCCACATCATCAACTGTATTAATTCATCACTGGACAATGACAAGAGATGGGATGGCAGGGGGCGCTCTTTTCTTTCTTGTCACAGAGTCTGAACCTTTTAAGACTTTTTATTTTGTTTATTATTATTTCAGACGTTGATCTTCAGCTTTAAAACACCTCCGTATTAAAAAGTGTCAGAGTCGGTCTGTTAGTCCAGACTCACCGGTGGAGAAAACCACGTTCCTGGAGACCAGCTTGTAGTCCACGATGGAAAACTGAGGAAGTTCAATGCGTGTGATGCCACTCACTGCCGAGTCGCCACCCTTCCAGTAAAACTGGATGTCGTCTGTGGTGTAACCGTCTACAGACAGAGGTGTGACAGACCAGACTGAACATCAGCATCTAGAGAACCACAACTTCTGAAAGTCTGAGAGTCAGACGAAGATCCCTGATTGTACAACAGGTCGGTCAAAATGACTCTAGTCAAGAGTTAGCATATAAGCAGCTAAAGCTAAGCCAAACGTCTCTGAACAATAGCTAAAAATGGACAACAGTGCAGGTGCAGCCTAATTGCTAAAGAGTCGGACACCTATATTCTACACAAACACGTTCAGACTCACAGCTCTCAATTTCCAGGGTGCAGTTCTGCTCGTCCAGAGGATACCTCCTCAGGTCCATCATGCAAGCTGCTGTGGTTGTGATCCTGAGTCAAAACATGAGACCAAAGGAGCTCAAAAATAACATCTCAACTGGATTGCTACGACCCGTCTGCCTTCGTCTGTGAACTAAAATCACTGATTTTCTGTATGGACTTTCGTATGGACAGGATAATTCTCAACCCCATATATATATATATATATATATCTTTTTGTTTACCTCAGACCGTAGAGAACGGTTCCATCTGGATGCAGTCGGATCATTCGGTTCTTGACGGTGACTCCGTGAACGAAGGACTTCTTGTCATTCAGAAAGTAAGTATCAGGAACCCAGAGGTGGTCTGCTACTCTGTTGTCCAGGGTCAAGTTCAGAGGGATACCTGTGTACGATAACCGTTTATCTCTCCAGTACTGTTGGAAGTACATGGTCAGAGTGTAGTCCTGCAGAACAACAACAACAACAACAACAGCGTCAGAGGGAGTCTGACCAACAACACAAATGAACTGGTCTTTAAATACATTCAAATCTAATGCGGTAGCTATGCTAACTTTAGCTTTATTTACTGATCAAAGTGAAACCTGGTTGGTCAATGTGTTAACTCTTCACTCACCATGTTGACCTCTGACACCATGTCTATACTGGCCACGTCCACACTCATCCCCACAGACACAGGTGGACCTGCGGGAAAACCAGTCACAGTGAGTACCAGTGAGTACCAGTGAGTACCAACGAGCACCAACCAGTCACTGAAGCTCTTGTTATTTTTCTGGAACCATCATCAAGTACTTTTTCGAGACTCTTTGTTTCACCTCACCAGTGAACTGTGCTATCCTTTAGCCGTGTGCTAGCTACCTTTAACACCTGTGGAATATTAACCTAACCTAAGGTTGCACTGAATTCTGTTCTTCTTTATTCAAACCCAGGGTGGTTCTGTTGGAGCACCATGAGAACTGGTTCTGATGAGTCCAACTGGTCCAGAACCAGAGACCAACCTCCAAAGTCCGGCCGCAGACGGATGTCGTAGCCTTTCAGCAGTCCGTCCACGGTCACTTTGACAAAGGACATGTTCCCTGGTCCACTGATGCTGAGGAGGAGACGCAGGAGGAGGAGGAGGAAGAGGAGGAAATGATGTCAGAACTTCATTCTGTGGTGGTTTCTTTTTAATTTTCAACCATGTTGTTGTTGTTGTTGTTGTTGTTGTTGTTGTTGTTGTTGGCCTCCTTCATACAGTACACTGTACTACACTGTACTACACTGTACTACACTGTACTACACTGTGTAGTACAGTGTAGTAGCATTCAGTAACTCTCAGCTACTTTTGCTTCATTGAGCTAAATGAAAGCTAATCAGTTGCTAACTTTAGCCACTTTAGCTTTAGCTTTAGCTTTAACTAGCCATTCCAGCAGATGTTGAAACTTTTTTTTCTTGTTGTTTTAACGATGTTAAAGGTAAAAACGTTCTCACCTGGTGTCGTAGACTGACAACAGTTTTTTGTTCCCGTCTATAGCGTTCCTTAGGAAAAAAACACAAACAAACGTCACCACATGTTGGCGCCACACCAGGCAGGTATGGGGGCGGGGCTACACAGACGGTGGGTGTGGCTGTAGCGCACACGTCGATCACCTGACTGATCATCCAAAAACTCAGAACCTGATGTAGAGATTTCATAAATATCAGCGCCATTAGAGTTAGCTAAATCGGTGTTAGCAACAAGTAGCAGAAAGGGCTAAATAATGAAGTACCGTGAAGTAGATTCAAGTTTTCACTTTCAACTGAGCCTCAAATCCAGGTAAACACAGTATCATACTCATGTGAGCTGCAGTAGCGCCCCCTCCAGTCTCAAAGTAGAACTCTTAATAGGAGAGAAAAATAATCTGACGTCAGATTATGATCTGTAGAAAATCAGAGCAGCTGCAAAACTGGACTTCCTGTTTCTCTGCTTCCATTAACCTCCTCCATTAATCCCCTCTCTCTCTTTCTCTCTCTCTCACACACACACACACACACATACACACACACTTCATGATAATCTGAGGGACTAAAACCCTCCTGGCTGAGCTCAGATTAACAGATTAGACCAGTGTAGTTTGACATGTGTGTTAAAAGTTAACATACAAGAAGCTAATGCTAATGCTAACACCAAAAGAGGAGATCATTAAAATCAACTGAAACTTATAAGATCATGAAACTATACGGTTAGCCAAGGTGATGATGAAATACACAGATAATATTTACAGTTTGAGTTAATAAAAGACAATGGACAAAACAAAACTGACAAATGTTTACTACAACATAGCAAAGAGCATAGCTAACAGTCCATCCATCCATTTTCATCCGCTTATCCGTTACCGGGTCGCGGGAAAGCAGTCGCCTCCCAAAACACACTGCACTCCTGCGGGTGTTGAGTCCACTGGAAGACCATAGCTAAAAGTTAGCGTGTAAATAGATTAACATTGCTTTCAACCCTAACCCAGCTAAGAGTTTGTCTGCCTAACAGATAACTATGTCTTTAAAGTAATTGTTAAATGGCCAAAAGTTAGCTGAAAATGATTCAACTTAGTTAATAAAAGTTATCTTAAATACAGGTTCCTGTCATAGCTTAGGTAAGATAACTAAGTTCTACCTAATCTAGTTACCAGTTAGAGGTCTGTTATTTAATATTAGCACTGAAGTTAATGAGGAAAATGTAGTAAAAGCAGGAACACTGCTAGAAGCTAATGTTAGCCCTACACAGCTACATGTTAGCCAAAAAGAACGCGAATGAGGAAGACACCTTCAGGTTCCAAGAGTGAACAGCTGTTTAATGGAACGTTCAATTCTTCACTCACCAGTTGACCAGCAGGGCGGCAGTGTTCTCTGACATGAAGGGCAGTTCTCCACATGCTCTCCAGAACCCAAACACCGTCATCATCCACAGCAACATCTTCTTTGGTCTCTGTCACTGAGTTAGCTCAGAGCACGGCTCTGAGCCTGGACCAGAACCAGGAGGAACATCTCCACAGGTTCATCTGAATCTTCACTTCAGAAGCAGGACCCTCCAGGTGGACCACGAGGCACTGCACCGAGGAACTGACCAGGGACTGCAGAAGAGATGAGATCAGGAACTTGTGCGGAGACCAGATCAGCGAGAACACAGAACCACCCACAGAGTCAGGGATTATAGTAGGGATTAGAGAGAAGCAAAGATGGGATTGGACCACAGCAGAAGTCTTCAACAGGAACAAAAACAAGAATTCTGTTCACACTCAGATAATGAGACGCCACTGCACCAAACCCCATGGACAAAATCAGAGATTTTAGTTCAGACCAAACCCCATAGAGAAAATCAGTGATTTCAGCTCAACGATTTTCTCAGCGAATGAGCCAACATGGCCACCTGTGAGCAGCAGCTGCTCAGAGACGGCGCTGATTCACTGAAACAAGACCTCAGACTGTGATGTTATTGAAACCAATTTTATTCCTTTTGTTTTTCGGTCTGTTACAGGAAATCTTACAGAATGAACCTTTAATCAAGTCATCTGAACACAATTCAATACAAAAAGAACGGACGCCTTCATCCACCACACGGTGGCGCCAGTCTGTTCCAGTTTGAAGAACTTCTTTAACTTGTGCCTGGAGAACCAGGGTCAGAACAGTGGGCGGAGCCTGCTACTCCCATAAGTCATGTGATCATGTACACACACACACTGTACACACACACACACACACACAGAGAACATGTTTTTGGTGTGGTCACATGTTCCAGCCCAGGCCGACGTGTGTGGCCAACAGGTAACACATGCCAATCACACAGGTCATGATCATCATAGGGAATCCCAACCTGAGGACAAAGACACACGAATGATGTGAGGTCAGCTGACATGGGGGGGGGGGGGGGGTGGGGGCTCAAAGGGAAACACTGGCCCCGCCCCTTTTTTT
>NC_024308.1:127334-129612 GCF_000523025.1 Cynoglossus semilaevis
GTGGAGCTCAGAAGGAAACCGTAGCACCTGCTCCTTGTTTGGGTTCTACCTGAATCTCTTAGTTCAGAACCGACTCTCACCTGAAGAACTGCATGAAGCTAAAGCCGTAGCCGTGCTGCTCAGCAATTCCAGCACAGACCACGTTGGCCGAGGCTCCGATCAGAGTTCCATTTCCTGTCCAGACAGGAAACAATGATAAGTTTAGTTACTTGACAACAAGTGATATCTGGGGACAATGGTCCACAGCTGCAGGTACCAGGAACCTTGAACCAGAACACCGAGGATCCTGGTCAGGTTCCTGTGTTCCTGTTCTTCAAAGACACGTCAGTCTTTGACTTTATGATGGACTCAGAACTTCTCATCTGCTCCTCACCTCCAAGACAGGCGCCCATGGCCAGAGCAAAGATCAGAGGTTTGAGGGGAAGATCCACGTCTACGTCCTGACTCAGGTTGATCAGGACTGGGATCTGGGAGAAGATGAGTCACAGAGAAGAAGATGAGCTTTATAAACAGCATAGCATCGTTGTCTTCTTCTTCTTCTTCTTCTCACCATGGTGGCCGTGAAGGGGATGTTGTCAATGAGTGAAGACGCCAGAGCTGAGACCCACATCACCAGGATGATGGCTATGGCCAAGCGCTGGTCTTCTGGAACCGCCTGAAGACAGAGGACAAGAAGACCATGAATGAGAACCTGGTCCGAACCAGCAGGACCGTCAGCGCCACCTGCTGCTACAATAGTCTCAGAAAAAGTTGAACTGGAACAGGGTCACAGTCAGACGTTGTTTTTTCTTAAACATAATGGTGGGGAAAGGTCAAAGGTCAGACTGACTTTGATGAGAAGAGCCGTTTGTTCTCCGATGTAGTCGATGAGCTGCAGCTGAGCCAGGGCCTGGAAGAAGAACCAGCAGGTTAGGGTTCTATTCACTGCCATGCCCCCTGCTGGTGGGGAGGTCATAAATATAAAGAAGGTGTTGCTCATTACCTCCATCAACACAAAGAGCGCAGCAAAGAACAGCAGTGTGGCCCACTCCACCCTGTGGAGGATCATCTCAAAGTCCTGGATGTCGGCCAGGACCAGGAGCCACAGGGCTCCGAGGACCGCGATCCAACCTGGACAACAAAGGATGAGGGTAGAGACCCCTGCTGGTAAGACTGCACAACTGAACAAACGTAGGAAGAAATCCTAGAGGTAGAACTTCATTCATCCATCAGGAGTTCCTGAGAAAGGCTCAGCAGCTCCCCCTACAGTGGACAGCTCCATCCTCAGATCTTCTGACTCGGTTCTTACCCAGGTCCAGATGGATGCCGGGAACAAAGGAGTTGAGGAAGAACATGACGATGACCAGAACCAGGACGGAGATGCACTTGACCAGGAGAACTTTGTCAGTGATTCTGTGCTGTGAAGAACATGGAGACAAGGAGGTTGGACTTCACTGTTCTGAAGATGATCAGGGTTCTCGCAGGTCTGTGTGTGTCATGTGACCTTTGAAGGTTCTTACCTTCTTCTGTAACTCCTGGATGTTCTGCTCCCAGTTCTTGTCCTCCTGAGAGATTTCTCTGTCCACACAGAACCACACACACGTTCTTTGAATATGGGAGAGAGTCGGGGGAGGAGGGGTGAGTGGGGGGAGAGGCTGTCCTGTTCTATTACCTCTGGAATGTTCTCATCATCTTCCTCAGCAGGTTCTCCAGGTTCAGAACCTTCTGCATCAACAGACATTTGACTGCGGTCTCCTCTCTGCTGGCAGGATTGATACGCTGGGCCGTCTGTCTCCAGACCAGGATCTCATGTTGGAGTTCTACAGGAGCCACAGACGGCAGGACATCAGAGGGGGAGCCACAGACGGCAGGACATCAGAGGAGGAGCCACAGACGGCAGGACATCAGAGGGGGAGCCACAGACGGCAGGACATCAGAGGGGGAGCCACAGACGGCAGGACATCAGAGGGGGAGCCACAGACGGCAGGACATCAGGGGGGGAGCCACAGACGGCAGGACATCAGAGGAGGAGCCACAGACGGCAGGAGATAAAGGAACAAAGATGAGAACAGTGAAGGAGAACCGACCGACGATTTCAATGGACTCCTTGTTGTAGAGCTTCTTGTTCCAGTAGATCAACCGTAACAATGGGAAGGAGCAGAGGAGAACCAGGGAGATCCCCAGGAACATGTAGCCTGTGAACGAAGCAAAGTCGATTCCCTGCAGAAGAAGAAGAAGAAGAAGAAAAATGAAATGTTCCATGATTCAATGAGGGCGGGGGAGGCTGTGGGGGAGGCTG
>NC_024308.1:129634-134739 GCF_000523025.1 Cynoglossus semilaevis
TGTGTGTGTGTGTGGGTGTGTGTGTGTGCGGCAGTGCCACAAGGCTGAATGTGTGTGAATCAGGATGTGGAGCTTCAGCAGGTGGTGGTGGTGGTGGTGGTGGGGGGGGGGGGGGTGGGGGGGGGGGTGGGGGGGGGGGTGGGGGGAGGCTGTGGGTGAGGCGGCGGGTGAGGCGGCGGGTGAGGCTGTGGGGGAGACACACACCTGTCTGCGTAGCGCCTGGTTGGAGACGATGATGACGTTGGGAGGATCTCCTACGGCTGTAGCTGCTCCTCCGATGTTGGTGAAGATGACCTCAGCGATGAGGACGTGACGAGGATCCAGGTTCAGAACCTCACACAACCTGAGGGGAGGTGTGAACAGGTGTGAACAGGTGTGAACAGGTGTGAACAGGTGTGAAAACAACAGTGTGAACAGGTGTGAATGTTGAACCTGATGGTGACAGGTGTGAACAGCATCATGGTGGTGACGTTGTCCAGAAACGCTGAGAGAAGAGCAGCGATCAGACACAGGATGATGATCATGGGCCAGACTCTGCCCCGGGACAGGTGGTAGGCCTGAGGACAGACCAGACCACGGACAGACCACAGACAGACCACAGACAGAGCACGGAGAGAGCACAGACAGACCACAGACAGAACACGGACAGACCACAGACAGACTACGGACAGACCACAGACAGACTACGGACAGACCACAGACAGACCGCGGACAGACCACGGACAGACCCCAGACAGACCACGGACAGAACACAGACAGACCACGGACAGACCACAGACAGAGTTAGCTGCCTGTTAGTTGTATGGTGTGATCATTGCTCTAATTGCTAACGATTCTTGCTGATTTTCTTGGCTAACTTGTTAGCATCGTTGTGTGTTGCTCTCACCTTCACAGCACAATAGTCAAAAAATCCAGTCTCTGAAAAGACGGCCACCAGGATCATCTGTGTGGAGGGAAAAAGCAGGTCATGGCTGACGCTGATGATACTGTGATTTAAGGATGAACAGGCGACTGTTTCTCCTCACCATTCCAAAGAGAAGAGCTAAAGTCTCAAAGTCGATCCACTCCACCACCGTGACCAGACTGGGTCTCTGACCAAACCAAGAACCAGATCATCAAGACTTTCCAGGAGAAAAGAACGCTCATTATTTCTGTGACGACTGAAGACGAACACTTACATCACCGATGATGGCCAGGGCACAGAGAGCAGCTAATGATCCCAACATGGCCGCCAAGGTACGGTGGACGATCTGATCGAAAAGAAAGTACAAGCTGAAAACTGTGAGTTCACGATTACACGTGTTCAAATATGTGGAGCCGCCGCTAAAATCACTGGTTTTGTCTATGAGGTTTGGTGTGTACATTTAAAGAACCCTCCACCTCAAAGATGATCAGGACGTAAACTCCCGCCAGTATGACTCCCGCCATGGCCACCTGCGTCTCCACACGCACGTAGAGCGACTGGTGCGTCATGGACAGAGGAACTACGTCGTTGTCCCGCAGGAAAGCCTGGACAGTGATGACCACGGGCTCACTGTGAGAGGGGAGGGAGACGGGGGGAGACGGGGGAGCAAGGGGCATCAGAACGTTAGCTTCAGACATCGGAGCGTTGGCTTCGTTAGCGTCAGTGAGTGAATGAATGAGCGACGGATGAACCTGCTGATCATCTCAAAGGTTCTGGTCTCCAACATCTGCTCACTGCGTTCACTGTTCACAGGAAGAGTCCAGTTATAAAGAACCTGTTCAACACAAACACACATATATATGATATATTATATATGATATATTATATATTATATATTAGACACAGGAAAGTGGTTCCTCTCTCAGATGATGACACTTTCTCACCTGCTGCGACCTGCGACGCCTTGGCCCCGCCTCCTCCGTCTGTTCCACCTGGATCAGGACAAACTCCTGTTGACTGTTGATGTCCATCATCATCCCACTGCTAAACGGCCCCCCCACCTGGAGCTTCAACAGAGCGTTGTCCCTGAAGTCCGTTAGGTTCATGACTGAGCCAGGGTCAAGGAAAATATGATGACATCACTTCCTGCTTCACCACAGCAGGATCTGAACAACGGCACTGTCATTTTAGATGATCGATAAGTGATTTTAGTTCAGACCAAAGTCCATGGAGAAAATCAGAGATTTTGTTTCCTGTAACAGTGCTAGTCCTAAAAGTACAAAAGACTTAAAATAAGATTGACAGATAAAAAGAAGAAGGGAAAATAACCAGAGCTGTTGGTTTTATGTAGAGGATACTAAAAGTGTCTGTGGAGGAAACTGCAAACATCCTCCAGGGTTTTTCTCTGTCTGGATACATACTGAAGAAGAGCTGAAACAACAGGCACAATCAGAATAATCACATGTCCCATTCTCGTTCCTGTCCAGGAGGTGGCAGTATTTCAGCCTTAAGTCATACTCACACTGCACAGAAAGACCACCGTGAAGATGGTGGTGATTTTGGAGATTTTGAAGCAACATCTAAAAAAAATCAACAGGATTTTCTTCATCAGAGAAGATTGATGTGAGGTCACTTTTCATTTGGTCTCTTTCTTTGTCTGGTTGGACTTATATATCTCTAACTCTATATATCCACAAACTGAACAAAGAACAGCTCAGAATAACTGTGTGTGTGTGTGTGTGTGTGTGTGTGTGTGAGACCTGAGGCTGCTGGTGAGTCTGAAGTTCAGATTCAGTTCCAGAGACTCGTTCTTCTCTGAGGAACCAGAGCGAGACAAGGACAGACTGGTGACCTCACTGCCTAATCGGTACCGTCTCTCCACGTCCAGGAAGCCGTTGTCCCACGGTTCCTCTGAGTTATGTAAGGTCATGTAGGTGATACTAGATTCAGAGTCAGAGGCAAGCTAAGAGTTAGCCAAACGAAAGGCACGCTCAACAAGAGAAAGAATCATCAAAAATCAACGAGATTCATGATCAATCAGAGGCTAAAAATAAAAGGCCCAAAAATAGAAATATATGATGAAATACATTTTTATTTCATTAAAAATAGAAATGACTAAATAATTCAAGTAAAGGATGTGAAGATAAAATCTATTATATACGAAATAGACGCCCCGTGACGACTCACCTGTCGTCCTGAGAGAATCGCAGCAGAGGCGAGCGCTCCGTCAGGTTGGCAGAATTCGATTTTCCTCTCAGAAAACTGACCGAAGTGAAGCTGAAGAGGAAAACGAAAACGAAGAATTCTTTGAGAACACTCTGAGAAAATCAGTGATTTTAGTTCAGAACAAAGTCCATAAATCAATCAAACTTTTTTTAATCCTTTAAGAGTTTCCTTCACTCTGGTTTGTCCAGATTTACCTCAGTGACATAAACAGGCCACAGGAGGCAGCAGTGGACTAGCAGCTGCTGTGCTAAAATCAAAGGGTTTGTCGACTTTTGTTGCGACTGAAATGTTTTAATCTGAATGACATCATAACCACATGTCTGAGATTATGTGTGTGTGTGTGTGTGTGTGTCAGTGTGTTTGACCGATGATCACATACATTCTGCTGCAGCTTTGTGCAGCGCTGCGTGTGTAATGTGACTGTGCACGTGAGGCTAACATTCCCAGAAGGCTGTGGTTCAGGTGACGGCACAGACTGAAGGATAATCTCTGAACCTCCACACGAGACCAACATGAAACGTGTTCACGCAGCCACACATCACACGTTTGTTTTCACCACGAGCCTCAAACATCAGCAGAGAAGTCCTCTGCACTGAACCAGAACGGTCATCTTCATCTTCATCTTCATCATCATACCTGTCCTCCTGACACACAGGACCAAAGGAGTCGTTGTGGAGGACACAGGCCTGCTGCAGCTTCTGACTCTCCTTCCTGTCGCTGATGTCCTGCAGCAGACGCAGTTCACCAAAGTTCCCCGCCACGACCTCTGATGACCTCAGGCTGCTGCGTGTCTGGTGGACTGAGGAGGTCTGAGACATGTCCATGTCCAGGTGAGTCTTGTTCTCCAGGTACATGTTTCAGATCTGAGCAGAAGAGAAAGAGAGCAACAATGACATCACTAAGAGGCTCCGCCCACACCAGTTGTCCTTCTTTGTGGGACCAGTTCTTACAAGTACTTTTGGTTCTGGGATCTAGCGCTGCTCTGACCAGTCTGGACCAGAAGGTCGGCGCTGTGAGACAGCAAAGACGACAAACTGGTCCAAACGGGTTCTTAGATGTTCTTATGAAATCTGAAGAGGTTTTAACATTTTGAGGATCAGCTGATCTGTTTGTGTGTGTGTGTGTGTGTGGGAGGGAGGGGTTTACAGTCTTGCCCCCCCCACACCCCCCCTACTGCTCCAACCCTGCAGGGTGAACTCTTGTGAAGGCAGAATAAAGCACTAATGTGTGTATGTGTGTGTAACAGCAGTACTGTAAAGAACAACTCAAAGTATTTGTGATTCAAAGTACCTTTTAACACAATATTTAGAATACTTCTAGTAACTTCATATCTAAGAAATACTTCAGTACGTAGTCAGACATCGGTACTATGAACTGATAGTTTTAGTTCCAGATCAAACAGATGAGGCTGGTCAGGACTGGACCGCACCAACGGAGACCTCATCAAACCTGCTGTGATGACATCATCAACCCGTGTGATGACATCATCAGCCCAGTCAGAATCCTGACACTCCAGAAGTGTGGCTTCTTCTCCAGAACCCACCAAGAACCACAGGTGAAAAAAAAACCTCTTACATTTTTATGAGGAGAAAATCCACATTTCTCCTCGTCGTCGCGTTTGAACACAATCAAAGTTCGTTGTTTGTCACCGTGACAATATTTATGTAGAAAAGAAAATCCGGGAAAGGAAAAGTCTTGGCATTACACACACACACACAAACACACACAGATAATCTGCCGGAACATCCCGATGACATCACTGATCTGCCGGAACCGACGACTTCATCCATGAAATTTATAAAGAAAACAGTGACCTGCTGTGAGGAACGTGAAAAGTTCTCATTAGAACTCACCTGTCGCCCGTGTTCTGTCCAAGCTCTGATGAAGACGACGATGAAGACGAACAAACAGTGTCTCAGAGAAGAAGACTTTCTACTGCTCTCCTCTGTTCCCCAGGAAAAGAGGAAAAGAGAGG
>NC_024308.1:134806-135825 GCF_000523025.1 Cynoglossus semilaevis
GGAGGAGGGGGAGGTGGAGCAGCAGGAGCAGGGGAGGAGCAGAGGAACAGAAAAGCCTTCTTATTCATTCACTCCTCCATCCCATCATCAGACCTGAGCATGTGCTTCATCAACCTGAAGGTCAGGGGATGAAGCCGTGGGTCAGGGGCCACTCAGGGGCCGTTTGTGGGACCACAATAAAACCTGACGCTGCCTTTTATTCTTATGACTCATGAAGTTTGAGTAAAAAAAAAAAGTCTCAGATTAAAGTGAAGTTCACGTCTGATGAAATGATGGAGTGAAGTTTTAGCTGAACATTAAGTCAGACTTTAAGTTTAAGAGACTTCAGAAACAGGAGATCAGGTTAAAGTTGAATAGGGGAGTGGGGGCATATTATTGAATTAAGTCTTTATGAATAAAACAAAGGCCAAACTCGTTTGATGTGAGTTTTTCAGATCCAGGGTTGAAGCTGAAAGGAAAAGCTGCAGCAGGTCATGTGTTGACTTTTTTTTTTCTTTTCTTTCCTCAGAGAAAATGTTTCATCTGCGCTCCGTCCTGCTGAGAATCAGCTGAGAAGCTTCTGGACTCAGTGTAGACCAGCTTGGTCATGTGACCTTCCTGTGGCCCAGCAAACGGAGACAATAAACCAACCACAAAACAGGAACAATAGGGTTAGGACACACCCACTTAAAGTCTGGTTTGGTCTCCCACTCATCAATCTATAGACACATGGACATCAAGTTAAAATCTCTGATTTTCTCCATGGACTTTGGTCTGAACTAAAATCTCTGATTTTCTCCATGGACTTTGGTCTGAACTAAAATCTCTGATTTTCTCCATGGACTTTGGTCTGAACTAAAATCTCTGATTTTCTCCATGGACTTTGGTCTGAACTAAAATCTCTGATTTTCTCCATGGACTTTGGTCTGAACTAAAATCTCTGATTTTCTCCATGGACTTTGGTCTGAACTAAAATCTCTGATTTTCTCCATGGACTTTGGTCTGAACTAAAATCTCTGATTTTGATTTTCTCCATGAGG
>NC_024308.1:135939-136167 GCF_000523025.1 Cynoglossus semilaevis
TAAAATCTCTGATTTTCTCCATGGACTTTGGTCTGGAAAGCCGTTTTAAATTTCTTCTAAAACTGAAGTTGAGCAGATTTGGGAACTGGAACAAAGTAGATCCACAGATCCATCTTGTTTAGATGAACCAGGTGATCTTCTTATGGGGAGGTTCTGGACGTGATGTTCTAAGAAAAGAACCAAACAAACACAGAGTGATTTTTTAAAGAACATCTGATCTGTTAGAGT
>NC_024308.1:136192-138513 GCF_000523025.1 Cynoglossus semilaevis
GCTCTCCTTCCTGGAGCTGTTCTGACAGAGTGCTGGCACCAGCACCAGGACCAGTATTGTTCTTGTTTTTCTGGTCTGGCCCTTGTTCTGGACTGGGATCATCTTCAAATCAGAACCCAGATCTGGACCAGGTCACTTCACCTGCGCTTCTTTTTATTAATTTTCTTTATTGTTATTTACATTCTGTGATAATTAGACATCAACAGGAAACAGCAGCACCTCACTTCCTGTGTCGAACACAGACACATTTTTCTTGGGGTTAAAAATGATTTTGTTTCCTTCGTTACAGGTTTAACACAACGTTTGTTTACGTTTCTACACTTTCACATTTATTTACAAACTAAACACAAAATCTATGACTCAACTGTAACATGAGCGCCTTCAGACCAGAACCCACATCAGAACCCGCCTCCTCTGATTCCTGTCATTGGTTCACAATGGGTTTACGAGATAATTAAGAGAATTGCACGTTTTTTTCCACACAGACGTTTGTGTCGTTTTCCTGTGTTCACCTCAAACCCAACACTTTACTGAAAAACGTAAGCAGTTAGCAGTTGACACGGTCGTCACTAATGCCGCAATGACACAGTGCGATCCTAAAATCACCAGGTCAGGCCCAGGGTCAGGTCCAGGTTCAGGCCCAGGGTCAGGTCCAGGTTCAGGCCCAGGGTCAGGGCCAGGGGCAGGCCCAGGGTCAGGTCCAGGTTCAGGCCCAGGGTCAGGGCCAGGGGCAGGCCCAGGGTCAGGTCCAGGTTCAGGCCCAGGGTCAGGGCCAGGGGCAGGCCCAGGGTCAGGTCCAGGTTCAGGCCCAGGGTCAGGCCCGGTAGCATCACAACCTGTTTTTTTTTCCTCTCCAGATGAGTTGACCTCTGACCCTCAGGCTAACCTCATCGTCCGGGTCAACCCGAGACCACGTCAGTGACCAGTCAGATAGTCCTGCGTAGAATCTGAGGCGAAAGAGTCGGCGTCCTCGTTGTCCGAGTCTTCGCTGCTGTCGTCGGCGGCGGGCTCCCCTGACAGCGCGATGCGAGCGTAGTCGTCCGTGTCGATGGACTTGCAGAAGTGAATGGCGTATTTGAGCTTCTCCTCCAGGACCTGTCGGCACGAGTACCGAGGAAGTTTGAGCAGGAAGAAGCAGGTGTACGACTCCGGCAGGAAGTGGTCTGGAGGGTTGTACTTGTCCAGGACCTGAGCAGAGGAACACGGACAGGAAGTCACATGACACCACATCAACGCTCTTTCAATAACATAGTTCTAGTTCAACAGGACACAAACACCTTGTTTCTGGTACTGTTTTTTTTCTCCCGTCTGTGAATTCTCACCTGGACGACAAAGTCCCGCCCCCTGAAGTCTGCGATGGTCCGGGGCAGACGAGTTCTTCCCCAAACGAAGCGCAGGAACAGTGAACGTTCCGTGTTGGAAAACGATTCCATCACTTCCCAGAACCACTGGATGAGCGGCGCCATCGGTTCCACTCCTTTATATGTGGCTACAGACTTCAGCAGATGGAGCGGGATGTCAGGGCTGCCGCACACCTGAAGAGGGACAGGGTTCGATACCAGGTCAACATCCATCACTGTCAATGGTACCGGTGTTCCTGCTGTTTTGGTACTCTGCTTGTAACTGTTGTTGGCACCGTTGCTGTTACTACTGTGTGTAACTGTTCATGGAACTGTTTTTGGTCCTTGTGTGGTGATACTGCGGGGTTTGTCACTGATGTTGGTACTGTTAGTTTTACTTTTGTTGGCACTATATTCAGTTCTACCACTGTTACTGTTGTTGGTACTGTTGGGATCATCTCACCATAGTTTCCAGCTCATATCCAGTGAAAAGTGACAGTAACGGAACAGGAACAACACGCGCCATTCCTTCACGTACGGCCGACACCTGTTCATCAAACTCGTGGAGCCTGTGGTAAAAAAAGGACCGCTGCAGGTAAACAACCTCACAAATGGCTAAGAGTTAGCCAGTCTAGAGTTAGCCAGTCTAGCGTTAGCCAGTCTAGAGTTAGCCAGTCTAGAGTTAGCGATAAAACAGTTATGCCAGGGTACCTTTAAGTACCATAGCTAACAAGTACCTGTAGTTCATGGCCAGACGGACGTACTCGGCTCGGTTCTCCAGGGTGATGTGCGAGTACTTAGCACTGAGCTGAATGTCTTGACCGCTGGCGTTCGGTACCGTGAAGGGAAGAGTCATGGCCTCGAACTCTTCAGCTGTGGCCTCGTTGTCCCTGATGTACATCAGCCCAGGAATGAAGTCTTTATCAACCTGGAGGAGGGGGTCGGGGGGGGGGGGGGGGGGGGGCCAGGGGAAACACTTAG
>NC_024308.1:138648-138957 GCF_000523025.1 Cynoglossus semilaevis
AATCACTGGTTTTCTCTATGAGGTTTGGTGTGTGTGTGTGTGTGTGTGGGTGTGTGTGTGTCCGTCTGTGCTAACACCAACAACTCAGTGGAGCTCATTCCCACAGTGCACGTTGGTCCTCGTGCACTCCTCCAACCCGTCCTGTGTTTGACTGGAGGCCAAAGAAGAAGAAGATGAAGAGGAGGAGGAAGAACAAGAGCTTCTGTGTTCACACGCTCATGACCACAGTGTGATGTCACAACACACACGTCACCACCATCATCATTTTTCATCATCTTCATCACCATCATTCTTCATCATCACCATCAT
>NC_024308.1:139243-144066 GCF_000523025.1 Cynoglossus semilaevis
TCATCATCACCTTCATCTTCATCACCATCATCTTCATCACCACCATCATCATCACCTTCATCTTCATCATCATCATCACCCTCATTCTTCATCACCATCATCTTCATCTTCAAGGCTTCAGTAACAGTGAGGACCGACCCTGACCCTGGAGACGGCTGAGTGGACAAAGCCTTTGTGCCACAGATGAGATTATGGCTTTAGTCTGAGCAGGGGTTCAGGTCAAAGGTCGTGGGAGGAGGAGCTCCAGCTGTTACATAACACCTGAGCTTCAGGTTCTCCTTCTTGGAATTCTCCTGCTGGTGTCAACACGCGGGGGGGGGCAGTGGTGACTTGATGGTTACAGAGGTGGACTTGGGTCCAGAGGGTTTGAGGTTCGAGTCCACCAAGTTACCACTGAGGCACCGTCCCCACACACTGCTCCCTGGGAGCTTAAGCTGAGGAGGAGTTCACTTTCCTTCCAGTCCAAGGTGACGCTCAAGCACCATTCAAGCACCATTCAAGCACCATTCAAGCACCATTCAAGCACCATTCAAGCACTTTCCATGTCCATTTCTGTCTGGTTCTGTCCTGGATGTTCTCAGGTCTGAATGAGGCTGACTGACCCAAGGTCACCCAGAACAGAACCAGAAGCAGTCTTCAGAACCAGGATCAGTACCTCACTCAGGTCTGCGATGGTCAGGTTCATCCCGGCCAGTTGTTTCCACACAGGTTCTGCCAGGTTCAGACTCAGAGGACTTCCTGTCCGGATCGCTATTCCCAGCAGGACTCCTGCAAAAACAGAAAGAAAGATGAACCGGAACCTTCTTTCTCTACGAGGTTCTTTCTCTTCTGAGTTAATGTGAAGGACAATCGGTACCGAGAAAGCGGAACATGCTGAAGTGGAGCGAGGACTTGACCGCCGGGTTGAGCAGGAAACAGTCTCTGTTGGCTCCAGACTCGTCCCGTCCATTGGGGGTGACGATGAGCAGAGGAGTCAGAGCGTTCTGCAGCTCCTCACACATTTCTGCGATGGACTCGCTGTAGCCGCCGCCGCAGTCGTCCACTGACTCGCCTGAGAGGTGGAACGAAAACACAACCATCAGTGACAGAGACACCAGTGGAACTGTTGATCCTGTCAGAACTTTACATCTATTACAACCATCGCACACACACACACACACTGACCCACAAACTTGACCTTCCACACTCTGTGAGGCAGCAGAAGACTGTCTGGACTGAAGGACGCCATCTTGGAACACATCTGACCAAACACTGACTTGGTTCCATCAGGTCCTGCCAGACCTCCTTTACTGCGAGAACGTTTCACCTGCACAGAGCAGAGCAACACAGAAGAAACATCATGGTCACAGACCAGAGTCTATGGAGAAAATCAGAGATTTTAGTTCAGACCAAAGTCCATGGAGAAAATCAGAGATTTTAGTTCAGACCAAAGTCCATGGAGAAAATCAGAGATTTTAGTTCAGACCAAAGTCCATGGAGAAAATCAGAGATTTTAGTTCAGACCAAAGTCCATGGAGAAAATCAGAGATTTTAGTTCAGACCAAAGTCCATGGAGAAAATCAGAGATTTTAGTTCAGACCAAAGTCCATGGAGAAAATCAGAGATTTTAGTTCAGACCAAAGTCCATGGAGAAAATCAGAGATTTTAGTTCAGACCAAAGTCCATGGAGAAAATCAGAGATTTTAGTTCAGACCAAAGTCCATGGAGAAAATCAGAGATTTTAGTTCAGATCATACTATGAACTATAATTACAGACTTTTATCTATGGACTCTGGTGTGGGGAAAGTCTCAAAACCTTAGTTTCCTGATAGTTTATCTGTGAATTGCAGTTTTTTAAAAATGTAGTTCAAATTAAAATAGTTATAAACACGGAGGTGTCACTCACATCTTGTTGTGAATGTTTTGGGTTAGGGTTTATATCACACTGTGTGTGTGTGTGTGTGTGTGTTGGGAGGGGGGGGGGCAGCCGTCACATTTAACCACCCTGAGTCTTAGTCAGACTCAACCGGCTGATTCAACTCAGAGGATTTGATGTACTGAGAGGTCAGAGGTCAGACACAGACAGAGGCTTCAAGGAAAACTTTAACCTTTCGACTAAAGAACTTAACGCCCTCTCCTCTGATTGGTTGAAGTTTCATTTTGGTGTGGGAGAATGAACTCCTACCTTTACCCACACCAAACCTCAGAGACTCATGGTCATGGTCGCTGCTCTGGTTCCACTAGTGCAGCAGTTAGTTAGCCTGCCTCGCAAGCAGATAGTCCTGTGTTCGATTCCCAGAGGAACCACACACTTGGCACCCCTAAAGTTTGAATTATTCTTAAAATGATCCAGTGCTAGTTCATCACCCAGTTCTAATGCCTTTACTGTTGTTTGTTCAGATTTACCTCAGTGACACAAAGTGACCACAGGAGGCAGCAGTAGATGTAACAGACACAATTCTGCAATCAGAATTAGGATTTTGTATTCTGAGCCTGACAAACAGAGAGAGAAGAGAAGTGGAGAACCTGGATCCTGTTCAGCTCCACCACAGGTCCATGTTGTCGGTCCCTCACCATGGTGGCCTGGACCACCTTCCTGAACGCTGCCTCCTGTTGACACACACACACACACACACGTTTGTTTATCATGTTCATGACCATTGTGGTTCAGAGAGACATTATTATTAACCTTACTCTACCCCCCCAGCCCCCCCGCCCCACCCAACCCACCGAATTTGGCATTTGTTGTTCTCTAATATCAGACAGAATTCCTGTAATATCCTTAGTTAGGATTGTTAAATTAAAAACTCGACTCATTCTTCAGAACTTTGCTTTTTTTGGTTCAAGCAGACACCGAGGTTACAGCCAGGTGGCGCCCTCCCAGAAAGCCCTAACATTACCCTTCCTGTTGGAATAAAGAAAGGTCTCCTGTACCTTTCCTTGGGAGATGAGGATTCCTCGGAGCGTGTCGAAGCCGACCGAGGGCCCGTGTCCCGTCTGTCCCAGTCGCCCCTCCAGGTCAAACATGGGGATGCAGGGACAGAAGAGCTCGGAGATGTGATGGAGCAGCAGCAGGCGGTTCCTCAGAGCCATGATGGGAATCTCCTGCAGGTGGTTGTACTCCATCGGTACCTGAGGAACACAGCCACAGCCCTGTTGTCATATCTCGTGTCTCATCACCGCCCCCTGTTGGTGCTCACGTCGGTCCAGTACCTGAGTGGGCAGCTTCCCGGCGTTGGTGGGTTTACTGGTGGACCAGGACAGAGTGTGAGCAGAGCCACAGGCCACACGGTTGATTTTTTTACCCTGCAGTGCAGCCACCAGCCGCGGCCTCTGGATGGCGTTGGTGGTCCCGTCCCCGAGCTGTCCCTCGTCATTGTCCCCCCATGTGTAAACCTCTCCTGAAAATCAATAGTGAGACAGTTCACTTTTAAAGTTTGTTTGTCGACCTGCTGCTCTTAAAGGTACAGTCCCAGGTTTTCCTCTGTGATTCCAGTAGCTCCTCCACCGTGGCCTGCAGGTGGAGCTACGTTCATCTTTTAAGCCTCTGGATGGTTTTATATAATTTTAAACTAAGACCAAATCATCTTTTAGTTAAAGATTCACGACCACCAGCTGTGGCGCCCCCTACCATCCTCTGTGCAGCAGACACAGTGCAGTGAGCCTGTGGCTATGGCAGTGACCTTCTTCCCCTGCAGACCCTGGACCTGTCGGGGTCGTCGAACGTGGTCGTCAGAACCATGACCCAGCCGATGGTAGTCTCCTTTTCCCCTGAGAGTCACATGATCACAGTGAGGAGTGGGTTTTTTTAATCTGCAAAGTTGATGAAACTGACAACAGGAAGTTCATACCAGGTGTAAACAGCTCCAGACTTAGTCAGAGCCACGGAAAACTGGGATCCACACTCCACCTTAACCACACCCAGACCAGTCAGGGAGTCGATCTGAGGAGACCAGAACATGACATCATCATCATCATCATCATCATCATCATCATCATGTTAATAAAGAGAATTTAACACCAACATCAGTAGAGGTCGGGACAAACAGCCCCACAGTACTATTAGTCCAAGGACTGATGACGGAGACCAAGATGAGGTCTAAGCAGGAAATGGTGAAACGGTCCAACTTTGAAGTAGTGGTTGAAAAATGGATAATGTTCAACAGCCAGAACAGAGACAGCACTGAGATCTGCCTTCACTGACCTCTGACCTTCATCTTTGTCACTTCATTACCTTCATGGGAACCTTACAGCCGTCGCTGCCGCCCCGTCCCAGTTTGCCGTAGTCCCCGTCTCCCCAGGACCAGACCATGTCATCATCAGTTAGACACAGTGTCTGAGCGTCTCCACTGCCACAGGCCACGTCGATGACTCTGTGGCCCTGCAGCGCCTCCACCTGGAAGAACAACCACGGAGCCATATGAGTGTGACCTCAGTGTAACCCTCCCCCCCCACAACACAAACAGGTGAAAAACACTGACCAGTTTAGGTTTGAGCTGGTCTTCACTGTCTCCATGTCCCAGTCGACCGTAACGTCCTTTCCCCCAGGTGAACAGTTCTCCACTGGCTGTGACGCAGGCGCTGTGAGCGCCCCCTGCTGCAATGTCCACCACCTCCACCCCCCTCAAAGACTCAATGACTCGGGGGCGGTCACAAGGGCTGTAGAGAAGGAAAGGATCGGCGTTTAAGTTCGAAAGAAATATAGATCCACGTCAAACCACAGTCAAACCACAGCCAGACTACAGTCAAACCACAGCCAGACTACAGTCAAACCACAGCCAGACTACAGTCAAACCACAGCCAGACTACAGTCAAACCACAGCCAGACTACAGTCAAACCACAG
>NC_024308.1:144207-156078 GCF_000523025.1 Cynoglossus semilaevis
AACCACAGTCAGACTACAGTGTAACTACAGTCAGACTACAGTCAAACCACAGTCAGACTACAGTGTAACTACAGTCAGACTACAGTCAAACCACAGTCAGACTACAGTCAGACTACAGTCAAACCACAGTCAGACTACAGTCAGACTACAGTCAAACCACAGTCAAACTACAGTGTAACTACAGTCAAACTATAAATGAAGCCGTAAGTAGAATTAGAATTCAGTGGTGCAAAAATAGTCAAACAATAGTCAAAACACAGTTAATCATGACAGAAAGGTAAACATGACATTTAGATGAAACCAGGCTCTAACTGTGGGCTGGAGCAGATAAAAACCAGGGTTTTTTTTTTACCTTCTGTTTCCGTGGCCCAGTTTTCCGTCTTCAGCTTCTCCCCAGGAATAAACCTCGCCCTCGGACGACAGAGCCAGACAGTGTTTCCCTCCAGAATTCACCGCCACCTTCCTGATGAACACGTGTTGAATGGACTCCAGTAACGTGGGCGTGGACACCGACTCTGTGCCACCGATTCCCAGTCGACCTCCTGCTCCGTAGCCCGTGGCGTAGAGCTGAGGACACGTAGGGGCAAGAATGAAGTTGGACCCCAGACACAGGACAGCGGACATCGCAGACGGGGACAGAAAAGACCAGTGGAGGGCAGCGTGTGATGATCTACCAACCTTCCCGTCTGCAGTGACGGCAAACAGCGTCTGCTCTCCTCCAATCAGCTGCACCGGCCTGAGTGTGGCCAGCGCCTCGGTGGGAGTGGGCACTTTGACCTTGGCGCCCTCGATCCCTCCCAGCTGGCCCCTGTGGTTGTGGCCCCAGCCGTAGATGGTTCCGCTGCCCCCCGCTGAGAGCGTCCAGTCGTCGGGCCGTCGGTTCATCCACTGCACCAGCTGCTCGTCCTGCTCTCGTCTGAAGAGCTCGTGGCTCTCGTGGAGGTTGTTCATGCTCTCGTGGTCGGCCATCAGCTCACGAACTTTTTTCGTCACCTTCAGACGGACGAAGAGTTTAAGGATCTGACGGAGCTGCAGGAGCGAGGACAGATGGACAGATGGACAGAAGGCTGAACTCACCTCCTCCAGGAAGAGTCTGGGCAGCGGACTCCTCTTGTCCAGGGCCACAGACACTCGTGAAGCCGTGCAGTACCGTCGAAACCACGCCCACTTGTGGGTCTCAGCGCAGCAGGGTAACGTGTCCAGTTCCAGGTCACAGGCCAGCGCCACCAGAACCTGGAGCAGAACAGACCACATCACAAACATTTTCCTGGCAGAAAAGCCTCGACTCCCCGGCCAACCCCCCCACCCCCCACCTCCACCCCATCCAGCAAATTTCTTAGTGCCTTCTTCAATCATCTCGACCAGAATTCATTTGAAAAAGTTTAAAAAGTGAGTAAATATGTAGACCTCCATGTAGACCTCCATAACCCCAACCCCCCTTCACAGCACGTCACAACGTCCTTGTGAAGAAAACTACAAGAACGGAGAACGTTCTGGAAGAAACGAAGTCCAGAAGCTCTGGTACCTTGAAGAAAGGAGAGTGGAGAAGCTGTTTCCCTCCTCTGACCACAGGATCTTCATATTCATACTGACGCTGCAGAGCTTCAGGTAGACCTTTGACCAGAGCAGCCAGAGCACTTCCTGTCAGCGACTGAAGCAGAGAAGAAACTTCCTGTTCAACTCATCTCTGACAGGAGTTAAACAAGAACACAGACCTGAGCTTTGGAAACATTACAACCAGACTCCGGTCCAGTCTGAGTCACTGGAGAAGGTCCTGGTCCAGTCTGGACCAGACTGAGTCATTGGAGAAGGTCATGGTCCAGTCTGGACCAGACCGAGTCACTGGAGAAGGTCATGGTCCAGTCTGAGTCCAAGTCATAAACAACAACAGTAAAGGAGCAGAGAGAAGATGTCTCTCTAAAGACATCATCTTAAGTCTTCATCTAAAGTCTGAGAGGAAGTGACATCATCCCTGTGACCTCACCATGGAGCGAGATTCACCGTCGGTATCTCCCAGCAGACGGTTGATGTTGATGGACTGACCATACTCTGTGGTCAGAAGTTTCCTCAGACGTTGCAGCGCCCACATTCTGTGACCCGCAGCTACAGCAAGAGAAAACAAAATGGATGAAAAAGTAGAACTGCTCATTAGAACGAGAACTGTCTCGTTCTGTCACTGGTTCCTGCTACTAAAAAATCAAATCTACTCAATGGTCAGTGGATTATCAGTAGTCAGTGGATTATCAGTAGTCAGTGGATTATCAGTAGTTGGTCAGTAGTTGGTCAGTGGATTATAGGTAGTCAGTAGATCACCAAGATACCAGTACCAAGTGCACTGAGCTGAGCGCAGGCAGCCAGCGAGGCAGCCAGACGAGGAATGATGCTCCTGTTGGAGGCAAAGTTGAGTCTGAAGTCCAGGAGACATGTGACCAGGTCCATGGAGGGACAGGAGAGGATGCAGCGGTCAGACAGAAGGTCTTTAGGACCTGAAGGTCAACACAACAACAGTCATTCAGGACAATCCAACCATCACCAGGACATGACCTGCTGAAATCCCCACACAAGACATTAGCGCCCACTGGTGGTCCTGTGGAGAAATCCAAACTCCTGTCCAGGACTGATCTCAGTGACAGCGTCATTGTCAGATTGTAACACGACCACCGACAGATTTTGATGAGGTCACACGTCACAGACAGATCAAGTCTAAAACACCTCACCAGCAGCAGGCATGATGGGATAGACGGTGAAGCGCCAGCCCCAACCGTTGACCGAACCATCACTGGTGAACTTCCACTTCAGCTCATCTCCAGGTATTCTCAGTTCACTGGACCAGTCGGACCATTCCCGACCTGATCCAAGGAAAACAAGAGTGACTGACTATTTCACTTCCTCTCACAGGTCACATGACCTCCTCCTCCTCCTCTGCTCACCTGATCTGACAGAGACGATCCTGTTGGCTCCGTCCATAACGGTCAGTGGATCGTGGCGTCTCTCGGTGGAACACTGTCGGTCAAACTCGATTCTCAGACCCTCGGCTCCTGGAGAGAACGCAGACTAAAGTGATTCAACAGGAACGTCTGTGGTTTGAACTTTTCTTTCAAGCATCAGAAGAACACTGCCCTCTGCTGGAGCGTTCTATTTGTTACCTCCAACATCAGTGGTCTGTTATTTTCCCTTCAGACCCTAACCCCCAAACTGACCATCCTGCGTCTGTACTGTTGACAGTACTGACGAGTGTGGACTGGTGTTTACCTGGGATCTTGACAGTGCCACTGGTGGAGGTGTCGTCGGTGTACGGATGGCTGCTCTCCACCACCACAGGCTGAGAGGACAGTCGTCCGCTCTGAGAATCTGTGGCAACGTCTTCCAGCTCGGTCACACACAGCTCCAGCAGCATGTCTGCCACCTGGAGGAAGAAAGATGCAAATCATTGAAGCCGCAGGTGACTTCCAGTTCTCTTCTGAACCCACACACAGTCTGAACAGAACCTGGGGGTATGCTGTTCCCATCCCGGACAGAACCAATGACAGAACTTCTTTGCCTTTGTCTCCAGCTCGACAGGCCACGCCAAGTTTGAGGAGGTCCACCATGACCCGTGTATCATCAGGGACCAGGAGGCTGGTGAACTCGTCCAGATACTGGGGTTCTGGACCGACCACTTTACTCTGACTCTCCGAGTCCTGGAGGGAGACACACGGTATGACAATCACAGAACAGACAGACCAAAAGGTGGGTCGCAAGAGACTCGCATCATGTTTCCCAGGAGTTTTAGGTCACGAAGGTTTGTGGGTCCCCAGAAAAAAAAGTTTGGGAAACACTGATCTGAAAGGCTCTCAGAAATAAGTCGCAGTATCATCTGCATATGAGTGGAGTTCACAGGGTAATGTTCCAAACATCAATCACAGTAACTCTGTGATGACATCACTGTGGGCTCCACCCACAGACGCATAATCTAAAAATACCTAAGGAGCATTAGCTCTAATTTTAGACCATATCCTGCCCAGCGTGGGGCGCTGCAGTCACCTCTTTAGTTTTGGTCATGGTCTCAGCAATGATGCTGGCCGCCCCGGGATCATCAGTGACGGGAATGAAGGGACGTGAGGAGGCACCAGAGGCCGAGGGAGTCACAGCAGAGGAGGGAGTAACGGCATCTTCAGAGGAAGGAACCTGTTGAAACACAAACAGACCAGAACCATCAGGACTTTAACTGAGACCGGAACACACTGATGTCAGCTGATGTCGCCCCCTGGTGCTGAAACCAGCCCGTGTACAGACAGGTCTTTCACAGTGACAGCCATTGTTTGTTTCCTCACCTCATTCTTCTTCTCCTGCCATGGACTTGGACTCAGACGTTCCTCAGCCTCAGGAGGAGGTGCAGCTCCTTCTTCATCACTCACACTGGAGGAAGAGGAGGAGGAGTCTGATGGAGGAACTGGAGAACTGGACGGGCACTCAGCAGAGGAAGAATCATGCTGGCTGGCATTAGAGCACCGACCACAGCGTCTCTGTGACACACACACACACACACACACACAGATGTCAGTCAGTGTGTGTGTGTGTGTGTGTGTGTGTGTGTGTGTGAAGTGCATGTTTGAATTGTGCTGTGGATGGAGATGTTCCTGGAGGAGGCGTCACACCTGGCGTAGATGATCTGCAGAGCAGAGAGAACATGAGTCAGAGCCTGTTGTTTGGCCAGGTTCCCCTCCAGACTCAGGAGGATCTTAGCCAGAGACGGTCGGTTTGGTTTCACGTTGTTCTGTCCGTTCATCTTATGACTGACTGAGGAGGAGTCGCTGTCCGACTGAACACCTGAGGAGAACGGAGGAGACGCAGCGGTCAACTGATGACGTCACTTCTGTTCAAGTGGATCAAGAGACGCTGCTGAAAGGAGGCGTCACCGAGGTACGAGGCTCCCAACGAGTCTCTGGCCGTTTGGAAGAGAACCGGCTCGTGGACAGAGGGCGTGGTCACGTCCACCGTGGTCCAGGCCACGCTGTGGGAGGAGCCACAGGCCACTCTGGTGATCTTCTGTCCCTCCAGACCCTGGACCAGAGTGGGCTTCCTGTTCACTGTGGTGGTTCCGTTCCCCTGCTGGCCGTGATCGTTATCACCCCAGGCATAAACCTGAGCCAGAGAGACCCCCGCAGGTGAAACAGTGAGATACAGCTGAGAACAGACATCTACTCCATGTTGGACAGTACTGAAGAGAGTCGACGACTACAAACTCTGGGATTAAAGGTTTAACTTGGACTTTTCATTTTTACACACGTTGATTTTTATCATATGTCTTTTAATAATAATAATAATAATAATGCATTTTATTTCACAGGCGCCTTTCTGTCACCCAAGGACACCTCTGTTTTTCAACTACACATCCAGATGATACAGAACCAGGATTTAAAATGGTCCAGACCAGTGGATGGGATCAGACCTGACCTTTGATGACCCCCATGGTGCAGATTAGTGATAAACTGTATCAGAGGAAGGTTATTAATGAACAGAGCTCCCCCCGCAGGAGAGGAGTCATGCTGCAGCTCAGACCTGTCCTGTGTCGGTCACAGCCAGGCAGTGCAGCGCTCCCACGGCCACGTGCACAATCTTCTTTCCTCTCAGTCCTTCGACCATCTGAGGCTTCCTCACGTGCACGTCGGTGCCGTGACCCAGTCGGAAATAATCTCCCTTTCCCCTGTTGGAAAAGCAAGAGACAGATCAAGCAGCAGCAGTGTGTGTGTGTGTGTGTGTGTGTGTGTGTGTGCACGTCAGTCAGTGTGTGTGTCGGTGGTATTTAATCAGTCACTAAAGTCCAGCTCGTCTCCTACAACTGTCTCTTACGTCTCATTTTCATATTACAAAAATATTTATTAGTCGGTTCCAGAGTGTAGCGGTTAGCACGCCTGCCTCGGAAGCAGAGAGTCCTGGGTTCGATTCCCAGAGGAATGTTTGATTGTTAATGTGTGTTAGTGTGTTCAGTGCTTCTCACCAGGTCCAGACCACCCCAGACTTGGTCAGAGCCAGAGAGAACTGAGCTCCACACTCAATCTGACAAACTCCTTGACCGTTCAGACGTTCAATGTTCTGAGGAACGTTACAGCCCTCGCTGCCACCGCGGCCCAGCTTCCCAAAGTCACCGTCCCCCCAGGAGAACACCAGACCTGAGGAGCGTCCAGAAAAACAAAGTACTGCAAATGTTTAGAAGTACAATCGGTACCACCATCAGAACCCTGAGACAACGGTACCTTCATCAGTGAGGGCCAAAGTCTGAGCGTCTCTGCTTCCACAGGCCACTTGGACCACACGATGTCCCAGCAGAACTTTCACCTGCAGGGGAGGGGGGACAAGTAGAGCGGGCTTAGATATCACAGATCTGTGGTGGTTTATTTCTGTCTGCTCCCTCTCAACACTACTATGACTGCACTGGTACCAGTTTGGGTCTGAGCTGGGTGGTGTTGTCTCCGTGTCCCAGGCGTCCGTACTCCCCCAGACCCCAGCTGTACAGTTCTCCACTGGAGGTGATGGCTGCGCTGTGAGAACTCCCACAGGCGATGTCTCGGATCCGTTTGCTCTTCAGAGCCTCGATCAATCGAGGTTTGTCACAGTTCCTATCAGAAGGAGAACCAGAACCCAGTTAGTAAGCTCAGAGGTTCCACACACGTCAGAGGAGAGAAGAACCAAGGTGTTAGTGGAGATCTCATGAAGACTTCCTGTGGTGTCAACATGAAGAAAGAGAAGAAGTTCTCCCCGTGGACCAGCGGAGTAACATTAGAACTTCTCTGGAACCAAAGTCTAAAGTCAGGAGAACCTACATGCGACTGAAGTGGCCCAGTTTCCCATCGTCTCCTTCTCCCCAGGAGAAGACTTTTCCGTCCACAGTCAGAGCCATGGCATGGCGCCCCCCAGAGTGGACAGCCACCTTCTTCACCACGAAGTTACTGAGTGCAGTGATCTGTCGGGGGATGGGGATGGTCCCACTGGACAGACCCAGGCCCAGCCTGCCATTGGTGGCTTCTCCACAGGCATAGATCTTTCCTTCCACCGTCACTGCAGAGGGCAGGCCACACACATCAGCAGTGTGTACACGTGTGTGTGTGTGTGTGTGTGTGTGTGTGTTCCCACTCACCTGCAAACAGGCTCTTGGATCCTCCTGCTACTTGGACCACGTTAAGAGCGGAGAGGGTTTCGGAGAAGGACGGAACTTTAATCTGTGGACAAAGACGACAACAGTGAGGGGGTCAGAGGTCAGGACTGACTTTTGCTAAAAGGTAGTTTAGAGTTAGTTTAAAGTCAATAGAAAGTGGATGGTTTTCGGTTGGAGAAATTTAATTCAAATATGGCTAAGTGATAGCTTAGGATGGCTAAAATGGCTAACAACTAGCTTTATCTGACAACAAAGACGTTCCTCCTTCATCTGAGGAACGCTTAATTCTCACTAAATGTAACGTGAACTGATGACATAGTGGTTCCACAGGAGCCCAAGTGTGTTGACCCTTGACCCCTACCTTGGAGCCCTTCAGTCCTCCCAGCTGGTCCTTGTCATTCAGGCCCCACACAAAGACTTTGGTCCTGATGCTGGCAGCTGACTCTGGTCCTGATGACTTCTTTCTGGACAAACTACAGACAGAAAGACATTCAGTGGACACGGCTCCTCCCCAACATAACCCTTCTCCTCCTCTTCAGTGTCTCCTACCTCCCTGTGGCTGTTTTTTCCTCCTCCTCCTCTTCATTGTCCGAGGCCAGGAATGGGACGGTGGCCAGGTCTTCATCCTCAGCTCTGATCCTACCAACGACTCCCAGACTATGAATCTTACAGTCGATGCCGGAGCTGCGACACTGTTTAATGGCAATTTCTATGAACCTGTGAAACTGTTGAAGGAGGAGAGTGAGGTTCAGTAGGATGATCATCATCATCATCATCATCATCATCAGTGGTGACATCAGTCAAACTGACCTCAGTACAGTCACTCAGCAGCAGGACGTTGGTGTCCGTGGGGTTGATGTTGATGGTCTTCAGTTCAATCAGGTTGTTCAAAGAACTTCCACCTAAAAGATCCGGCACATTCCACCATCAACTTCAAAACATCTCACACGCTTTGCCCTGCCTTTAATGCAGCTCTGGGTGTTGGCTGCTGCCCGTCACTGACCTGAGACCACCACCAGTGACGGCATGTAGCTGCTGTCTGCAGGGTCCACCACCATCTTCAGCCTGTGGAGCAGGACGTCAGGGAAGAGCTCCAGACGGATCCAGTGCTGTGGAGAGAGAGTGAGGGGGGGGAGGAGGGGTCTTCAAACTACAACAATAGCCACAACGTTGACAACAGTCACAACAGAGATTGTGATAGTGAGCCCAGTCAGAGCCCAGGTCTTGACCCTCACCTTCCCCTGTGACCCTGACGACTGCCAGCACTGATCACTGCAGTCAATCAGACGCGAGGCCTGGTTCACTGACGATGACACGTTCAGACTCTTTACTGCTCTGGACCAATCATCGATCAGCATTCCTCTCTGGCTGCTCTGCTGCTTTTTCAGCTGCTTCCCTGAGCGGCCACAGAAGGACGGACTCTGACCTGAGAGACAGAGACCGTGATCAGGGTCAAACATCATTAAATGTTTGGGGTTTTTTTTAACAGTATGGCTCCTCAGAGGTCAGCGACCTCTGATCTGTCCCACGGAAGGAAAGTTGACGTGAAAAAATGGGAGGAGTCAAATGAAAATCTCTCACCAGGTTCGTTGATTCGTCCAAACAAGTGTCGGCTGTTGTGTTTACAAGTCTTAAAACAGTTCTCACAGAAGTCAAAGTCCTCACAGTTCCTGCACTTGAACCTGGGACCGTTGATAGGGAACATCTGACAGCCGTCACACCTGTGACACACACACACACAGACACTGTGAGGGCAGACTGACTGACAGACAGACAGAACACAGATGTGACTCCCCGGGTCGGTACCTGACTCCGGGGTGAACACTGGGAACCAGCTCCATCTCAGACAGCAGACCAGTCCAGTGGCTCTGCTGAGGGAAGTCCACGATCACGTCCTTCCCGTTGGCACTGAAGGCTACAAGAAACCAGCAGTGACTCACGGTTACCATGTGACATGATCAGAATCTGGATCCTGGTTCATGCACTGACCTTTGACCACGCCCACACTCCTGTGAGTGACAGATCCCCACTTGTACTTTGGTGTAGTCACACTGGGCTTGACTCTCACTTTGTCTCCAATTTTTATGTGAGATGGAGAACTTTGTGCTGGGAACCCTGGAGGAGCAAATCAAAAGGAATCAGGATCCACCATCTACCGTCGTCGTCACCATCATCATTATCATCATTATCATCATTATCATCATTATCATCATTATCATCATTATCATCATTATCATCATTATCATCATTATCATCATTATCATCATTATCATCATTATCATCATTATCATCATTATCATCATTATCATCATTATCATCATTATCATCATTATCATCATTATCATCATTATCATCATTATCATCATTATCATCATCATCATCCTCATCATCATCATCATCATCACAGGTTTGGAGACCCAACTGACCCAGCAGCTCGATGTGGATGTATCTGACCCAGTAGGTTCCTCCTTTCTGCTGCCAGTCACACTGGACGTTCAGGTCGTGCAGTCCGTCTCTGTCCAGTTTGATCACCTTGCCCACGTCTCCGTCGTACACCTCCTCGTACGTTCTGCAGCACTTCACCATCATCCCCACCTGAGCACAGGTCAAAGGTGTCACCTTCAGCTCCTCGTGAGGAACCTTCCAGAGTGTGAGCGTTGACCTCTCACCTGGATGTTTTCTCTGATGTAGACGGCGTAGTCGTCGTTGCTTTGAAAGTCTGACCTTTTCTTGAACGTCTGGCTCTCCGTCACCACGGCACCTGCGGGCTGAGGAGGTGGAGACAGGAGCAACGTCATCCACACATTTCAAACGCCAGCAAAGAAAGAGTGAAAGTCCTCCTGACCAACCATGGAGAAGGTGGGCTCCGCCTCGTCCAGCTCCTCCAGCACCTCCTCTTCAGAGTATTCGTCTGACACGGTGTCTACGTCTGATGTCTCAGTGACATGAACGTCTGGGTGGTCCAGCAGCCAGCTCACCAGCGCCTCCACACCTGAAACACAGAAATACTCCTAGAATTATAACTATAAATATAAATATAAAAATGTTTAGAAATAACCGACCAACAGCCATTTTAACCTGGTGTCCCACCGGCGCCCCCTGTGCTTCCTGATAGTGACTTCAGGGCAAACTCGACGTTCTTGCGTGGGAAGCCCATCTCCATCAGCTGGAGGACGATGGGTAACGGCGGCACAGGTGAGGTCTTGTGTTTCTTCTGTTTGGGCGGTCGGATGTGTTGGACAGTGACGGGTGTGGTGGCTTCACTGGAGCTGCTCTCCTCCAACACAGGAGACGACGGGTGAGTGGACTCCACAGCCAGGAACTGACAGACGGCCAGAGCTGCTGCCTGCATTCCCACGGTGGAGTTAGCATAAGTTAGCATCGTTTGGATCATAGCAAAAACTAATGTCACCTCAACGTTTATTAAAGTCAGGGCTGTGGAAAAGAACGCCCTGGTGGAGGACGAAGCCAAACGGTGACATAAAAAGACTGAAACAGAGAGATGTTATTAAGGTGAAAAGCAGCTAAAGGTTAGCCTAAAAATATCTAAAAGATGAAGCTGACTCAGCAGTAAATGAAGAAGTTCAAACGGAGCGACTCACCTCCATCTCCTGACGGTCAAAGATGGCTTTGATTGGCGACGGCTGGGTGGCAGCAGAGAGCAGCTGCTGCAGGAGGATGAGTGGAGGAAGTGGACCTTCAGGCGAAAGGTCACCGACATCAGGAGAGGTCACCACCGTGTCCTCTGTGGGTGAGAGAGAGCACAGAGTGAAGATGGTTCTGTTCTGGAGACGACAGTCTGTGGGACTGGAGTCTGTGACTCACCACTGGGGCTGGAGCCGACGTCCAGCACCGCAGGCTGGGACAGGATCTGACGCAGTTTGTCCTGGTGAGAGAGCAGAGCTCGAGCTGCCTTCAGGATGTAGAGTCGCAGCTGCTGACAGCGCAGCAGGTGGACGTCCACCTGGTCGGCTGAGAACACGAGACAAGGTCCAGAGTGAGAAGGGCCGAAGAAGGTGCCGGGTTCTGAACCCTCAGCAGGGCTTTGACCACTTCGATAAATCGGACAAAAAAGTGGAAGCTGCTGACAGTGGAGGAACTGCACAGACGAACACGTCCATCACTGACCACATGACTCTCCGTACGAACACAGCAGAGCCTGGTGCTCCCAGTCACATGATCACATGATCCTCCACTTATACAGTAACGAACCTGTGACGGGCAGCATCACCTGATCTTACCACGGACTACGACGACTGGTGAAATCAATGAAAAAAATATCAGCCCACTTTGGACTCTTCGACCCCCAGGGGGCGTCGATTCCTGCCACCCACGTCGTAGCCCTAACCTCAGTCAGTTCTTCTAACCCCGAACCTAACCTTTGGTAACCTGCTCAAAGATTTTTTTCTGCTGCAGGGATTATATAGTTCCACCTAAATAGTATTAATAAAGTCATAATTTAATGATCCCATATTTGGAAGATTCTTGTGTGATCTGCTGTAACACGCTGACGTGCTAACTGCTACACTATGGAACCGATCGTTGTGTGAAGTCCCTCCACTGCTCCACTAGAACATCAGAGGGAGGTGTTCTCCTCACCTGGGAGGCCTCGGCTCAGGGACTTCTTCAGCCTCTGTTTCTCCAGTCTGCTCCCAGCCAGGCTGACCAGCTGAGCCCAGACTGTCAGCATGGTGTCAGTGAAGGGCAGGTTGTGAACACTGAAGGTCAGAGCTGCG
>NC_024308.1:156107-156724 GCF_000523025.1 Cynoglossus semilaevis
CATCTCAGAGAACCTGAGTCTGAGTGAAGATGTGAAGGTTCTCACCGGTCTGAGGTGACTCAGCAGACAAACTCTGCAGGTTCTCATCTCGTAGAACTGCACTGTTATTCGTCCTTTTGGAGTGATGCGCGTCACCGTTCCTTCCCCGTACTCTTCGTGGACCACCTGACCTCCGAGCCTCAGGCGTCCGTCGATCCCTCCGATCACAGCCAGCACCGCCATCAGACTGCCGACCCCGGGAGAGTCGGACTCTGGAAAATATTCCTCCAGGAAGCTCTGGAATAAATAGTCAGAAAAACCTCTGTGTGGACTGTAGTGAAGAAGGGACAACAGCGCCCCCACCCACCCAGTTAGGTCTTACTGCTTCAGACTGGCAGCCGGCCATCACGTCTCCCACGGCGCCCAGCTGTGTGTTGATGTAATCGTTGATCAGGCCGTTCCATTGGCTGAGAGAGTGGAGGCTCCTCAACGCGGCCACGATCTCCTCAGCCAACGTGCTGCTGTGAGTGGCTGTGAGTGATGCCTGGGGGCGGGACTTCCTCCGCCGCAGGGAGCCCTCTGTGGAGAGGACGGTGAAGTTTTGGAACGAGAACCAAATTCTCAGAACTGGTACGGAC
>NC_024308.1:160795-163504 GCF_000523025.1 Cynoglossus semilaevis
AGGAGCAGGTGCTCAGCAAGGTTCCCAAGAAGCCAAAGAGTTTCTCCACCAAGAACCTCATGTCGTGACAGCGCTCTGACTTCTCCCAGGAGGGCAGGACGGCCTGCAGGAGGCGCAGCGCCAGGATCTGGAAACAGCAGAGACTCCGTTACCAGACGTCAGCTGACCCAGTCCTGAGACCGGGGCCGGCTCGGTCACCCACCTGTCTCTGCAGGGTGACGGCGTTGAAGGACTGGTGACCCTCCACGATTCTGATGAGCAAGTTGATCCAGGCGGAGGTGCTGAGGGTGGTGCACATCTGGGGCATCAGCGCGATGCTGCGGATGAAGCCCAGGGTGCACCAACTCCTGTGCTGCTCCCGAGACACCAGTCTGTGAGCGTGACACCCTGACAGAGGACGCCAGAAACACGGGTCAGAACCAAGTCATGGAGACAAACCACTGCACCACATGTCACCTCAGCTTTTAACCCATCACCAAATTGCTACGTAGCAGTGAACGTGATTAAGATAACGTTTACTTTAGGGGTTAGCAAAAACAGCTAAAGGTTAGCATGTGATAGATTGATCTTTTTTAATCCCTTTAGGAAATGAAGGCTCTGAAGAAGAACGGGGAAAAAACCTGAACAGTGGTAGGTTAGTAGGTTAGTAGTAGTAAACAGTAAATCAGTATTAGTCTTAGCTGTAGTAGTAGTGAGTTAAAAGGTGATTATTGTTTTTGTGTGTGGTGTTCAACTAGAAATACGTCTACTAGAATAGAGCACATCATCTCTATGGTACCAAGGTGTACATGGTGAACTTGCTGACTGGTTTTTGTTCTGGGTGACTGCTCTGTTACCAGACTTGTCGTTGGCTCCACTCTCCACCAGCATCCTCAGCAGACCACACAAGGTTCTGGTGGCGTCCGTCTGCAGAACCTCTGCATGGATCCCCGCTGACAGGGACAGGGTCTTCAGCAGGTTGACGGTGCTGGTGAGCATCATGGCCGTCGGGTGGCTGCTCTTCTCCATCAGCTCACCTTCTGGAACAAAGTCAAGGATCAAAGCTGTGCTCTTCAGCCACACCACAGGGAAAGTCTGCAGACCTGGACCGACCCAGGTCACCGACCCAGGACACCGACCCAGGTCACCGACCCAGGACACCGACCCAGGACCGACCCAGGAACCGACCCAGGACACCGACCCAGGACACCGACCCAGGACACCGACCCAGGACACTCACCTGTGTCATCCTCTGTGTCGGAGTCTTCAGGTGGAGGCTGAGCAGCAGGTGGAGGTTCTGCCAGCTTCAGGTCGTACTTCCCTTCTTTTCCCATCCTGTAGGAGTTGGTGCTGCTGGTGTCCCACTGGACCCTGATCCAACCGTCCTCTCCCAGCTCCCCGATCACCCGGCCTAGACCTGGAGCAGGGCCGTCCTGAACACAGCACAGGAGGAGAACTTAGGGAAGTACCGGCAACCGTCTACAGAAACCAGCGACCCGCCTCTGGTACCTGGTCTCCCCACTTCCAGTCAACTCCTCTCATCACTCTGGTACCGATCTTCATGAGGGCCGCCAGTTCAGGGCCGGAGGCTGGGAGTGGAGCCGGAGCGGCCTCCTTCCTGGACTCCTCCAGAACTGTGGCTGAACTTCCGTGAGCACAGGAGCTCAGCTCCTCCTCACTGCTGTCTGTGCTCGGACCTGCAGGAGGAACCACAAGAACACATCAGAACAGGTGCAGAGCCACAGAACTGTGGAGCCGCCTAAACCCACCGATGAGTCTGAGGACGGTCTGGGTCAGAGCCAGCAGACCAGAGTTCAGCAGCAGACTCAGGCTGTTGGAGCCATGTTTAAGAGACAGCATGTGGATCATGGAGAGCAGGAAGCGGGCCTGTGGGATGGTGCCGAGACTTGGACCTGCCGGGTTCTCGTTGGTGATGGTCTGCAGAGGAACAGGCTGCACACCTGCGGACAGAAACACCGACCAACCAGTCAGAGCTGGACCATGGGTGTCTGTGGTGGACCTGGTGAGGCCACAGACCTTCACTGCACTCACCCAGCTCCTTGAAGCGGACACTGGCCTCCAGCAGGATGTTACGGATGTTGTGGATGGACCAGGAGTACAGCTTTCCAAAGGTGACCTCCAGGAGCATGCGGTTGTAGGGCGGGATGAGATCCACGTCCTTCAGACAGTCGGACAGAGGTTCCCTGTGGGGGGGGGGCAACCAACAACCAACAATAGTGGCATCAAGTGAGCACAGGGGGCAGTGCTACAGCGGTGGAAGGAGGGGGGGTTCTGTGCAGACCTACTGCCAGCTCTGGGACAGGGACTGAAGAATAAATTTTCATTTTTTTGTAACAACGTAAACGATGTAAAGAAGAGACTGACCCGTTGTCGGTTCCCTCAGGAACCACCCTCTGCCACCCACACAGCATGGCGTACTGGACCGACGGCAGCAGGAAGTTCTTGGAGGCCAGTTTGAGCATGGTGTCGATTCCTTCCAGCCGCACCTCCGCCCTCTCCAGCTGCGCACACACAGAACAGACAGAACATGGGTCTGGTTTTAGGTGGAATACAGACACACATACAGACACACACACACACACACCACTGTCACCTGTTTGAGGAGACATTTCCTCATCTTCTCCACGTCCAGTGGCTCCTCCTTCAGGACAAACTCTACGATGGTGGCCATCAGACTGGACTGGGAGGAGGAGCCGCCGTAAACGCTGT
>NC_024308.1:183266-194395 GCF_000523025.1 Cynoglossus semilaevis
TGTCCTGGAGGAACAAACGACAACGTCGACAAACGTCGACAAACGTCAACAACGTCAACAACGTCAACAACGCGACTGCGATGACGACGACAACAACAACGACGACGTTGTCCTTGTTGACGACCAGGAGATCAGGATTCAACACAAACGAATGCATGATTAAAAAGGAAAAACAGAAAAGACAAAGCAACAGTTCTCTGGTCAATCTATGAAACGTCTTTCACACAAGTTAAGAAAACAACAAGTGAATAGAACTAGATATAAAAGAAGAAACTAGTCTGGAGAAAAGACAACAGTACTTTAAGGAATACTCCAAACTATTATTCTATAACATCTAAAATAACAAAAGAAGAAATCCAATCAGCAATGAGGAGTAAATGACCACTGTAAACCATTCACCTCCATATTATCTAAGACTTTTTAACGTGATGTGCCCCCCCCCCCCCCCCCCGTGAGGGAAATGTTCAAAAAAACACACACACACACACACACACACACACACACACACACAGACTGAGCGCTAATCATTACGTATGAATATGTTTTAGCGCCCCCTTAAGCTCCAGCTCAGTAAAACTGAGAAAGGTCAGAGGTCATGATCTCAACATGGCAGGTTGTGAACAGCTGGGTACCTTGGTGGTTCTGGCAGCTGGTACTTTTCCCACTGCTGAGCTGGAGCTGATGTGAACGTTGACTTCTTCTTGGTTGGTCTCCTCGTTCTCCAGCTTTGGCTCCTCAATGTCAGCAGACTCGGACTTTTTAGGCACTAAAAAACAAAAAAACAAAAAAAAACTTTTTTTGTGCCAGACAGACCACAGAAAAACAGGAACTCAGGACAGTACCAGTAACTGCATTGACATGTTTCAGGTTTGTGAAGAAGCTGGAACAGAGGCAGGTATGAACCCTGACAGGTATGAACATGACACTCCACTTCCACTACTTTCTGATAGTCCTACTACAGTGGGGCCGAATGTCCTGCTTTTAAGTCTGAAGTCTAAGCCTCTGCAGTGCCATTCTGAGTGGTGGCGCTGAAGAGCAAACACGGTGGTTTTTCTAAAGCAGCTTAGAGTGAACGTCAGTGGTGACTGTCTAAAAAGCTGAAGACTTTCAGGTGAACCCGAGCCTCACCTCTTTTTTTCCTGCGCTCTCGTATCAGTTTCTGCGTGATCCTCCTCCACCGTGGCTGTGAGCTAAGCAGCTTCAGTTTGGAGACGATGGACAGGTCATTGCTGACAGCAGGACGCAGCTCATTGAAGAGGAAACGCAGACGCTCGATGACCGGAGCACAAACCTCCTTGTAGGAGCGACCCTGCTCCTGGTGGGTCTGTAAAAAGAAGGGGAATCATGAACTGGTTCCTTTGAGGCCCGGAGGTTCTTGGGGCGTGTGCTGCAGCAGAAACACTACCTTGATTAAAGAACACTTGGCCTGGTAGACCATACGGCACACATCGATCACTGACTTGGGGAGTGACCTCTGCTTCCCCTGGTCGACACCCAGAGCACACTGACTGACCAATGAAAGAGCAACTTGACCTGTGATAGAAAGAGGAACAGAGGGGCCTCAGTGAGAAAAATAAGAAAAGACATTTCATAGAGACTATCACTGAACGTGTGAGCTCAAATCACTGATTTTCTCCATGGACTTTGGTCTGAACTAAATTAGTTACTGAGCACATGACCACATCAGCACACCCAGGTCCTGGTGTTTGAGGAGGCAGCAGAGGAGCAGACGGCCCACCTCCTCCACAGGGTGCTCCGGGGGGAAGGTGATGGGTGTGATGAGGTGGTACTGTCTGCAGCAGCGTTCAATTTGGCACAGGAAGTCCTGCCATTGGGACCAGAACAACAAGGTTGGTTGATGTCAGAGAGAGGTAGTGACATCATCAGTTTATCTAGAACTAGGTTCTGATGTGACATCATCAGTTTATCTAGAACTAGCTCATTGAGCAGATTTTCAATCTCAGACACAAAAACAACTCAATGTTAGGAACAAACTTTAACCTCAGCATTGCTCAACTTATAGTTAGCATTTAGCCATAAGTTACTGTTAGTGACTCCATGTTAGCTGTGGTCTGGTCTGGGCCAGCTCTACCTTGACCGTGTGCTCCTGAGTGTTGTTGTCAGCGATGGCCTGGAGGAACGGCTGGGCGTGGTCACTGAGGGTCAGTCTCCTGGAGTACAGCTTGGCCTTGTCTGCAGTGGTCGATCCCAGGGAGGTGCAGTGGTCTTCGTCCTTCTCCTCGTTGTAGTTGTAGTGGATCTGACTGGTCTGTAGACCTCCAGAGAAGATGGACGACTGGAGCCATTCTGTGACACACAGACAGAGTATTTGTAGGTCAAAGGTCTGCGACCAGTGATGGTACAAACAGTCGGCCGTCTGACCGTACTCACTGGCACATTCCGTCTCCATGGGGGAGAGGGGCGTGCTCTTGGCCAGGTAGGAGGCGTGGAGGCCCAGCAGGAGGCCCAGGTTCCTCTCTGTGTCCATCAGAGGTGAAGACAGACTGCTGAGGTCAGGGGTGGTGACCGTCTCTTGGTTTGGCTGGAGGTGGAGGAGAAGATTGACTGGTTGGTTCTGGAGGTTCATGAAGGCTAGCTTTAGGGTACTGTTAGTGCCCCCTGCTGCTGAAGCCAATCTCCCTGGTAAGATGTACTGTGACCCAGTATCTTCAGGACCTGTTCAGGTGTTTGTCTGGCCGTGGTGGAGGTCAGGGTTAGTACCTACCTCCATGTACTGTCCCACACAGAAGGCCTGCATGGACTCCCGGGTGTCTTCAAACTGCAGAGCAGCTTCCAGAGCCACCACAGGGTCTTCTCCTGCAAACTGAGCTGAAAAGACAAAGAGGAGAGAAGAGAACCAACCAGGGGTGAACATGTGCTTCAACACCAGGACCAGGACCAGGAGCAGGACCAGGAGCACAGTCTTACCCAGGACACTGTTCCCTGACAGGGACTGAGACTGAGCCTGGAAGTCCTTGATGTCGTAGACCTTTCCATCGATGATGGTCCAGAAGCCTCCGTCTTTGTTGTGGTTCTCCAGGTCTGCCTTCCTGATCAGAGACACCTCCTCGTTGTTCTTACAGCTCTGACCTGTGAAGAAGGAACCTGAACAAAACCCACACCATCTCTCCGTCACTGACTGCAGCAGAAATCACACACGCTGACGGAGACACGCCAGCTACACTGATTACCCATAATGCCCGGCCAGGCCAGGTCCTCGTTCTCGTCTCTCTCGTGTCCCGGAGCCAGGTGGTTGAATCGATCCAGGTGTTCCAGGAGTCCAGCCAGCAGAGAGATGGAGCCGGTCTCCTGCATCAGAGCGTTGTCCAGGGTGAGGAGGAGGACGGTGGACACCACCAGCTCAGGAAGAAGAACTCCTGCAGATCAGAGAAGACACAGAGCCAGACAATGACCTCTGACCTTCAACCAGGAGAACAACTTCAGTCTATATCTTTATATGTTTCTTGCTGCTACACTGCCCCCTGGCGGTAGACCCAGCTGCAGGAACTATTTGGTTGTTCCTGTTACATGGTTCCAAAACAGTTCCTGCTGTAGAAGAAGGACTGCTGCGTCACAACTGAGTAGGTGGAGTTTGAAACACACAGATTCCTGATTGGTGAAGAACGGTTCTTTACACTCCCAATCGTTGTATTCAAAGTTTTGTTCCTCAACTCTGACAAGTGTGTGATATCATCATTTGTGGGTGTGGCCATCAGTTACCAGTCAGATCTCCTTCGATGACTCTGGACACCTCAGCAAAGTGTCTGGGTCCAGAAGAGGCAATGCTGGTGGCCACCGGGAGGATGTCACCGATGTGAGTGCACAGTAGAGCGATGTACTTCTTCAGGAGGGAACCCACGCCCAGAAGTTCTGGATCTGCGAGAACACGGAGAGTCAAGTAGCAGCAGGCGCAAACAGAACCGATAAATGTTCCAGATAGAAGAACTCACTGTATCCGTTCCTGTCCTCTAATCCACTGACGCCCAGGTACAGTTTACTGACCAGCAGCCTCTGGAACCTCAGCAGCAGATCCAAAGACGCAGAACGTTCTTTACTGACGTGCTCGGCCTCTAAGTAGTTCGATATCCGACAGGCCACGTCCTTCAGTCTGGTGATGGTCTGAGAGGCGATGTTCCTGGACACAGAGGGTCAAAGGGAGAAAGGGTCAAGAACACGGTACCGCAAACTTGTTGGACCATTCGTTTACTGCCCCTCCCCCCCATGCCCCTCCTCCTCCTCCTCTAACCCGCCCCAATAAGAAACAGCAGTATCTCCTGCAGATGTTCTTCATCTCTGGTACCTGAGCAGCTGCTGCACCAGCTGCACCAGCGGCAGACTCTGTTTCCCCGCAGACTCGTAAATTCCAGTGTTGATGAGGTCTTTGTCCAGCAGGGTGCGACAGCGGTGCATGGTGGAGGCATTGGCCTCCTGCTCATCAATCTCCTTCTCCTTCTGCGCCTCCTTCTTGGCTTCTATGTCTCGGATCTCGGCGGTGATGGCGGCGTTGAGAGCGGACTCCAAACCTCCGTCGGCCATCAGACTGCTGACGAGCAGGTCGATCATGAAGCGACGCCCGGGACTGACGCTCATTTCGTTTCCTGACACTGAGAAGAGAAACCGAGATCAGAAGCTTCAGCAAAGATCCACACAGTGAAGATGTTTGTCTTGAACAGAACCCATGTCTCCTGTAGAAGAATTTCAACAAAACAATAGCAGTGACAGACTCTCACCAGCGTGGGGCAGCAGCGAGGACAGAGCGCGAGCTCGTTCCTCAGCGGTGGGCAGCAGCACTGACCAGCCGCTCTGCAGCACGGCCTGAGCAGCGGCCTGGACCGTGTTCAGAACCCCGGCATTGCTGGCCAGCACCACCACCGTCTGTTTGAGGTTGTTGAGCAGGAGACTGCCCAGACCCAGACCCAGGTCTTCTGGATTCACCTGGTTACTGATGGCAGCGTGGAGCTGAGGGAGAGAGAGAGAAGAGAGAAGCCACGCACCCACATCGTCCACCGCTCAGTTGAACTGCGTTTGTTGTTCAAAAATGTAGTAGTGACTCAAACTGACCACAGGGGGCAGCAGTGGACCAGCATCGCTTGTGTCCCTGCCATCAGTATTGTCAGGTGGAGTTTTACCTGGAGGCGGAGCAGGTTGAGTGTGGCTACGACGATACACTCCTTCTCCTGAGGGGGGGGCCAGTCCGAACTACCGTCCATTCCCTCGCTGACCTGTCGCAGGAGCAGGTCCAGCTGCTCAAAGGTCACGGGACAGATGTCCACCACGAAGGGCACACACTGACCCACGGACCACTCTGAGCAGGAGGACCAGGCGAAGCTCTGAAAAGATGGAGAACAGCTGGTCATCTCCAGGCTGGAACCACACGTGGACATCCTGTGGAGCAGTGGGTGTTTCTGGGTACCTGTCCTGGACCACAGGAGATTCCCACAATGTGTTTGGAGTTGAGTCCTGGCAGAGCTTTGGGCTGCTTCTTGTTGGAGAAGAGCGTATCAAAGTGCTGCAGTTTGTCGTTGCTGCCCCAGCTCAGAACCTCTCCGTCTTCTGTCAGGGCCAGACAGTGGGTGGAGCCAACGGCCACGTCCACCACCTTCTTGTCTGCTCCATAAACATCAGAACATCAGATTTCAGACAAGATCCAAAAACAACAAACATCATCCTGGTTTCCTCCGTCTTACCCTGTAAACTGTCCAGCAGCTTTGGATAGCGGACGTGTTCATCGGTACCATGACCCAGGCGCTGGTTGTCTCCTTTGCCCCAGGTGTAAACCTGGCCGTCTTTGGTGAGGGCCACGGAAAACTGGCTGCCGCAGCAAACCTTCACGATGTCCAGATCCTGCAGCTTCTCCACCAGTTTGGGAGTCTTACAGCCGTCGCTGCCCCCTCGGCCCAGTTTACCGTAGTCTCCGTCCCCCCAGGACCAGACCTGACCTGCAGACATACAGACGGCTGGTTGAAAGTCTGGGGATCTTTATGTCTATTGTCTTCTAACCCATTTAAATGGGAGAATTAAATAGAATGATGGTTCAATTGCCAGAGGAACCACAAACATTACACATTGTTACACAATCATATCCCACATGTGGAAAAATTATTATGAATAATTATTATCCACATATAACAAGTAAATACTTCACATTTTTAGAAACTCTCTCTTCAATCAATATCCATGAACAGTCAGTCAGTCAGTCGGTCAGTCGTCGGTCAGTCAGTCGGTCGGTCAGTCAGTCGGTCAGTCAATCAATCAGTCAGTCAGTCAGTCAGTCAGTCGGTCAGTCGGTCGGTCAGTCAATCAATCAGTCAGTCAGTCAGTCAGTCAGTCGTCGGTCAGTCAGTCAGTCAGTCGGTCAGTCGTCGGTCAGTCAGTCAGTCAGTCGGTCAGTCGTCGGTCAGTCAGTCAGTCAGTCGGTCAGTCGTCGGTCAGTCAGTCGGTCGGTCAGTCAGTCAGTCAGTCGGTCAGTCAGTCGGTCAGTCAATCAATCAGTCAGTCAGTCAGTCAGTCAGTCGGTCGGTCAGTCAGTCGGTCAGTCAATCAATCAGTCAGTCAGTCAGTCAGTCAGTCGGTCAGTCAGTCGGTCAATCAATCAATCAGTCAGTCAGTCAGTCAGTCAGTCGGTCAGTCAGTCGGTCAGTCAATCAATCAGTCAGTCAGTCAGTCAGTCAGTCGGTCAGTCAGTCAATCAGTCGGTCAGTCGGTCGGTCAGTCAATCAATCAGTCAGTCAGTCAGTCGGACCACTGACCTTCCTGCTGTAAGGCAGAGTCAGTCAGTGCATCCCTACCGTTCTCGGTCACAGCCAGTGTTTGAGCATCTCCACTTCCACAGGCCACATCGACGACCTTTAGACCCTTCAGGGCCGTCACCAACATGGGCGTGGTCTGATCCTCACTGGACCCTGGTTAACCACAGACAAGACTAATCAGTTTTGACTCAGAACAAAAAGTGCCCCAACATTAGGCCTTGTGACCAGAGGGGGCGGAGCTTACCATGGCCCAGTCGACCGTAGTTCCCTCGCCCCCATGTGTACAGCTCGCCATCCGCGGTGATGGCGGCACTATACGTGCTCCCGCAGGCGACGTGGACCACGTGTTTTCCTGCCTGCTTCCCACTGAAAGCTGTGATGAGTGCAGGTTCCTCCAAATACCTGGCCACACACACAGCCCAAAGGTCAGGGCAGCAGCCCAGACAGGTCTGCACATCAGCTGATTGGTGGAGTGTGTGTTTTCTTACGTGGTGTCTCCATGTCCTAGACGTCCTCCGTCTCCACAGCCCCAGGAGAAGACCTCCCCATTAGCTGACAGAGCCAAGTAGTGCTGACCATCAGGGTGAGCGGCCAGCTTCACGATCTTTCTGGAGCTCAGACTGTGGATCATCATCGGGGACTGGAAAAACCCACAGTGGTGTTTGATCAGATGTTTGAAGACCACAGACCACAGTGGTGTTTACAGTGGTGTTTGATCAGATGTTTGAAGACCACAGTGGTGTTTGATCAGATGTTTGAAGACCACAGTGGTCAGATGGACTCACCAGGGTTGTACTCTTGTAGTTCTGTGTGTAGACAGAGCTGCTTCGTGACAGGATGAGGAAACCCTTCTCTGAACACACAATCTGGGCCACACCCAGGCTGGAAAGAGACCTACACTGGATTGGTCCGTTAACATTGGCATACAGTTTCCAGCCCAGAAGACCCCAGGCTATTACCTCCTGCAAGGAACCCTGGGAACAAAGAAAGGACATTGTGGTCCAGCGGTGTTTCATCCCCAGCCCGTGTCACTGTCAACAGTCAAGTAAGAAGAACGGAGCGAGGGCAGAAGCCACAACAAGGACTGAAGTCACTTTGACTGTTACTAAAGAAGAATTTCTTGTTAAGGAACTAAGGCAGTCAGGAAGTACAAGTCCTGTCGACCTTTATCACTTTAACACTGGGGTCAAACAGAGTTGACCTCTGACCTTGTGTGAGGATGGAGAGTTACACTGTGGAGGACTGTATGGACCAGCCAGTCGGTCCAGGTGGGCCATGATCACTACCGCCGTCTGGCGAAGGTCAATGGCCAAGTCATTATCCTGTGGTAAGGTCAGGTATTGAAGGAAACTCTCATTTGGACTCAAGGGGGCAGTGAGGATCTGGAAAAATAAATACAAAACAAAAACCCACAATAAATGGAGAAATGTTAGTTTAATAACCAGTGCTCACAAATACTAAAACTGGAGGTAACACACTCTCCCAGCATCCTTTGTTCACAATTACGTCAGTGACATAAACTGACCACGAGAGGCAGCAGTGGACCAGCAGCTCCTGTATCTATGTAAACATTAAATTAGTGATTTTCTCCATGGACTTTGGTCTGAACTAAAATCTCTGATAAATGAGTTATCTGTGGCAGAGTGTGTGGGTCCTGGTGGTTAGGATGTGGACAGAATCACAGACTGAAGATGACATTGACTCTATTATCTGTTAACATGTTTCACCTCAGGTTCCTCCTCTTCAGCCACCTCCTCTTTGCTGCTGTGTATGTTCTGAAAGCGCTGCAGGAGTGGCAGTAAGGGGGCGCTGGTTCCCTGCGTGGAGCGTTCATTGTCCATCTCCTTGGTGCCACTTTCCCAGAGACGAAGCAGCAGCAAGACAGCAGAGAGCAGCTGACTGCAGGGGGCACATCATGGAGGTGAGTGGGACTGAGGGTGAGTCTGAGTTTGGTTAGAAGTCAGCTGAGATGTTTCCTCACCTGAGAGTTCCTCTCTGCACTGCCAGCTCCAGCAGAATGGCCAGAACCAGGTGCTGGTCCTGTAGAGGAATGTTCCCTTTGGTGGTGGCACTTCCGTGGACGTCACTGGTTTGAGAGGACAACAGAGTTAGATGGATCTTCATCCAGACGGACCTTCACACCACACCGTGGTCACACAAACACAGGACGGTTCTGATCCGGTAGTTATGTTGATGGAGAAGAAGAACCGACCTGAGGAACTTGGTGGCTCTCTCCACCACCTCCAACCACACCGACGACACACTGCCCTCATCGAAGAGCGTGGCCTCAGGGAGAGCTCTGAGAGCGTCCAGAGACTCCTGCAGGAGCTCACTGCACAGATCGGCATCATCTCCTGAGGAGACAACACTGAAGGTCAGAGGGACAGCAGGACTCCCCCCCCCTCCCCCACGTGTATTGGTCTTATCTCCTGGTCTACTGAGCTGGACCCCCTGGAGCAGACCTTCTCACCTGATCTCCAGGCACGACGCAGGAAGGCAAAGGCGAAAGAGAGCGCCGCCCTAGAGCCCACTCTGGCCAAACCTTCAACACCTTTATTTACGGGCCGAGAACTGAAACAAGAAAAGAAACAGAAACTCAGTTGGTAAAAAACCAACGACCTTTAGATTAATTCGTCCTCACTGTTACTTATGAACCTCTTGTTGTCTGTGGCAGGAAGTGGCGGAGTGGGCGGAGTCTTCCAGCAGACCTCGTACTTCTCCTCCATCATGCTGTGGCTGAGGGAGATGAGGTATCTCTCCAGGATGACCAGACGCTGACGCAGCCGCTGAGCTGACAGAGTGCTCTTAGCTAGGAGAGAGGAGATCTTCTGCTGGTCCTCCACCAGGACCATCAGACACTCCTTCAGCTCCATACCATCTGGACACACACATCATTCAGTTAAACCCAGAAGTACGTCTCCCCCGGGGGGCGCCAGAGTACTTCAGGGGAGCAAAGACAAAGACATGCATGTGTGGCGCCTGTGCACGAACCACAGGTTGAGGTTCAACAACCGTGAAGACTGATGGAACCTCTGACAACAACGAGTCAGAACTGACAAGAACTCAGAGCAGCAGCTCCCTTTCAAAATAAAAGTCCTGACATATCTCGAGTACTAACTGACACTGTCACATGACCTGTTCTTCACAGAGAGAACCATCGGACTGTGGTGTGAATGGATGGATCGGTTCCAGGTACACTGACATGAGAGGACAAACAGACAAGTCGGTAACTCTGTCTGAACATGAGCACGGCCCAGATGAAGCTTCTGGGATATGCTCTGTGTGTGTGAGGGGGAGGCTTGAAAAGATGCTCCAACATTTTTAACCTAAGTCTTATCTGCCCCAGCACAGCACTGTCCCACCCAGCTCTGGAGGTAAACACAGCCTGGGCCTCTCTGGGTCACATGACCTCAGCAGCTGTCTGTGTGCTGGTAAACAGTCAGGACTGAAGTCCATGGACAGTCCTGGATCTGGACTGGATCAGTCCTGGATCTGGACTAGATCAGTCCTGGATCTGGACTGGATCAGTCCTGGAGACAGAGGTCTCCAGCCAGTACTTTATAACTTGATCTTCTCTTTCATCAACAGACAGGTGGCGCGCTTAACACTAATACTCCACTCCACGTCCATCAACAACAACAAGACAGGGACAGTGATAAAAGTGATAAAGGAGGTGACGGAGGAGGAGAAGGAGGAGCAGGAGGAAGAGAATGAGTAGGAGGAGAAGGAGGAGCTCCTGCTCTGACCTGGCTGTCGTCCCCAGTCCCAGGACTCGATGATGGCGTGATGGACAGAAGCTGACGTCTCTTCTTCCTCTTTCTTTTCTTTGTCGTTGGCTTCGTCTTTCTTCTGAGCTCCAAAGCAGTCACAGTCTTCTGAACAACAACAAACAAGATCAGGTGAAGCCCCGCCCACGTCGTCTCTGACACGTCAACACCTGCTGACCTACCAGGGTGAGCAGCATCTTCTCCTCCACTGAAGGTGATCTCCTCGTCTTTGACCATCTCGTTCCACATCTCACTCAGACCCTCAGGAGAAAAGGCTCTCTGTGGACCAGTCAGAGAGCACAGTGACATGAGCTTGTTTTTTATTAGCAGGAAGCTAACAGCGTTCCTCTAACGAGTCAAACCTTGTCACCTCTGACATTGTCAAATAGACAGTGACATCATGGGTCACATCCCAGGATGTTGACATTCATTTTGTTCTGGGAAAAAAAAGTGAGTAGTGACACACAAACCTGTAAATCGATCTTCAGCCATTTGTCATGAAACCTCAGCTGAGCATCCAGGGTAAATGATGGAGAAGGCATCTTCTCCCCCCCACCCCCGGCCGCCGACGCAGCCACCCGGAGACACCGAGAACAGAAGTGAAGGGCAAACA
>NC_024308.1:194805-208136 GCF_000523025.1 Cynoglossus semilaevis
CAGTCCTGGATCTGGACTAGATCAGTCCTGGATCTGGACTGGATCAGTCCTGGAGACAGAGGTCTCCAGCCAGTACTTTATAACTTGATCTTCTCTTTCATCAACAGACAGGTGGCGCGCTTAACACTAATACTCCACTCCACGTCCATCAACAACAACAAGACAGGGACAGTGATAAAAGTGATAAAGGAGGTGACGGAGGAGGAGAAGGAGGAGCAGGAGGAAGAGAATGAGTAGGAGGAGAAGGAGGAGCTCCTGCTCTGACCTGGCTGTCGTCCCCAGTCCCAGGACTCGATGATGGCGTGATGGACAGAAGCTGACGTCTCTTCTTCCTCTTTCTTTTCTTTGTCGTTGGCTTCGTCTTTCTTCTGAGCTCCAAAGCAGTCACAGTCTTCTGAACAACAACAAACAAGATCAGGTGAAGCCCCGCCCACGTCGTCTCTGACACGTCAACACCTGCTGACCTACCAGGGTGAGCAGCATCTTCTCCTCCACTGAAGGTGATCTCCTCGTCTTTGACCATCTCGTTCCACATCTCACTCAGACCCTCAGGAGAAAAGGCTCTCTGTGGACCAGTCAGAGAGCACAGTGACATGAGCTTGTTTTTTATTAGCAGGAAGCTAACAGCGTTCCTCTAACGAGTCAAACCTTGTCACCTCTGACATTGTCAAATAGACAGTGACATCATGGGTCACATCCCAGGATGTTGACATTCATTTTGTTCTGGGAAAAAAAAGTGAGTAGTGACACACAAACCTGTAAATCGATCTTCAGCCATTTGTCATGAAACCTCAGCTGAGCATCCAGGGTAAATGATGGAGAAGGCATCTTCTCCCCCCCACCCCCGGCCGCCGACGCAGCCAGCCTGAGACACAGAGAACAGACGTGAAGGTCAAACACAGACACCCAGCACAGACTGATCAGCCTCTGCTCTGAATACACTGATGTCTCTTCTCAGTTTAACCCCCCAGTGGACAGGTGAGGAGTTCACACCAGGTTGTTCTGACTTGTTTCAGCAGCAGCATCTACATTTGTTCATCCAAACATGGGAACGGTTCTACACAGTTGAAGTCACACTGTTCACTGTGTTTTCAATGGAGATGTTGTGTCAGTGTCAAAGCTCTGCTCACTTTCTGTTCAGCTGACTGTGTGAACTATGAAGAAAATACCTACACTACATTTGCTTTGTTCAAGGTGTATCATATATGTGAATGAGAAGAAAATAAAAATAAAAAATTGAAACACTCGAGTTTGAGTGTTTCAATTTTTTATTTTTATTTTCTGGCCATAGCTGGTCATAAAAAGCAGTAACGTGACGTGAAGATGGTTGTATTTGAGTTAGTTTAGTGAGACTAGGTTATCAACAAGGTTAAAGATGACCGCGAACATCACCTTCATTATGTTAAAGAACGTCAACACGCGACTAAATGCTCTCATTGTAACAACCCATGTTGTCCACCAAACTGTACCGTATGGCGGTGTGTTGTGTGCTAATATGAAGCGTCTTGTCGGTGCTGTGGTGTTTAAAAACACATCCGTGAGCAGCAGCCACTCATCACAAAAATCAAACGTCAAAGGATTTCAGTTATATGAAGCAGAGTCAAAGAGTTGGTCAGTGCTAACAGTCCGGGTAAAGTTTTCTATTTCATCAAATATCTTATATATAAGAAAATGTAAAACATTAAACGCATCGGCAGACATTGACACAGCATCATTAATGCAGCATCATTAACGCAACTGAAGCTAACGCTAGCTTAGCATTTAGCCCGGTGGGTAAGGCTAACATAGACAGAGCTAGCTTGAAGCTAAAACATATTATGTGTGTTCTGTGGAACATTGCAGAGTATAGATCAGATTAAAACATTTGGATTTCCAAAAACAGGCGGAGGAGGGCGGTGTCAGTGTACCTGTTTTCTCTCTGCTCTTCTCTCACTTCTTCTCGTCGCTCGGCTGCTCTTCTGCGTTAAAAAACTCAATGCGCGTCATCGCGCGGCCTGTTTTGATTGGCAGCTCCCCGCAGCTGTACTCTACTTTTTTTGCTGTATCGTCTTGATGCGTTTAATGTGACACCCGAACAGCCCCAAAGAGCGGGGCTTCATTGAAGTTTATATTAGTACACCGTTGATACTCCGCCCCTAAATGCTGACTGCTGTTCTAAATCGAACACAACTTTGGTCAGCGGTCGGGGCGTGGCCGCTGTTAGGGCGGAACCTATGCAGAGCACAGGCGCTGTTTTAAGAAGCTAAAGTAGCACTTATGTCCTTTTCTAACGTATTCATTTTCGTAAATACACTTATTTACCTTCATACAATTACTTATATACCTAATAGAAAAGTAGTAATGTCGTCATTACACCACGTTTGTCAATGATGTATACAATGACTATCGTTGTAACAAATTATGTCTAATAATTTGATCATTTTCAGATTGCCCTATTCTGTGACAGATAATTCATTTACATAAGAACTACTCATGTTACTATCACTGGTTATAATATTGACAACCATCATTAAAACAGAGATGAAACAAGAATTCAAAGTCGTTTCACACACGTAAACAACCTCCTCGTTGGTAAAGCTGCTGTGGAGCACCGCGCATGCGCAATGTAGGCTTTTAGTGACCATTAGGAGGCGTTCATGGACAGTGGGATTCTGTGGTTTTGTCTTTCAACATATTAACGCTCTGTGACAGCGGTACTTCCGGGGTTTTGTGTATGATTCTCACACACCGGGGGACGACATGACTCTGTCAGGGATGAATTCCACCTCACATCCACTTTCTGGAGTCTTTCTCGCGGTTGTCTCTAGTTTCTTTAACGGCTCCACCTTCGTCCTGCAGAGAAAAGGAATCCTCCGGTGTCGCCGCACAGGTACGACTTCCGTGCAGACAAATGACAAATAAGTGACCCCGAAACTGAGCTCCAGACAATCGTCTGTTTTCTACAATTACCTGTTTAATGTTGTTGTGTCTGCGCTCCAGGAGTCTCCTATCTGACTGATGGGGTATGGTGGAGCGGCACAGTGGCCAGTGAGTAATAGCGCCATCTAACGACTTCCTACAGCCATACAAAAGACCCGTTCATTCAAGCTGGCAGTGGAACATTGTTTCTTCCTCAAATATATTCACACAAGAAAAGATCCCAGTCAGGAGGCGTGGAAACAACTACAATTATACAATAAACGAAATCAAAATCATTAAAATCATTAAAGCGGCGAAAATAAAATCCAGAAAACTCCGCTGTGACTTTGTTTTCTTCTTCTGTTTCTTCAGTAAAAACAAATCTAACATTTTCCCTCAGTGATCATTGGTCAGATTGGGAATTTTCTGGCCTATAACCTGGCTCCTGCTGCGATGGTGACACCACTGGGAGCTGTGGGAGTTTTGTTTGGGTGAATAATGTAAATAAGTTCATCTTAGTTGTGTTCTGGAGGCAGAGACCATGAACGCCTCATCCATACCATTACGTCTGTGTGTGTGTCTGTGTGTGTGTCTGCAGGTCTGTCCTGGCCTCCTGGATCCTGCAGGAACATCTGAATCTGCTGGGGAAACTGGCCTGTGTCCTGTGCTGCTGTGGATCAGTGGTTCTCATCGTTCACGGCCCAAAGTCAGAGTCTGTGACGTCCAGACTGGAACTGGAGCAGAGACTCTCAGACCCAGGTCAGTCTGCACTCTGATATTATTATTGGAATGAGGTTGTTGAAGCGCCGACGTTACCCTGGTGTTCAGTTGTTGATTTTCTCTGTGTAGAACATCAGCTGAACTTTGATCAGGTTCACAGCAACATTTCTCCTCTGTGTTCCTACAGTGTTTGTGACCTTTGTGGTCCTGGTGCTGGTTCTCCTCGTGGTTCTGATCGTCTGGGCCGCTCCAGTCCATGGATCCTCCAACATCATGGTGTACGTGTCCATATGTTCCCTCCTGGGAAGCTTCACTGTTCCCAGCAGTAAAGGACTGGGCCTGGCAGCTCAGGACATCTTTGGAGGTGGAGCAGCCAGTGACGGAGGAGCCGTGGCTCTCTTCCTGGGCCTGCTGGGGGCGCTGGTGGTCAGCATCCTGGTCCAGTTCTTTTTCATCAATAAGGCACTACAGTGTTTCAGCTCCAACATTTTTGAGGCCATCTACTACGTGACCTTCACATCCACAGTGATGGTGGCCTCGGCTCTTCTCTTCAGAGAGTGGAGCACTCTGACCTTCACTGACGCCCTGGTCACTGTCTGTGGCTTCGCCACAGTGAGCGTGGGTGTGACTCTGCTACGGATGTCTCAGGAAGCTTCCATCACCTGGAAGAAGAAGGAAGGAGGAGAGAAGAGAGAGTGAGGAGTCTTCTCCTGTGGACACCACCTCCAGATGTCCAACTTCTCACCTCACCTGTGGTCTGTGTCCTGCTGAGATGTAGCCTGACGTCATTGTTCACTGTGACTGTAACAAAACACTAATAAAAACATACAAAGTTTCAGGTTTTCCTATGAATGTGATCATCAGTGTGTGAGACTGCAGACTCGGACCATGAACGCATCATCGAGTGTCACATGGCACCGCACTAAAAATCTGGAACATTGTTGGTTCTCTGACAAAAGTAACAGAACAAACCCACACGAGGTGAAGAACTCTCTGGAATTTGACCAAATAAACTTTAAAACTCAATAAACACAGTCACGAGTACGAGACAAATAAAAATGTAATAAACGTCTGGTTTTCACAAAATCTTCAAACAAATAATAATAATAATAATAATAATATTAACTAAAAATATTATGACTAAAATCAGATAAATGTTTGTCATGTAACCTATTCTCGGTCTATTTTAATCATATCGTTTTGTTTTTGTTTTAAATGATTTAAAATAAAATTGTTTAATTTTGGGAACTTGTTTCAGTCATGTCCGACCGTGAACGATAAACTATGACAACACTCGTGAATAAATATTAAAACAGTTTCAACTGGTGTTTATTTCCATTGATAAACCCATATTTTATCAGAATGACAGCACCATCTCACTTTTAAACTCTCCGTAGGGAATTCGACTTTCATCCTTCAGGGTTGCCGGAAACGGTGCGGACTGTCGCGGGTGCCGTCAGTCATTAGCGTGTGTCGTACATACAGAGTCGCCTTTCACAGAGGAGCGGTTGCTGTTTATCAGTGTGTAAAGGTTAGCTACAGCTAACTGTTAGTCTCTCGGTCTCAGCGATACCACCAAACTCCGTGTGAACAGGTGAGTGGTTGTCTTTAACAGTGAACAATGTTAACTTACTCACTATTTAGCTACAGCTCCGTTAGCTTTAGTCATAGCTACCGCTGGAAGCTAAGCTAACGAGGCTAATCCAAACTAAGGAGCAGCATGGGTTAAAGATTGAAGTCGGGTTGATGATACGTACAACGTAAAGTTATTTGGTTAAATTGAGGTAAAAAAAGGAGCAGGGAACCGTGTGTCCATTTTTTAGAAGACAGAAAGAGTTAAAAAAACCGACATTCAGGTGTGGAGATACTTCCGGGATTATTCAAAGGTGTGTGTACACTCTCTCTCTCTCTCTCTCTCTCTCTCTCTCACACACACCGACAGACAGACAGGTGTGTCGTCTCTACCTCATCTCAATATCACTGTGTGTGTGTGTGTGTGTGGCTTCTTATTCACAAACTGATGGATTTTACCGCAAACTTTTCCAGTGTTGAGCTTCCACTCTGTGACGTCACCTGTGGACATGGTAGGTGATGGGGATGACAGTAGTGATGTAGGCTTAACTTTGAGTTGTTGTTTTTTTTTTTCGAGAATTCCTTAGCAGCTTGAGCTAACCATTAACTTATAACATGTAGCTCGAGGAAAATGTTTGTTCTGGCGGAGTGAAGGTCTTTAAAGAGCTAACGATGTGACGTCAGACGACCTGCCACTGAGCTATGGCTTTTAATATGAGAAGATTAGTCTTGAAGCAGGTTAGGAAGTGAACTAATACTAAACCAACAGGAAGTAGCACCAGGAAAACAAAACCATCCGTTGTTGTTTTTTCTGTTTTTTTATTTTTTTTTATTTGATGACAGGAAGTGTTGTTGTTGTTGTCAGTGTTTGACCTCTCTGAGAACCACAGCCATTGTCACGCTAACAAAAATTGTGACAGGCCCCGCCCACTCACACTGGTCCAGAATGGTACTGAGTCCTTCTGTGGTCCAGAACTTCACCTTTACAAAAATGTTTTAAACTCTAAGTCCATTTGTTTGTTTGACTGTAGAACTGCTACAATGATTGGCTGCTGTGGTTCTTCTCTGTTCTCAGGGGTGATCAGGGCCTACAACTGTAGTCTGGGTCAGAACCTTCACTGCTGGGCTTTAAATGTGACAGAAGCCTTCAACGGCTCATCCAGCCCGGCCATGGCTCAGGACCGCGGCAGGTACGACTTCTACATCGGCCTGGCCCTGGCCATCAGCTCCAGCATCTTCATCGGAGGAAGCTTCATCCTGAAGAAGAAGGGTCTGCTGCGTCTGGCCCGGAAAGGCTCCATGAGAGCAGGTGTGTTGTTGTGAAACTGAGTGAAGAAGTCTAACCTGTCAGGACAGGAGCCTAAAACCAGGACCTGCTGGTCTGGTTCTGCAGGGAGTGTCTGTTTGTTTAGTTCCTCCTCCACAAACCAGGACAGTCTTCATGATGTTCCAAATAGTACTTCTTCTGAGCAGTCATCTGACAAACGGCCAGAGGGGGGGGCAAGACATTGGATCTGTGACCACAGGAGGCAGCAGTGGACCACATCTGCTGCCTCCTGTGGTCAGTCTGTGTCTAAAATCCCTGCTTTTCTCCATGAGGTTTGGTGCTTATCACCAGCCCCTGAACCCTCCCTTTAACCACCAGCTGTTGTAGATTAAATTAACTCCGCCCTCACCGCCTGCTCTTACTACATCAAAGATCTCACGTCGATGATCACATGATCCTGTTTTTGTACTGCAGGTCAGGGAGGCCACGCCTACCTGAAGGAATGGCTGTGGTGGGCGGGGCTACTCTCAAGTAAGTGCTGATGTCACAGTTACTGATTCACAAATGAGTTTAATACAGACGGAATGTTTGTGCAGCAGCAGGGGGCGCTCAAACAACTACACTGACACCACAGTGTGTGCATTAAGGAGGTTCTTTCTTTTTCCTCTTCTGTCCTCCAGTGGGCGCCGGTGAGGCAGCCAACTTTGCAGCCTACGCCTTTGCTCCGGCGACTCTGGTGACCCCTCTTGGAGCTCTGAGTGTCCTGGTCAGGTACCGATTCCACCCTGGTTCCTGTTATGCTCAGTGTTTAAAAACATCACAGCCAGTGACGGTTCTTGTTTGATTTTGTTTGGCTCCAGTGCCGTGCTTTCCTCCTACTTCCTGTCGGAGCGCCTCAACCTGCACGGAAAATTAGGCTGCCTGCTGAGCATTCTGGGAAGTACCAACATGGTGATCCATGCGCCTCAGGAAGAGGAGATCAACAGTCTGGAGGACATGGCCCACAAACTGGTGGACCCAGGTACTGCTGCTGAGCCTCTGCTTCCAAACTGTACCTGTGCTAGCTGTTTGTCAGCTGTTAGCATCATGAAGGTTAGCTTCAGCAGCTAAATGTTGGTGTTTGTTTCTCCCAGGATTTTTTGCGTTCGCCTCGTTGGTCGTCCTCACGGCCCTGGTTTTCATTTTCGTGGTCGCTCCTCGTCACGGTCAGACCAACATCCTGGTCTACATCACCATCTGCTCCGTGATCGGGGCGCTATCCGTGTCCTGCGTCAAAGGCCTGGGCATCGCCATCAAGGAGGCGCTGAGCGGCAGGAACGTGAGCCGGAGTCCACTGGCGTGGCTCCTCCTGCTGGGCCTGCTGGGATGTGTCAGCACGCAAATCAACTACCTGAACAAAGCGCTGGACATCTTCAACACCTCCCTGGTCACGCCCATCTACTACGTCTTCTTCACCACCTCCGTCCTCACCTGCTCCGCCATCCTCTTCAAAGAGTGGGAGCACATGGCGGTGGATGACATCATTGGAACGCTGAGCGGCTTCCTCACCATCATCGTGGGAATCTTCCTGCTGCACGCCTTCAAGGACGTCAGCATCAGCCTGGCATCGCTCGCCGTCTCCATAAGGAAGGAGGAACGCGCTGCCGTCTTCCCTCACACGGCCAACGGGGCGGCGTCAGGAGCAGCCGCACACGGATCCTACCAACTCCTGCGGGAGTCCACAGAGGACGTGGACGACAGAGACGTCAGTTTGTCCTTTGACAGCGTCTCCAGGAGGAACGGCGCGATGATGTCATCCATGGAACACTGAGGAACTGAATGATTTTTAAACCAAGAGTTGTACGGACCAATCACACGCTACGGAAGATGATTTAGGAAACGGGGAAAAAGGTGAACTCTTAGAATTAACTGATTATAGTCATGTTGAATCCCAGAATTCCAATTTGAAATTAGAATAATGACAGGGCAGAATTCTGGGACTGCACTGTCATGGCTTTTGACTGTAATGGGAACTGTGACATTCCCAGTGTTCCTGTCTTCATACCCTGACAGTTCCTGATGGCGTTCCGTACGTCGGTCGTTGATGGTGAGGACAATCGGTGATGTGGACCAGTGGATTTGTTTGCCTTATTTAAAGGGACAGTTTCAGAAACACAAAGGTGCTTTAGCCTGATGTGAGTGTGCAGTGAGTGCCCCCTGCTGCTGGGAAGAGCAGCTTCACTTCCCCAGAGTCACTACAAAGTCTTTATTTCTGCAAAGGTGAGGATGTAGCATCGTTGTAGCGCTCCACCCACTCTGACTACATCAGTAGTTATTTCCTGTTCATGACTCCGTCCACATTTAGCTTCTCAACATGTTGATTTTCAAACTGTCCCTTTAGTCTATTCCTGTGTAGCCTGTAAAAATGAGCTTTTTTAAACAGAGCTTTTGTTATGGGTGAAAAGTCGTGCACTGATTTTTAATTTCTATCAATTTAACAAGAGTTTTATTTTCTCTGGACCTGAGGCTGCGCCCTCTGATGACGACACGTTGGATAACAACGTTGATTATTTGTTCACTCTGAAAATTTTTGTAACAAACACTGAAGACGAAGCTGCAGATTTGTTACATATTTATTGAATTAAAATGATTTAAAACAGTGAATAAATGCTGAAACACTATTAGCCGCGTTAGCTTCGTTCTTTCTGATCATGCAGTCGAATCATTTCACCTTCACCCACAGAATGTTCACTGCTGGAAACAGTTTCAAAATAAAAGCACTTCCCTTTTCTAAAGCTTTCTGCAAAAGTATAAAACATTTTTTTTTCTATAAAAGATTATTTTTAGATCTGGAATAAGGCACGTGTGAAAATAAAGTTCTTATCTGACACCACTGTGGCCCCGCCCCCTTCAGTCAGGGGCACAGTGACGGTGAGCACTCAGTGGCGCCCTCAGCTGCTGGCCAGCGACTGGTGGATGGGCGGCTGGAAACAGCGTACGTGCTCCACGGGCATGTTCTCCCCGTCTCCGGACTTCAGGTACTTGTTCAGGATGGCGAAGATTTCATTGTTCAGGACCTGGAACCTCCTGATTCTGTCCACCATCTTCTTCAGGGACTGAAATGAGTTCAAACAAACAAAGAGTGAGAAGTGAAGAGGTGTTGAGCAGAGGAAGAAGGAGCGCGGTCACGTGATCCGCACGTCTCACCACACTCTTGATGATCTCGTCTTTCCCGTCGTGTTTCTGGACCTTCAGCAGGTGGTAACTGAAGTCCAGGATGTCGAAGCGTCTCTGCTGACTCAGCAGGGCGATGATCATACAGCCGGCCCAGTGGAGCCCGTCTCCGAAACACTGTCTGGAGAGCAGACAAACGGAGAGAGAGAGAGTGATCACCAAGAAAAGATCTGACAGTAGAAAAAGTCCATCAAACACAAACATTGGCCACAAAATACTGTTGGAAAAAAATTTATTAAATCATGAATTTAATTAATTAAACTTTTTGATGTTTAAAGCACTTGGCAGAACAATAGTTTCCAATAATTATATTTAGAAGCCTGCCCCCTTGTGGTGATGGCCACCCACCCATTAGTGGTGGTGGGTAGGAAGATTATGGTTGTGTTTTGGCAGTAACGCCCTTCTACCTGATGGTGGCGGTCACTTACTCCACAGTGAACTCGTGAGCGCCCACTGGGATGCAGTACACAAACTGCATGGCGCTCCACAGGCGGTGAAACTCCACACATTCGTCCACGTGCATTACGCCATTACTGGGCAGCGGCCCGCGCCAGATGGGGTCATCGAGGAACCCACGGACACGGGTGAGGATGACCTCGAACATGGACAGACCGCAGCACAGACGCTCTTTGGTCAGGAGGTCGCCCTCACGAGCGATGGCAATTTGCTAAAAGAGCAAGAAAAAGTTTTGAGATCATCTCAGGCCGAAGCGGGTGAAGAGCGCGGGTGAAGAGCGCCACCTGGTCCGGTACCTGAGGTGTTCCCAGACGCTCGATCAGCGGAACCATGTGCAGAGCCGTATATTTAGCCTCCAGCCGCTTCATCTTAGCATCCAGCCGTTCACCTTCTGCAGCAGTGGACGACAAACAGACAAACTCTGACTTCAGTATGAACACATCGCCCCTGCAGGTTGGCAGGGGAACTGCAGATTAAAATTCAGAATAAAAGACAGATTTTATGAAATGATCAGAGTGAGGGTGAGCTGAGGGGGGTTGACCTTTGACATGGACCCTGGGCAGAATGTTCTGGAAGGGGGCAGCGTGGAGCAGGTCGCCGACTTCCTCCTGAGACTGAAGAGACAAACAGAAGAAGAGAGCCATCAGTTCCAGGGACTCCAGCACATTCCGAGGGTTAAAGATGATGATGATGATGATGAAGATAAATAGGAGGGATCGGTACCAGACTCTGTTCACTGAGCAGACAGAAGAGCAGAGCGTTTCCCACCTCCCTCAGGTTCTGGAAACAAACGGTCTTCAGCTCGGCGTACTCCACGATGTCCTTCAGCTGGTGGTGGAAGAACTCCAGGATTCCTGGGCAGGGAATTTAAGACACATTCCTGTCATTGAGGACAGATGGACAGCAGGAGGCGCACTTCAGTGAAACATCATCATTGGTGCTCAATGATGATGTTTCTTTTCAAGCACATTCAAGGTCCATTTTAAACATTTCCTGATACGTTCTTTCTGGTTCGAAGGTTTTAAATCCTGGAACGTTGGGAACTCCAGAGAAGAAAAGTGACTTCTTCACTTCCTGTGTTCTCACCTGGAGAACCGTACTCATGACGGGGGAGTCTGCAGATCTTGGGCATCACCTCCATCAGGGTCTTCACATACTGCATGATGGTTCCCTGGAGCTGCACGTATGGACACACACACACATTACACAGAGTGAAGGTCTTCCTCCACCTCCCAGACCGACCGACCGACCGAACCCCCCACCCCCTCCCTCCATCTGACTCACCAGGCTCTTCACCACCTTCAGCAGCTCCTCCATCACCACGGCGATGCCCTGGTAGCCCAGCAGACGACACATGACTTTGATGTGGGGGGGGCCCAGGAAGTTCCTGTAGGAGCTGAAGATGCTGCTGTAGGCCAGGTTCAAGGTCTGAGCACAGAGAAGGTCAGAAGGTCAGAAGGGAAACACTCTTGGTTCCAGTACTGTTAAGAACAGTACCGGAGTGCTGGTGCTGTTGTTGGTACTGGTTCAGACCTTTGATCCGTACAGATAGTGAGGCTGAGCGTTGGGGGGTTTGTCCCTCTGGAACTCCTGGGAGAAAGGAAGGATGGTCCTCACAAACCTGGAAAACACACACACAACATACACTCCTAGTCAGCCAACGTTTCCTTGGAAACCAACAGCAGTGATAAAGGACCTCGGCCACAGGGGGCAGCAGAACGCCCTCTCTGCCTTGTCAGTGTGCAGCATCTCCCGCTCACCTGTTGGTGGAGCCGTTGTAACAGTAGTTGGGCAGGAAGTCGTAGTTGAGTTCCCAGAAGACATGCAGCGTGATGCGTCCGTAGGGGGCGGAGACATTGTGGTTGGCCTCACGGAACATGGCGTCCAGACTGTCCAGGGTCAGGAACTTGCTCAGGAGCTTGTGGGTCATCCTGTTGATGTCCAGGAGACCTTCAAGTTCCTGCAACCAAAACCAAAGGTTGATCATCGGGGTCTACACCTCAACTGTTCTCACAGCAGCGCTAACGGCTAACGGTTAGCTGCTCTACCATGATGGAGGTCAGGTCCTCGCTCTCGAAGCGGTTGATGGCCAGCTCCAGAGACTTGGCCAGAGCCGCCGACACTCTCTGAGTGATGAGTCTGTTCAGGTCGATGGAGCGGCCCAGGAGCTGAGGAGAGACGGAGGTCGGAGGTCAGAGGTCAGAAGGTGGAGGTCAGAGGTCACAAGTGTAACTTTGCCCAACAGTACCTGGACGTGGCGCTGCTTCAGCAGCGTCTCGTAGCGGTTGGAGGCGGGCCAGGGAATGTTGGCGCCCTGATTCTTACAGTCCGCTCTTAAACGTTTGTCCAGCAGGAGGCTGAGGAGCAAGAAGAAGAAGAAGAAGCGCTGTTTATTTACTGTGCAGTGAGCGCCCCCTTCATGTCAAAGAAGGACGAACAATGTCCAAACCTGTGATTTTAGCTGAGAATCAGAGGAGGAAACTGAAAGTACTGAGGAGCAAGCTGGTCATCAGTACTACATCAGTACTACACTGTCTTATTTTTCAGACCTGGTACTTCTTACCTTCCTGCCAGGATCTTGTAGTACGCAAAGATCTGATCAGCCAGTTTGTAAACAAACTGATCGAAGCACAGATTCACCTGGAGACAGATGATGACATCATCACTATGACGACCATCACCGTTGGTATGTAGGTGTGTGTGTGTGTGTGTGTGTGTGTGTGTGTTTGTGTTGTACCTCGGCTTCGATCTCGTCGTAGAGAAACTGTTTCTTGAACTTGGTCAGTGCGTAGTGAGCGCTGTCGTTGTATAAATCCAGCGGATACAGGACGTACCTGCAGGGGGTGCCAGAGAAACTGGTTCAGTTAAAATGTTAAAATCCTGTGACTCCATCCTGACTTCTTGATATTATGAAACCTTGACCTTTCAACCCTATACCCTGAATGTCTGACCCTCAAACCTGCACCAATTAAAAACCCAGAACCCTGGAGACTCACTCCATCATGGAAGCCTCCTTGGTCTCCAGGATGTGGTCCGTGAGGATCCAGGGCATGGACATCTCAATGGGGAACTGGATTCTGCGTCCCATGGTGAGCTCCAAGAAGAACTCTCTGAACCAGAGCTGGGAGAGGTCACAGCACTGCTGCAGGGTTTCTGAAGAACCACACAAACAGAAGGTTCTGATGTGAACACCATCACTCAGCTG
>NC_024308.1:208173-209424 GCF_000523025.1 Cynoglossus semilaevis
GCAGGTGAGTGTAGAAGAAGGACTCGCGGTGGAACTTCTCGATGTCGAGGATGGTTGGACCCTCCAGGGTGCTGCGGAGCGTTTTCTTTGAGCCGCTCTTGTCTGCGATCAGAGACTCCAGCATGGTCCGGACCATGTAGAGCTGCAGGACAAGATCTGAGGTCAGGACAACTTCTCTGGTAGGACAGGGTTAGGGTCTGTTCACCAGCAGCACCTGGTTATCAATATAGATTAACAGAATAGGCTTCAATGCTGCCATCTAGTGACTAGAGGCTTGTTTATCATTCCTACTGTTCTGTGTTCCTGTGTTATGAAGGGGTTTTTGGAGAAGCTGTGCTGAGAAAAATAAAGGAGTTTAGAACCAGGGACTGCAGTTGTTTTTCAATAAAAGTTCTTCAGGGACGGAGGCGTCTGATTGGTCTGTCGCCGGGACATTGAACTATTTTTAGAACACATCATTATCGGAGGAAAAACCGACATCATACAGATATTACATAATGATGCTAACATCGGCCGACCTGGGTACTGGAGGGACCGACGGCACGACGAGGAACCTTGATGTCAAATCCACCTTTAGGATCCTTCTCTCCTCGCAGAGCCGGGTCGTTGTGAGGTTCTCGTCCGGTCTCCCAGTCACACACGGTTTTTCTGATGGCTTGGAGGACGCTGTGGTTCAGGAGATGACAGGGTCAGAGGTCAGAGTGGGCGGGGACTGTAAACACACACAGCGATGTGGTCCAGCGTCGGTACCTTTGGACCACGTTCTTCTTCTTCTTGATGGCCTGTCTCAGAGGATCTCTCAGAGTCACCTGAGCAAAGTCCTGCAGGGCGGAGTAGATGGTGTGACGGACGGCGTGGTTGAAGACGCTCTCCATTCGACCCATGAGAACCTGCAGCCCTTTGATCATGGCGATCACCTGACCACACACACAGAGACACAGGTGAGACGTCTGGAGGAGGTGCAGTGACAGGAGGACGGAGGAGCGCTCTCTCTCTCTCTCTCACCTCCACCAGGGCGAACTTCTCCTCCGTGGTGTAGTTGTACCTGGTGGCCCGCTCGTACTCCTCGGCGTTGTCTGGACACTCCTTGTTGGAGTACTTGTCCGTGGGGTGGACCAGTTTCCAGGAGTACTGCAGGAAACAATCAATTTAAAACATTTGAATTGGAACACTTCAAATGGACTGGAAGAAAATCACATGACCATCTGGACCACGGCGGTCGTCATGGTTACCATGGTTATTAACTAGATG
>NC_024308.1:209460-213112 GCF_000523025.1 Cynoglossus semilaevis
CGCTCACCCCAACCTGTTGACCTCTACCTGCTCCCTACTCTCACCACTGACTTCACAGAAATGATGATGAAGATGGTCTTCTTCATCTTCATCATCTTTGTTCTCACCACTTCCATGACATGAGCGCTCCACTGTGACAGGAGCTGCATCCCCTGAAGAGCCAGGTCAAACAACTTCCTGTACTCCGAGTCCGTCTTCTGAGCTTCCTGTCGCCCTGAACCGGTCACCACCTAAACACACACACACAGACAAACAACATCAGGACCATGGTCATCAGGTGGACCTCCACCCCTGGACCTTCACACCCACCTCACTGTTGCTGTAGCGAGCTAGCTCTGAGATGAAGCGCATGTGGTCGTCACGGATCTGGATCATCTGCTCACAGATGTTGTACTGGGGACTGCTGGAGATGGAGGTGCAGGTCCACCTGGAGAACACAGAAGATCAGAGCCAGTGGTGCTGAAGTCTGACCCCCACAGGTCTGTGCTGAAGCTCTCACCTGGACTTGTTCTCTTCAAAGTGAGCGCTGGTCTTGATGTAGCGGGACAACTCGATCTGCATGTCTCCGAACAGAGGAACCACCTGCAGCTGCTGTTAACGACACACGCTCGGGTTTGAGAACACACTCCACAGATGGTTCTACTGGACCAGTCATCACGACCGACCCGTGGTCCACTGTGAGGAGCTGGACCACAGACCGACCCGTGGTCCACTGCGAACTGGCGTACCTTGAAGAACTTGTCGATCTTGGTCAGGTTGATCCTCTTCTTGGCGTCCAGTTTGTAGATGTTGCTGCTGTTTCCATCCATCAGGTACAGACCGAAGCCCATCACCTGGACATGGAGAAGGAGTGGAGGTTCTGTTTACCACAGACCAACTGGAGGCTGGAGAGAGCAGAAGATCTGGACCCACCTTCAGCAACATGTGCTTCTCACTGGGCGTCAGATACATCTTGTTCTCGTAGTAATCCACGCACAGGTTCACGATGTCGGCCAGAAGTTCCTCATAACCATTGATGACCTCCAGCTGCTGCTGCAGAGACTGGAGCAGGAACCAGGAGAGAAGTACCAGGTACAGTCAGCAGAGAGGTACCAGGTACAGTCAGCAGAGAAGTACCATGTACAGTCAGGAGAGAAGTACCATGTACAGTCAGCAGAGAAGTACCAGGTACAGCCAGCAGAGAAGTACCAGGTACAGTCAGGAGAGAGGTACCATGTACAGTCAGCAGAGAAGTACCAGGTACAATCAGCAGAGAAGTACCAGGTACAGTCAGGAGATGAGGTACTAGGTACAGTCAGGAGAGAAGTACCAGGTACACTCAGGAGATGAGGTACCAGGTACAGTCAGCAGAGAAGTACCAGGTACCGTCAGGAGGGAAGGACCAGGCACAGGCAGGAGAGGAGGTACCAGGTACAGTCAGGAGAGAGGTACCATGTACAGTCAGCAGAGAAGTACCAGGTACAGCCAGCAGAGAAGTACCAGGTACAGTCAGCAGAGAAGTACCAGGTACAATCAGCAGAGAAGTACCAGGTACAGTCAGGAGAGAGGTACCATGTACAGTCAGCAGAGAAGTACCATGTACAGTCAGGAGAGAAGTACCATGTACAGTCAGCAGAGAAGTACCAGGTACAATCAGCAGAGAAGTACCAGGTACAGTCAGCAGAGAAGTACCAGGTACAGCCAGCAGAGAAGTACCAGGTACAGTCAGCAGAGAAGTACCGGGTACAGTCAGGAGAGAAGTACCAGGTACAGTCAGCAGAGAAGTACCAGGTACAGCCAGCAGAGAAGTACCAGGTACAGTCAGCAGAGAGGGACCAGGTACAGTCAGCAGAGAGGTACCATGTACAGTCAGGAGAGAAGTACCAGGCATGGACATTACTTGTACTCAGTGTTAGACAAACTAAAATCAGTGATTTTCTCTATGGACTTCTGAATGTGTGGACTGACCTGAGTGATCTTGTTGTGATTGGCCAAAAACATGGACAGATTCTGAGACTCTTGGATAGAAGAAGGTTCCGCCATCTTCCTGAGGAACTGAGCAGCTCTACACACACACACACACACACACTGTATTATCACAGTACATAGTAATTGCTCGGCTAACTCTTAGCTATCGTTGGCTAAGTGTTGGAAGCAGCTCTACTCAGCCCTGGTCCAGCTACACCTGGTCCAGTTACACCTGGTTCTAACGGTTCTTGGTTGTCAAAGTGAGGAGGAACCTTTTGTACGCCGAGTGGTCGTTCTTCACGCTGCACTTCATGTTCTTCAGCTCGTCCAGGACGGCGAACATGTTGATGAACTTGCCCAGCGTCATCAGGTACGCCTCCGACACAAAGTCCTTCCTGCGCTCGGTGTGACACAGGCGGCGGACTTCGCCGCAGAAGCGGTCGATGGCCGTTCTCTGTGGGAGACGTGAAGCCGAGGTCAGGTGGAACAAAAGAAAGATGGCCGCCGTCGCCTCTGCGGGGCAGCCAATGAGAGGAGCTGCTGCGGTGCTAGTTAGTTACCTGGAAGTACATGAAGTTCATCAGCTTGGTGACCTCCGGCTCCAGCACCTCCACCGTCTTCTCGTAGATCTCCACCCTGTTGGGCTGCTCGTTACACTTCACCTGAAACACCAGTAGAGGCGACGATGAGAAGAGAGCCCCAACCCGCGTCAACCTGTGGACGTCACGCTTCTCACCTGTGGAATGGCCCGAGAGCAGCTCCTCCAGGTGTAGAGCATGACGGCGTACTCCTGACCCTCCTCCAACATCTCATTCTGAGGAGGAGACACAGGACAGGAGGTCACGGACCACCTCATGAAAACATCTGGAACTACTGACTCAAGAACAGGCTGCTACAGACTACACATCAGTACACAGGACAGCGCCCTCTGCTGCTTCAAGCAGTCACTCTCTCTCAGACGTCCTACCATGTTGGAGTGGACGGTGGCTTGTTCGATGTATCTGGCGATGCCTGTGACGAACGCATTTCTGTCTTCAAAGTTGGTGTTGAAGTTCGGCTGCAGGACAACAACACATATGATGTCAGCGATGATGTCACAGGCGATGTGACCAATGACGTCTCAGGTGAACTTCTGGAAGAGCACTAGTAACATCTTGAACTGACCTGGTACATGACAGAGGAGGGCAGGGGTTCGATGCAGGGCTGCTGGTCAGGGAGCGGCAGCTCCTCCAACAGGTCAACATTGGATAGTGCATCCTCTAAAGTCACTGTGGACGTCATGACTTTTCTGCTGCTGCTGACCATCAGAACACACAAGTGTTTTCATTAATAAAACAGGAAGTTACTGGCTGTAGCCTCAAATTTACTTCCTGTTTGCCAGCAGAGAGCAGCAGAGAGCATTGACAGGTTGATAACCTAGTGGTCAGTGATGGCATAATTAACTAGTTGAACATTATTTGGCACTAGCCTTTACCAGACTTAACAAACTTAACTCTGATGTCCCTGAGGCCCCCTGCTGGCCAGTCTGTGAGGACGCGTTCCACTGCTTTTATAGCACATTAATAGAACAACTGATGGAACTGAAGTTAAAAAAAAAGTTTTGTTTTTTTTTAACTTAAAAAAGTCTCTCTCTCTCTCTCTCTCTCTCTCTGTGTCTGTGTGTGTTTCATTTAAAACGGGAAACGGCAGCAGTGTGATGGGGGGG
>NC_024308.1:213123-229941 GCF_000523025.1 Cynoglossus semilaevis
TGTCGACACTTTTTCAAACTTCTCACAGACTGAAGGAAGTCAAAGACTGAAGTGTAAAATCAGACACTAAGACCGAACACTGTTTCATAACAAGTTGGTCAACGAAGACGTTAGCAGGAGGAGCTAAAGCTAAGAAAAAAGAGCTACATGTAAAGTAGCATCACAGTTAGTTAGCAAATAAACAACAAAAATAAAACTCTGAAACAAACTTTATATGCTATATACTATAATTATAGAGACAATTCTCTCTACGGTAAAAACATCAACTGAACTACAATTGTAAAAAAAAAACAAGATTAAAAGGAGCAAAGCTAATAAAAATGTTCAGATTAATATTCAAATGTTTTAATCCCACTGAGATTAACGGCATCGAAACTCCGGAGAAGGACAAAACGTCACTGTGAACAAACAATAATAAAATAAAAATAAACGAAACAAACAAAAAGCTGAGGTGAGCGTTCAGTCAGTCCGGACCCGCGGCCTGGAAATACACGCAGCCCGCTCCGGGGGTTAGCTGCAGCCCGGGCCTCGGAGTTTCGGGACAGATTTCTAAAGTCCGACTTCAAACTATTTTAAACTTCTGAAAACTGAAATAAAAAGTTCTGCTTTTTCTCTACACGTCATGTCAACCATTTGTTGAAGACAACACCAACCTCCGACACCAGCCCCGTCACTCCGCACAACTTTTCACCGGGAAGGAAGTCCGGCTAGAAGTCCTTCACTCAGCTGCTGCTGTGGTCGATTCTTCGGTGGTAGGTATGCGGTCACACCGCGGCCTCCAGAGCCATGGAGGCGGAGGTGAGTGCTCGGGATAGAAGGAAGAAAACGACAGGACTTTTAATGTTGTCCTATTGTCTGGGTGTTTTCCTCCGTGTCTCCAGGTCCAGGGCGGAGCAGGAACTTCTTCCTGTCGCTCACTTTGGAAACTCGACAGGAAACTGCGGCTTTGCTCATGCAGTTCCTCATTCCACCAGAAGGGGACAGGAATACCACAATTATACCGCCCATAAACGGAGACGCCTTCATTCCAAGGCCTGTCGAACCAACCCCGCCCATTTAGACCTCGGCCACGTGGGACTCTGAAGACTCCGGTCCCGCCCATCACGGTGGTGAAAACAAACACGTCAATCAAACAAACGTCTGGGATTAAAGAGAATTACAGAGTGATTTCAACGTCATTTATGAAAAAAATGTCAGAATAATGATCAGATTCTGTCTTCACTCTGAAATAAAAACATTTCTTCGACATCAAAGAGTAAAGTGTAGCAAAGTAAATGTTGAAAAAGAACTTTATTGACACAGCAGTGACATCACAATGACACGGCTATGACGTCACAACAGTAACATATTTACAACTCCTGCTTTTTAAACCAAAAACCAACTGCAGTCTCCAGAGGTGATGATGACGTCACAGGTCCAGGGGGCGGAGCCTCAGTACTGCTCAAATCCAGCCATCAGGGACAGAGCCAGAGATTCCACTGAGAAGAGAACATGGAGACACTGTGTCAGAACCAGAACCAGAACCTTGGTCTCAGATCAGTGTGACCTGAACCTGATCTGGGATCAGACTCACGGTGAGGGAAGGAGCCTCGACACACGGCCTTGTTCAGGATGGTCACCAGGAACATGTGGCAGTTTTTGAAGTCGGACTCCATCTTATCAATGGACTCCATCCTGGAAGGAAACACATCCTCACATCACAGACAGCACCACAGACAGTACCACAGACAGCACCACAGACCGCACCACAGACAGCACCACAGACAGTACCACAGACAGTACCACAGACAGTACCCCAGACAGTACCACAGACAGTACCACAGACGGCACCACAGACAGCACCACAGACAGTACCACAGATGGTACCACAGACACCACCACAGACAGTACCACAGACGGCACCACAGACAGCACCACAGACAGTACCACAGACAGTACCACAGACAGCACCACAGACGGCACCACAGACCACAGTCAGATTCTTACTTCCAAGCTCCAAAGCCGGCTCTCCAGCGGTCAGAGAAGATCAGTACCAGATTGAGGACCTTCATGATGGCTTCCTTCACGAAACTCACCTAAACCACAACGACAGGTTGAGAGGAGAAGGAAACATGAGCGCCACCACATGTCAGTGTCAGACGGACCCCCTAACACCAAACCTCATTGAGAAAAAGTCGTCAAAAAAGGGTCAGAGGTCAATGACAAAGCCACCTTCTCTCTAAGCAGACAGCGGTCATGGATCGTGGCCAGGTATCTGTAATGGATCTTGATCAACTGATCCAAGTCTTTGGCTTCCTGGACCTGGTGCTGGAACTCCAGACCAGTGCTGTGGAGGATCTGAAGGATCAAAACACACACAGTGGAAACATCACTGAAGGTAAATCTGGTCACATGACCACTGGACCACTGGACCGTGAACATTTGTCTAGCCAAGGTCTAAGGAGGCTTACCATGGTGCACGTGAGTGTGCACCTGAGTGTGCACGTGAGTGTGCACGTGACTCACCCTGGTCATGATGTAGTTGTGCAGACTGTTGACAAAGTGCATGAGTTTGACTCTCAGTAAACACATGCGGTGAATCTGCTGACTCACTCTGCGCTCCTTCACTTCCTGTGACGCAGCTGCCTCTGCCTTCACCCCACTGCTAAGATCTGACGGGAACAATCGCTATCAGAACACAGCCATTCAGAGACACCGTTTGTTTGTGTGGGAGGAACATGAGGAGTGAAGACTGATGGTTCTGGTACCACTGAAGCGGAGTGTGTCCAGACTGTATTTGGCCCATTTGATCTGCAGCAGCAGCAGGAAGACCTGGTTGTAGATCTTCTGACACTCGGTACTGATCACTATGTCCACGGGCCACGGAACCTGCACGGGTATCAGAGGAGGACGGGTTCAAAACAGTTCCTGTTCCCGCAGGTGCTGGCACCGGCCAGTGAACCCAGCCTGGACCCGGCCTACCTTATAGCTGAGGGTCAGAACCTCCAGGTTGTTCACCGGGTGTTTTTTCCTGGACGGGTCAGCGTTCTCCAGAAACACCGACAACCTGCGTAAACACAAACCATGGACAAAGATCAGGACGGATTTGTCCACTGAAAGCTCGACTGGTGAAATCAGAGCCCAGCTCTACCTGCTGCTGTCCTCTGGGTGGCGCTGTCTCACTGCCTCCTGCAGCTGCACGTTCAGAAATGACAACTGCTGCCAGTTCTCTTTCTCTCGCACCTTGTCAAAGATGGCGGTGTAGAAGTCGTACATGGTGTCACCAGCCTCCAGCAGGAAGTAGTTCCTCATAGCCTGAAGGTACTCCAGCAACCTGAGGGACGCGGACCCACAGTAGAGACAGGAACAGAGAGGAGACAAGTCAGTGCTCCACACAAAAGACAAGTGAGAACCTCCTCCGAACCCTGACTCTGAGAGGAGCCTCTGTGTGAGGAGCACCTGTAGTCCTTCTTCAGGGTCTTCATCAGGTTCCCGCAGCACTGGATGTACCTCCTCTGGATGTGAGGGTAGAGACAGGAGCGCAGCGTCAGCTCGAACGTCTGACACGTGACCGACTGAGACGAGCGGTCCACCATGACATCACCAGCAGAGAAGCACTGGTGAAAATCAGTCTGCTCCAGGAACAATCTGAGGACGTAGACAAAGGCGGGGGGGAGGGGGGGGGTGTAGTAGAACAAGTACAACAAGACTTAAGAAGACTAGGAAGAGAGAGAGAGAAATGATTTCAGCCATTTCTCTATGAGGTTTGGTGTGGGTGATAAAATCGCTGGTTTTCTCTATGAGGTTTGGTGCAGAGAGACGGTGTTTGTACCATGTCTCTCCATGGAACAATAAAAAAAAAGTCCAGGAGAACCAGTTTTACCATGTCATTTTATTATGCTATTATTGAGGTGGATGATGTCACAGCTGGGGCTGAATCGTACTTTTTGGGTCTGTTGCTTCAGTACTGACGCTGCTTTGGCTACATGAGTTATCATGGCTGTGAATACTGGTTATACTATCAGTATTATCAGTACCAAAGTACTGATAGTTTCTATAGACTTGATGAAGGTACTATGGTGTGGATTTGTTCAGGCAGGATGCCCACTGGAGGCCGGGGTGAGAACTACACCCCACTGTGTTTTAGTATCAACAAAGCGATGTGGCTTCTTCTCACCTGGCAAAGTTAATGGCCAGCAGGGGGTCGTGGAGGTCATCGATCTCCAGATGCTGAGTCATGATGGACTGCATCTTCACCAGACCCCTGGTGGTGACCTGCTGATGGTTCAACTCGTCTGGTGAAGACTCTTCTGGGCTGCGGAGGCAGGACTGCACCGACTGGAGAAACAGGCTGTACAGACTCCTCCTCCTCTCTGTGTCTGCATCTGCAACCACAACGACGACCTTAGACATTCTTCTTCTTCAACTCTACAGAATCCTGGCCAGATGACACACTACTGACCTCTGGTGGAGCGTGTGTGCGTCTGCTCAGCCTCCAGGTTCTTCATCAGCTGCATGGACTTTCCTGCCATGATGATCTGTTTGAGGACAGGTTTGAGGAAGGAGACCATGGTGAGCTGACGCCCGCTGCAGCCTGAGCCCTGATCTCCTGCTGAGCTCCCGCTGGCCGAGTCGTTCAGCTTCTCCTCGTTCTCCACCGTCTCTGACACGCTGTACAGGGTGTAGGTGGCGTACCAGAAGTCCCTGTGGTTCACCGGGACGTCTTTGTTCCTGACAAAACATGACCGCATTGTTGTGATCCACTTCACGCCAGTCTGTGTCGGTGGTGGGACAGGGCGTTAGAGGTGTGGCTCCCCCTACAGGCCGGAGAGCCACGTGGAGCCTTGATCTGAAGGTTTACCCCAGAACATTTGTTCCACCATCTACTTTGACCAATATCACGTTACTCCTTTTCTAGAAATAAAACCGTAGCTCCCTCACAGGCTGAACGCTGAACTGCGCCTCTCAGAGCCTCTCACCTCTGGATGATGAACTCTTTGGCCGGATCGAACAAATGTCCGTGAACGATCCATTCATCCACAATCTCCAAGTACGGTCTAACTGTCTCTGTCCACAGAGAGAACAACAGCGCCACCTGGAAGAGACACAATGACGTTAAGAATCCATCAGCATCTGAACATGAACCAAAGCTGTGGCTCCAGGCTGTATTATGGTCCGGTCTGGTGCGGTCCAGCTTCACACTCACCGTCTGCTCTGAAGCTTCTCCCACGCTGTCGTACTCGATGATGGCCTTGTACAGTGTGTTGAGCAGATGTGAAGCTCGGACCACGTTTGGTGTCTGGGCCGGAACTTCAGCCACACCGGTGCAAAAGACTCTGTGCAGGACTGCGATCTGACCCAGGTAAGGACTGAGTCGATCCAGAACGGCCGACAAGGTCACCGTCTCCTCTGTCTCAGGTCACAACGGAACAGAAACAAAACCTCGACTTCAACACACGTACGGTGGTGTGTGTGTGTGTGTGTGTGTGTGTTCACGGAGTCGTCACCATTGTGTATCAGCTCCTTCTCCATGGAGTTCAGCTCCTCTCTGAAGCTGCTGAAGAACTTGTTCAGGGCCCAAACAAAGGCCTGGTACGTCCTGAACGGGGGCTCCGAGCTTTTTTTTGAGCTGTGGGCAGGTCCGGCGCCGGGTCCGGCGCCGGGTGGACCGGGCTCTGAGCTGTGGCCCGTCACCTCATCGATGAACCTCTGCAGCCTGAAGACGGCCTGACCGTACACAGAGATGTGCTCCAGCACCGAGTGCAGGCAGTTCTGGAGTAAAGGGAGAGTTCATGTTTTCACAGGTCGGACTCAGAGGTTCTCCTACATCCAGGGTGGACTGGTGGAGAACCTCATGGAGAACTCATGTTCTCCTGCAGAACAAGAGACCAAACCTCTGAGGTCTGACTCCTCCTTCAACCACTGAGGAGAAAAAGAAAAAGACCCAAACCAACTGGACCAGGATCATCTGGTACCAGGCCACGAAGTAGGGCTCTTATTTTGAAAAGACTCTTTACACATTTCAGCACCTGCTACAGGCAGTGTGGAGTAAACAGGGCCACGGCAGGAAGTGGTAAAGAGCGTCACGTTTTCACTAAAGGTTTTCACACTCACACTGGTCAGATGAGTGACCACCACGTTATTCCGGACACACACTTTTCCATCGTGGTGCTGGAAAATGAAGTGCTTCCTGATCCCAGACAGGAGCCTGGAACAGAACACAAGTGGGATCAACTGTGAAGTCGGACTGACGTCGGGCTGATCGGTCACCGCTGCAGTTACAACATCTCACCACAAGGTTTCTCGGATGACCTGAGTCTCTGTGACGAAGGCTTTTTCCTCTGGCAGATAAAGAGGATCGGTGTTGTACAAGTGCTGGTCCCTGAGGAGGAGAGGTCAGAGGTCAGAGGTCACACACACACAATCCCGTCCTCCCCCCCACATCAGACGGAGGGGTTGGACCTCACCACACGTTGAGCAGGTTGGAGTGTAAATGTAGGCTGTGAGGGAAGCGAGGGGCGTGGGCCACCCAGTAGGGCGTGACCAAGTGCTGCTCCAACCAGGCACGAGCGTCCGGCTCCCCCACTGGACCACACAAGACAGAAGGAGATTCACCAGGGACCAAAACAACATGGCCGAAACAGGAAGTTATGATAGTCTTTGTTAACTGGACCAACATAAAATAGACTGCAGAAGTAGGTCGTGGCTGTGGTGGGCTGTGGCCCACGTGACCTGATGTTGAACTTTAAGAGCTCTGATTGGTTAAACACACAGGGTTGACTTCTATATCAGTACCAGTCCATGTAACTGGAACTGTTTTGTTGTTGTCCTGCTGCTCCTCCTGTGGTGTTCTGTCCAACTGTATCCCAGAATCCTCTCTGCTGATTGGCTGTTGGCTGTCGTCTTCTTCACTCTCCTCCTCAGACCACTCCTGTGAAAGAGCAGAGAAGAACATGGCAGCTGCACGTGTCTGTGACTGAACTGAACTGATGCTGAGTCTGGATTGGATCTGCTCACTGGCGTGTCAGGATACGGGCCGGCGTCCACGTCTTCACCCTCCATCAGATATTTACCCCAGTCAAAGGTGTCCACGGCTTCTGGAGGACAAATATGGAGACAGTCTGTCAAACTGCAATCGGACCATAGAGAAAATCAGCGATTTTAGCCCACAGGTCCACTGCTGCCTCTTGTGGTCAGTTGGTCAATGACATGCAGTGCATCAACTGCTGTATCTTGCTGAAATCCCTAATTTTCTCAATGGATTTTGGTGTTGAATAGTTGAACAGTGAGTGCTTGACAAACATCAGTTCTATAGACTCAGCTCAGAGTAACTGAACTGCTCAAGTAACAGCACTGGGCTCCATGCATAATGTGAACTGTCCCTTTAAGGCACTGACCCGCCTCCTTCAGCCGGGGTCTCTCAGTGAAGTCTGTGTTGGAAGGTGAGTCTGACAGGTGGAGGAGCAGAGACAGAAGACTGAAGTGAACATCAGTCTGGAGGAGAAACACAAACAGGAGTCAGGGCTAACCTCTGACTCACACTCTCACACACACACACTCACACACACACAAAATCACACACAGACCTTGGTTCCCTCAGTGTTTGGTAAAGGTGACGTCAGAAACTCCTCCGTCAGCTTCATCCAACTCTCTGCTTTGTTCAGCTCCGAGTGAACCATCAGCTTCATGTAGATACTGAGGACAAACAGATGGACTCTGACTACGGAGGGTCAGACGGATGACCGACCAGCCATGGATTCACTCATGTATTCACTCATGTATTCACTCATGTATTCACTCATAGATCAATGCATTCACGCTCTCACCCAGTGATGCTGCGCTGAACTCTGTGACTGTCCACGTCCAGGAAACGATGAAAACTGTGTAGAAAAACAAAAACAAACACTCAATCTATAAATGCTCACACTTAGCTTCCATGTTAGCCTGATGTTAGCTGCGCCTTCTTCTGACCGGAAGTTGGAGCAGGTGAACCTGAGAGCCAGCTGGAAGTTGTCCTCCTCTTCGTCCTCCTCTCCACAGATACACCTGATCAGGTTCTTCGTTTCTCTCAGTGTCTCTCTGTCGAAGTCACTCCACAGCGCCGCCATCTTTCTGTTTGTGGTAGCTGGTGCTAGCTGGTGTTAGCAGCAACCAGGCTTACAGAGTAAAGAACTCCACAGCACGGACCTGGAACTGTTAGTAAACAAAGAACGTTTACTTAGAAGAACACGGTTCTTCACACTACGTTCCTTCTCCATTCATTTTTGAGCAGCGCCAGTAAACGGTCACACGGATCTTCTGCGCACGCGTGCGGGCGTCTTTCTCTTCAGCGGCTCTTCTCTGAAGATGTCGTACTAACACGTTGCTACCACCTACTGGTAATGGGGTTAAATTGCAGCTGATGAAAAACTGAAAAACTTTTTGGATGAAAGCATAAGGATAAGAGAGAAAAAATAACTACGAAAAAAGAATAATAAAGAAAAGTAACAAAAAAAGGTTGTTGTGTTTCCTCAAAACAAAAGAACAACATTGTCAGGATTTAGAAATGTCAACATTCAAATGTCATTGTTATTATCAGAACCATGTTTCTTTATCGTGACGTAAGTTGCTTTTCTTTCATGTGCAGTTTTTCAGTCTAATTATTTTTTAAGATTTTAATTCGTCATCAGTTTGTTTTTCCATAGTGAGTTCTTACTTAGAGCACCAGCAGCGGGGAGGCCTGTAGAGGGCGGTGTTGATGTGAGAACAAAAACAATCAGATTATTGACCGTCGAAGAGGCGGCGCTTACCCCTCACACACACACGCACGCACGCACACGCACGCACGCAGAAGTTTTCAGCAGCAGCAGAGTCGGAGCTGAAGCTTCGACTCTCAGCAGCTCTTTCTCCTCCATCACCTCCTCCAGCTTCGGGCTCCGCTCAGATGATGAAGAGGAGGATCCATAAAAAATACCTCGTCCTGATTCTGGCTTACACCGGTCTGCTGCTCCTAATCCCCTACGCCCTGGATTACCGGGACAAACCGGAGCAGCGGGGACTGCAGCCCCAGCCGCGCTGTCCTGACCTGGACCGCACGATGGCGCTGCTGTGGGAGAACTACAACATCAACGGATCCGACCACCGCGAGGGCGCGGGGGGTTTCAGCGGGAGGCGCGTGCACGTCTATTTGCACGCCACCTGGCGGACGGGTTCCTCGTTCCTGGGAGAACTGTTTAATCAGCACCCGGACGTCTTCTACCTGTATGAGCCCATGTGGCACATCTGGCAGGCCCTGTACCCGGGTGATGCGGGCAGCCTGCAGGGGGCAGTGAGGGACATGCTGAGCGCCCTCTACCGCTGTGACTTCTCCGTGCTGCGTCTGTACGCCGGCTCGGCTAACATCAGCACCTCCTTCATCTTCGGATGGAAAAGCAACAAAGTCATCTGTTCGGAGCCGCTGTGCGACTCGCACCGCCGCGCCGACGTCGGCCTGGTGAGGGAGGAGCTGTGCGCCAGGTGTCAGAGGCGAGATATCCAGGTGGGTGGAGCTCCCTTGGACTTCTTCTCCTTCACATAGTTGTCAGTGACCTTTGACCTAGGCCTTCATTTCTGTTATTGGTACCGTAGAACTTTCTTTCCAGAAACATCTTCATAAACACAACAGTTCTGGTTCCCAGTGTCCTCCTCCTCCTCCTCCTCCTCTTCTTGGTTCTCCTCCCTGTTCTCCACATCCTGACCTCTGTGTTTTCCAGGAGCTGGAGAAGGAGTGTAAAAAGTACCCAGTGATGGTGATCAAGGGGGTCCGGGTTCTGGACCTGAGCACCCTGGTTCCTCTGATGAAGGACCCGGACATTAACCTTCAGATCGTCCAGCTGTTCAGAGACCCGCGGGCCGTGCACAACTCCCGGCTGAAGTCCAAGACGGCCTTGGTGAAGGAGAGCATCCAGGTTCTGCGGAGCAGGAAGCCCAACGACGGCTACAAGCGTCTGTTTCTGCCCAACACCAGGGTGAACCGGGCCGACAGCTACGTCTCCGCCGCCATGGAGCTCATCTGTGACAACTGGCTGAGGGACATGCTGCTGGTGTCAGGCGCTCCTCCTTGGATTCAGAGGAACTACCTAAGGGTCCGCTACGAGGACCTGGTGTTGCGCCCCCTACTGGAGCTGCAGAGGTTGTACCATTTTTCCAACTTGACGACATCTCCTGCGCTGGAGAACTTTGCCCTGAACATGACGCACGGACGTGGGTATTCCTCGGACAAACCGTTCCTCATCTCTTCCAGGGACGCCAAGGAAGCCATCTACGCCTGGAGGGAGCGGCTGAACGTGGGACAGATCCAGCAGGTGGAGCTGTTCTGCAGCGAGGTGATAAGGCTGCTGGGATACAACAAACAGCAGGTGGAGAACACAGCCACGTGAGGGCGCCACTGAAACGTTAGGTCAAAGGTCACAGGTGAGCTCAGCAGCATGTTCCTTTTTGAAACTATTATTCAGTTCCAGTAACAGTACCAGGAACATCTGTTTGTCAGGGGTGATGGTTTCCTTTTCTTTTTAAATACCAATCTTGCCAAAGGTTGCAAAAATGTTGCCACTTTATTTCAGTATTTTATCTCCTCACACGATGTTTTATGTCAATGGTTATAAATAAGAGAAACAATTCAAACAGTCGTTTCTACTATTGATAAATTCATGCTAAACATCTGTACATTTTACTACGTTCACTCGGGTTTTCAAGTGTTTTCTAAAGGTTTAATCCAAATATTTTTAGAAAATCAGCAAAAATACAAATGTGTTTCCAAAAGTCAGATCTAAGAAGCCGAGAGAAAAGGAATTTAATAGTTAGCAGTTAGTCGTTATTACTGAGACCAGAATTCTTTTCTTCAGCCTCAGTCCTTCTGCTGATGAATGGAAGAGAGAACAGGAAGTTAGTGGTTTCACAGAAAAAAATATGCTGCTGTTGTCGGTTTCTCACATTTGACCTGAAAACACAGCAATTTATTCATCAACAACTTTTATTTTAAAACTATTCCTGTCAAATTTACACATGCTGAACTTTAGCAGTGGTGGCTGAGCTAAAATCTCTGAATATTCTTTATGGACTTTGGTCTGAACTAAAATCACTCAGTGAGAGTGAGTAAATTACTAACTTTGGTTTGTGTTGTTAAGTTAAACAGTGTTCAAAGATGTGGACAGTGGACTGGAGATGGTCACGCGTTGACACTGATTGGACGTTTGGACTCTGTTGTTGATTTCTGTCTAACTTCTGTATTTTCTTTGAGAACCAGTTTGTTCTGGTTCTTTTTATCAGCGTCACAGATGGTTCTTGTTTATGCCTGTTGTAGCTGCTGCTGTAACTGTAGGACTGGAGAACAGGCGTCCTCTGTGTCTGTGTCTCTCTGAGACGCTCCCCTCCCTCCCTGCATCCCCCACTCACCCCAATCCCACAGTAGAGTCAGTGTTGCTGCAAAAGTCAACAGTCCAAAAAACTCAGTGTTTAAAGTTTAGTTCAGTAAAGAACATGGTTCTGCTTTGTTCTTGAAGAACGTCACCTACAGAACCAGTCCTGACTGTGTGTCTTTAACAGGGAATCTTCTGGAGTCAGGACCAAAGACAACCATGAACCAGAGCAGCAGCAGCAGCAGCAGCAGCAGCAGCAGCAGCAGCAGCAGCAGTAACTGGACTAACCCTCAGACGACACCGTTGTTCTCCAACGACCAAGCTGTCGGTCAGACTCACCGTTAACTCAACATTTAACAATCACGCGTTAATTCAGAGATTCCACGTCCAGCTGATCCTGACTCTCCAACACACCTGTGGAGGCTCATCGCTGCCACCTGCTGGATCTGTTTTCCACTGACCAGTTACAAAGAGAGAACAAAAGACGACTCAGGGCGAACATTTGTTGGTATGAACAGCTAACAGTGCTAACAGCTAACGGTGTTAACAGTGCTAACAGCTAACAGTGCTAACAGCTAAGTCCACTCACGTGGAGCAGTGAAAGAAGAAAGTCCAGTGTGAGATCTAAGGAAACATAGTTTGACCTTCTGACCTCTGAGGAATGTACACAGCTGTGGAATACCCCTCCCTCTTCCCCCTCATCCCCCAACACACACACTCCCACACCCAAACACACACACACTTGATGTGAGAATTGGTCTTTGGAGTGTGGACCTACTTGAACATCGGTACCGAACAAAGCTGTGAAACCTTTGAACCTGTGTTTGTTTTCACTGATGAAGGTGAAGAGATCGTGTTCCAGGTTCTGACGGTTCTTCTGTTGAAGGAACAGTTCTGTGTCCATGTGGAACCAGCAGTGAAACCATGGCCGGAGAACAGACGGGTTCTAAGGTTCTGATGGAGGAACGTCAGAGATTAAAGGCTGGTTGGGACACACACACATGCAAAGGTCACAGCAGCAGTCATGTGATGTGAGGCAGAACAGAGAAGAGCATTGTGGGTAGACGACATTCTTCAGTGGAACAGAAGTCGTGGTCTTTGCTGCCTCACATTCTTCAGACAGAAAACAGGAACAACTGAGACTGACTGACAACAGTACTGTTCCTCCTGCAGGACCACAGTTCCATAACTGATCAAAGACTGATCAAAGACTGCTCAAAGACTGGTTAATCATTGATGTGAATGAAACGAAAATGTCTGACCAAATTTAATAAACTTGAATTTGAAGTGAATGGTGTTTATAGAAGATCTGTGGTACTGTTTTCTCCACCTGTTCCCCAGGTTACTGTTTCAGATCCAGTTCCTTAAACACTAACCTGGTTCAGTTTTGGACTGGGATTGGAACCACAGAAGGTCGGCAGAGTGGAGGTCAGAGGTCACTGTGGGTCAGAATGGGCTTCAGCAATCTGGACTGATGTTCAAGAGCAGCATCTGAGTGGGGAAGGAAGATGAAGAAGCAGAGAAGCAGGGTTTACCAAAGAACCAGGACCAGGACCAGGACCAGGACCAGGACCAGGACTGATCAAGTTCTGGATATGCTTTGAAATAGAACTAAAATTCCTATCTCAAAATCACTTGATTTATTATGAAACAACAGAGTGTTGCATTTGTAAAGTGAAGAATGTGAATCCTGTATGACATGTGGCGCCCCCTGGTGTGTAGTGAATGTAGGTGTGGATGTGAGTAAACAACAACAGCAGATTCACTGGTTCCTGTGCCTCACTTCAGGGGGAGAAAAACTCACACAATAGTTTGTGTTCAGGCTGAGAAGGTGCTACGCATACTAAACACACACACACACACACACACACACACACACACACACACACACACACACACACAGCCCAGCAGTCTTCACTTAAAGTTAAAGTTAAAGGTTGAAACGCTTTATTACCGAATAACACGTTCTCTTATTAAGTGAAATTAATTAAATCATTGAAATATGTTTGTGTGAATGTGCAACAACAAACGTTTAAATTTTAAACTAAATAAATTGAGAACGTAACCTTTTAAGGGCATAACCGCGGAGACTGTCTTTGAACTGAAAGAGGACGAAACAAAAGAAAAACAACAACATAAAGTACTTGTCAACTTATCTGTGAAAATGCAGAACATGACAGAACCCGGCCGTAGTGGACAGTTTTTAAAGGCGCGGGTTTTGTCAGCAGTGCCAGTCGCTGTGTCTGAAACCGCCCCCTACATGCTACACAGTGTACTACATCGGGGCACACCGTCCGACTCGCTCGGGGAGCAAGACAGCACCACACGCAGGCGCAGACACACCGGGGACCGGAGCGGGGTATGAGGTAGCGGGGTGGGTGGGGTCCTTCCACCAGTAGAAGTGTGCTGTCCCTACTATTGCCTGTGGTAAATTTCCGTTATTAGTGTTAGCTGTAGTGTTGATGTGTGTGTGAGACAGACGCGTGTGTTGGAGATTTATAGACAGACGGAAAAAACCTCGTCCCGCGTTGATTCAATATGGAACACAACGTTGAACGTCCAACCTCAGCTACGGTTGCCAGTGAAGACGCGCTTACACTGCCTACAGCCACAGTATGAAAAGACGTGGGCGTCCACTTTGTTGTGCGCCTTGTTGTGGTCATTTTGGGCTGCTTGTTTTAGCGGATGTGACGTAATTAGTTGCTATCTAGAGAGATTAATGAAAGTGAGCGGTTATTCCTACTCATCAGCTCGAACTCCGAGAAGCCCGGGTTCACTACCAAGATGGCGGCTCAACAAAAAAACTATTATATATATAAAAGAAATTATAGAAATGTATTCCCCTTATTCTCAATGTTAAATTTAGTGACAATTATTATCGCTCGTCAGAATGTTGCTGCACATTAATCACATTACTGCTGAGAGGAGGGCGGCAGCCATCTTGTTTTTTCAACATGCTCGTCCCACTTAACATTTGGAATGTGTCAGTAAATGGAAGGTAGTAAATGTGTTTTATAAGGAATAATCCGAAACTCAATGGAAGAATCACCTTTAAATGTACAATAAAGGGTTAGTTTTTGTTGTTGTTGAATTACTAGAGCAATGGTGACGCCTGAAAATGACTTAACAACTGAATTAAGGAAAGGCTTCTGTCCAGACGAGGTGGCCAGGAAGTGGACCACCTTAGTGGAGAGCTGGAAAACATCCAGGACATTGGTGGTGGGTGGCGCTCTGGAGCAGTGCCAGCCCTCCACCCTCATGATCCAAATTCCTAGCAGACACAGCCTCAGTGGACAGAATGTCTCAGAGACGCCACCTAGAGGAAGACATTGTTCACTGTCTACAAGAATCGGAGGCGGCAGCTCAGCAGCGCCACACTGAGGTCATGGCTCAGCTTAAGTCCGATGCCACCTGCTGATCGGACCCTAAACAAACGCCTCTGAGAGGACGAGGTGCTGCAGTTCCTGAGAGTGACAGAGGTGGCCAGGCAGCAGCGCCACCTGGAGACGTTGGCTCAGCTGAAATAGTGCTGTGCTTGGAGATGCTGATGTCACAGTTGCTGTACAACTCTGATGACATCATCAACCCTGTACACCAATATTTATAAAAGAATGAATGATTTACTTTCTAACTGAACCAAGGTCAGAGGTCACCACCGGACTGAACTTTCACTCGTCCTCAGAGTCGTTTGAGTTAATTTCAAGGTTTAAAAAGATCCTTCTCATTTACATATCTCACCAACTGATTGACCTCTGTGACCTTTTGCTCACTGCCAGCAGGAAGTTGATCCAGGACAACAGGAAGCAGAAGGCGCTCAGCAGCAGCTGCATCAGTCCAGTGATGTGGAGAGAAACAAAGGTCAAAGGTGTCTGTGTGTGTGTGGTTGTCTTCACTGGGCTGTGATTGGTCTGGAACAGAGGAGGATTTGAACTTAGTCTGAACCTGGACAATGCTTGGTGTTGACCAGTAGAGGGAGACAGGGTGACTGTTTCATAACAGTAACAGTCGGACCACCTCCACCTTCTCCAAACAACAGAGGTCAGAGGTCGGGGTCTGAAAATGGCATATCTGGTCAATTTCTAACATTAAAAAAAAAAAAAGTAAACATTTTGGTGATTGTTTTTTTACTTCAGGATTTTTACTTTGTTCTTTAGAAAAATGGTGTCTGGTTCAGTTCTGACATCCCAAAATATGAGTTATTGACACGTTTTAATTCAAAGTTAACATTTGACGAACCAAGATGTTGATTGAACTTTTCTAAGTCTGTCTGTCGTTGACGTCTGTCGTTGACGTCTGTCGTTGACGTCTGTCGTCTGACTGTCAGAAGTCCAAGGTCAGAAGTCCGTGACATCGGTGCTGGAGGCCATTCTCCCTGGGTTGGTCCTTCTGAGACTCCATAGCACTTCACAGGTGGCGCTGTAGAGTCAGAGGTGAGGGCGTGGCTACACCCTGCAGCTGTCTGCACCGCAGTTCAGTTTTTGAGTCTAAGATTCTCCCACCAAGAAGGCGGAGCTAAGAGAAGGCAAGAAAGAGAGCGAGGGACACGCTGAGGAACAGGAAGAGGTGTGTCAGAGGGCTGACTCCGCCCCCGCTGTTGTCTTCAGTCAGGAAAGACTCGGCAGACTCGTACACCGAGTCGTCTGGGGAAAAAAACAACAACAGATGTTTGCATCTGGTTACAGGGGGATGGAAGGGAGGAGGAAGAGGAGGAGGAAGAGGGAACTCACTGCTTGGTTTGACGTACACTCGGAGTTTCAGGCATGTTTTTCCTGCTGTTGTCAGGGGAGATGCTGTAGAGACACAGACCAGACTAATCGATCACGGATCAATCACAACAGATTTATGACTTTTTTGGCTATTACTCTTTAGCACTGTCACTGGTACTGTTTCTTAGTAGGTGTCAAAATACTCAACCCACTTTTGTTTAGTACCGTTTAGTACGGTTGACTACTGGGATATAACCGTTCTCATCGGTACTGTTTAGAACTGTTGGTACTTACAGATGTAGTAGTACTCGTGCCCCGGCCTGAACTCGAAGCCCAGGCTAAATGGTGTGAAGAGCTGAAACTTTTCAGAGAATCTGATTGGTCCGTTAGAGCTAAGTGGGCGGGTGCACTCCCAGCGTTTGAAGCCTGTCGTGCGGTGGTCACATGACAGGAAGCCGTGGTAGTTGACCATGAACAGAACGTATTGTTCCAGGTTGTCTGCTGGCTCCGCCCCCTCGTAGTGAGGACAAAAGATGAGAAGATAGTCGTTGATAGAAACTTCCACCGTCAGTTCACCGTTGGAGAAACTGAGGAGAACAAACACAAGGGGCGGCGGGGTGGGAGGGGTTAGAAGGTCACTCTACATTAAAAAGCGCACAGATAGCTAACATCTATCTATCTGCTATCTTTACTCAACTCTATTTTAAATGACTGCCTTTTATTTCTGAAATCACTCTTATTGCTAGGCTAACTATTAG
>NC_024308.1:229978-236084 GCF_000523025.1 Cynoglossus semilaevis
CCAGTTAGGAAGCCCCTCCTCTCCCAACAGTGGTCTCTCCTCAGAACAATGTTCCTTGTAACCTTTAAAAAATAGAACTCATCGTAAAAAACGTGAAGAATCTGACCAACAAGCCAAAGACGGCACAGCGGCCGATAAAGCTAAAGAAACTCCAGCTGTCAATCAAACATGCCCCCCCCTGCAAGCCCAGCTCAGCCCAGATCATTGACCCATCCAGTCCACTCTGACCCCTCCCATTCTCTGTCTGTCACACAGACTCAGCCTCCCTCCCACCCTCGTGGGTCATGTGACCCCTGGGCTTAATGTGATTATAAGACCTGTCAATCAACCAGAGGGGAGGAGGTGGAAGGGGAGGAGACACTGGGAAGGAGGTCACTGCTCTTCTTTATCAGAACAGAATCTCAAGCCCTGGTTCTGGGTCCCACAGTGTTCCTGACCAAACCTCACAGAGGAAATCAGTGGAAGTCTAAGAGCTCACAGACCAAAGTCCATGGAGAAAATCAGAGATTTTAGTTCAGACCAAAGTCCATGGAGAAAATCAGAGATTTTAGTTCAGACCAAAGTCCATGGAGAAAATCAGAGATTTTAGTTCAGACCAAAGTCCATGGAGAAAATCAGAGATTTTAGTTCAGACCAAAGTCCATGGAGAAAATCAGAGATTTTAGTTCAGACCAAAGTCCATGGAGAAAATCAGAGATTTTAGTTCAGACCAAAGTCCATGGAGAAAATCAGAGATTTTAGTTCAGACCAATCACAAACTTCCCACAAAGCCGTCCTCCACCTGAACTCAGATCTTCGTCTTCTCACCACATGGTCTGGTGATGGCAGCAGTGTTGGGGGTGAGAGGGGGAGAGGGGGAGTCTCCAGAGTTAACAGGATTAAGCAGGTGGAGACGTCTTTAAGAAATCTGTGTGAAGACCTTCACACAGATTATGGAAATGATGGAGACGCTGAAGACGGAGAAGATAAAGAGGAGGAGCAGCTGCTGCAGGAGGAGGACCAGGAGAGGAGACCAGGAAGACAGAAGGGGAGGGGGTGAGGAGAGGAGAGGAGAGGAGGAGACTCAGATTTCTGATGTCAACATCAGGATCAAGTGAAGGTTCGGGATTAGATTATCACCCATAATCTGGATTAGTTGTAATTCAAAATAAAATACATTTAAATTCAGGTTTGAGATTAAGTTTTTTTTAAAAATTCAGATTAAAAAAAATGAACAAATAGTTTCCAGAACAAACAGAAGATCATTTTAAAGTGAAAAAACGCTGACATTTAAAAACCAGAAGGTCTGGCCCAAATCCAGGACACGGTCCAGGTCCTAGATCTGAGGTGGATGAAGATCCACTCCGTCAGAGTCCGTGTCAGATTTGCTGACGTTGCTAAAGCGACTCTGTTGACGTTGGTGTTATTTTAGTTTTTTCTCTGGAGTCTCAGACATTTATGACGTCACTGAATGTGTGTGACCTACATTTGGACTACACACACACACACACACACACAGACGGACCAGGTCCAGTACCTGGGGTTTGAACGGTTCCAGTAGACCTCGTGGCGGTCACCGATGACATCACAGAGGGCGGAGCTGAACCAGAACATGAGGAGCAGCAGAGGCTGCATGAGGACGGAGAACATCCAGGCTGACACCAGGACCAGAACCAAAACCGGGACCGGGAACAATCACAGGATCAGAACAAGGACCTGGACGGAGGCTAAAAGGAGGAACAGGATCCGGTGCAGAACCAGAACCGGGACTCCCCCAAACACAGGGAAAGTTGAGCAGAACCAGAACTCGTCTCGTGTGATCATTAGTCTTTAGTCGATAATCGATATTCCTGGACGATCGATTGATTCTGAAAAAACTTTTTCTTCTTTTTTTCCATCAGAACTCGGAGCAGTACCAGCACTTTTCATAGTTCCAGGTCAGACCGAGGTCCAGGATCGCGTCCTTGGGCCGCAGTAGGATTCTGATTCTTGTCGATCCTCAGTACCTCCGTCCATGTGCGTCCTCTTGACTCCAGAACCACGCTCCGCTCTCTGGACCCAGAGCCAAGCTGTGATCCGTCTGCTGCAGACTCTGGTTCAGGTTCTACGCCTCGGTCCAAAACCCTGCTCGTCTCATTCAGATCCAGTCTCTTCTCTGGACCAGGATCAGACGAACAAAGACGGGGAGCGGAGTCAAAGTTTAAATGCAGCTGCAGGAGGAGCGTTCCATTTAGTTTTTTCTGCAGCCGCTGAGGGGCGGAGCTTCTCTCTCCCCATCGCTCTCCCTCCTTACACCAAAGTCCATGGAGAAAATCAGAGATTTTAGTTCAGACCAAAGTCCATGGAGAAAATCAGAGATTTTAATTCAGACCAAAGTCCATATTTACACTGTTTAAATAAAAAATAAAACTCATCATCTTTTATTTGGCATTCCTTTTTTTTTTTATTTATAGTGTTTCATGCTTTTGTCTGTTTGTCTTTTCCCCTGATGTCTGTTTATTTAACGTAGCTGATGCTAACAGTTGCTGCTACAGGATCCTCTTCTTCTTCCTCTCTGACCATATATGGTCATTTGAGGTCAACATCTGCATTTATTCATAAACTGTGAAAGTTTAATGAGAATTCCATGTCCCATGAGGACCCTCACCCCCTCTCCTTCAAAAGAAATGCTGAAAAATTCATGAGTGACCAATAAAAAGTGAGGAGGCGGAGTCTGACAATGGTCTGATCTGCTGTGGACGACAATAAAACAAATGAAAGAATAAATAAAATAGAAAACAAATGCTAATACAATCTGTGCTAATGTCACTGCAGACAGTCAAATACTACCGTTGCAGCAGGGGGCGCTCACAGCCTGTTACATACATACAAAAAGCTAGAACTGTACCTACTCTAAAAGGTAGTCGACCAATGGAGTACTTGAGTAAAGTGACCAGATCTAACACACACACACACACACAGTACATATGTCATGCTAGCTGTGCTTAGTTTAGCCAGTTAGCCTTGTCCTCGATGTGACAAAGCCTCTGTATACTGCTGGAACAGACAGACCAATATCAGCCTGTAGATGTCAGTGTTTCTCACCTGTTGGGAGACTACAGTCCAGTCATCGTCCTCAACAAGTCATTTAGACTGCCCTAGTACACACACACACACACGCACACAGACATAAATGTATGTCTGTAGGACCAGGGAGGGACAGTGGACACATTGGTAGAAGAATGTTAGAGATGGAGCTACCAGGTAGGAGAAAGAGAGGAAGGTCAAAGAGGAGATATATGGATGCAGTGAGGGAGGACATGCAGATAGTTGGAGTCAGAGGAGGAGATGCAGAGAACAGGGACAGATGGAAATCAATGATCTGCTGTAGCAACTCCTGGAGAGAAAAAAGGAACAAAGCCGAAAGAAAAAGAAGAAGGTAAAAAGAATAATAATACATTTTAATACTTTGAAAAGTTTTCCTTTGAATGTCAGAGAATATTATCTTTGAAGAACGTCGAAGTGGAGCAGTGTGTTCAGAGTGACCAGGGTTTATTAGTGGGGTCTAAAATAGCCAAATCATCTGACACACACACACACACACACGCACATATATAAAATACACACATCAGTCGACTATAAATATAAAGTAAAAATATAGATGCTTCACCTGATCTTTAACAGTCACTGTAGTAACGATGAAAAAACAACGTTTTTAAAACTTCATTCTGATCAGTTTGTCTAAACTTGGTTCTTCAGCTAATTGCTAACGGCTAACAGCTAACGGCTAACAGCTAACTTGATCTTACACCTGTTCATCAGTCCTCAGAGAAGGTGAATATATTCATGTGTGTTGACTTGTGTTTGATCATGTGACCTCATCACAGTGCTGTTTGTCTCGAGTGAATTAGCACAGAGGACCACAGGTGTGTGTGTGTGTGTGTGTGTGGACCTGTGGACGGTTGTTGTGACAGGTGTGGAGGCAGCGTGTTGTCGTTGTTGTTGTCGTTGTTGTCGTGGCTTCTCTGCCTCAGACTCAGCTTCAGCTTCAGAAGAGTTTGGGCAGCTGCCTCAGGCGACTCAGGTCCAGGATGTTTCCCACTGAAGCCTCCGACTGCCGGCTGCTCGCCCTCACTAATGATGGCCGCCCGCTGGGGCAGTTTTCTTTGTTAGCGCTGTTAGCTGTGATGTTTCTGGAAAACACCTGCATCTTTGGCCGCAGCTCTCTGATCAGCTGACTCCGTTGGAGGAGGCTGACGTTCAGGGCCGCCTCCTCCTCCTCCTCCTCCACTTCCTCTTCCCGTTGTTGGTGCTCTGCCTCCTCCTCCTCCTCCTCCTCCTCCTGGATCAAGCCATACCTCCTCATGTACTTCCTGGTGGCCAAAGACATGTCGCTTGGCGACAGCATGGAGCCGTAGGAGGGGGTGGGGCTCGAGCAGGAGGCGTGGCCTCCCAGAGACAACCTGCTGAGCTGGGAGTCGCTGAGGTAACGCAGCGCGATGGCGTTGGCCTCCAGACTCAGGTCAACGCTGGCGCCAGGAAACAGAGAGCTGACCGTAGGATCTGTCACGCTGAGAGTGGACAGCAGCGCCGCAGGGTTGATGCTGGCCAGGGTCCTGCACACACACACACACACACACACACACACACACACTCAGTGACCTCACATCTGTGGACTTTCAGCTTCTTCTCAGTTCTTTGTTTTATGAATAATTTGGATGTAAAGAGTAGATCAAAGACATATTGGTGTTAGCAGCTCCCCCTGGTGGCTGCAGGTCAGGACGTACCCAGCACTCTCCACGGCTCTGAGGCGCCGTCTCGACGACTCCGTCAGCTCGTCTCCGTCCACGTCCACCCCCAGCTGCTGCAGCTGCCTCACGGTGGCACCGACCACTGTGTCAGACACCGAGGAGGAGACGGACCTCCCTGACAGGCTCCTCCTCCTCCTGAGCTCCTCCTCCTTTTTCTCCCACTTATTCCTTCTTAACGAAGAGGAAGAATCAGCCTCTGCAGGAAGGCTCCTCCTCCTCCTCACCTCCTCCCTCTCCTCCAGCTGATTCCCCCTCAAACATGAAGATGAGGACAGGGCGGAGTCTGGAGTTGTGGACAGACTCCTCCTCCTGTGACAGGGCTCCTCCCCCTCATCAACTTCCTGTCTGTTTCTGGACTCCTGGAGACGACTGGTCAGCTGAGTCTGGGGACATGGAAGAAGGAGTGGGGGGGGGGATATGGGCTTGTCAGGTCCATACAAGTGTGAGTGTGTGTGTGTGTGTGTGTAAGTTACCATCAGACTGTGGTAGAAGCTCTGCTGGTCTTCATGTCTGACCAGACCCACACTCTCTGGACTCTGAGGAGGATCAGCTGAGCCACTGTGGGAGCAGACACCACTGATGACATCAGCACATTCACACTGACTCATGATGATGACATCAGCACATTCACACTGACTCATGATGATGACATCATCATAAACATCAACATCATAAACATGTAGCAACAAGTAACATCCGAAAGTTTTAGTTCATGACACAAAAAAAGAGTTTTGTGACGTCACCCCCCCCACTGTGACGTCACCCCCCCCACTGTGACGTCATCACATGTTCTCACCTGAGCTGCAGAGTGGGGGAGGCAGGAGCAGCTGGATGTGTGATGTCACAGTTCTCTGCTCCTCTGACAGAAACACAGGGCTCAGGTAAGGAGGTGGAAGTGGGCGGAGCTTCAGCCTCATGGAGCGGGTCAGACCAGAAGAGACTGGAACCTTTAAAAGTTCACACTTGTGTTACATCACCAGTATTAGTCCACACACACACACACACACAGAGACACACACACCTGTCCCCACGGCAACGCTGTTGGTGCTCTTTGGCTCCTCCTGCTGCCTGGAGGTCTGAATCTTGGCCTGAGCCTCCAACAGCATCTGGACCTGCAGAGACAGAACACATGTCCACTCACACACAGTACCAGGACCATGGACTCTCACATGGTCCTGGTACAGACCCAAAGACTCGGGGATCTTCACTGGACTTGGACCACGGTGGACACCAGAACTGTTCTACTGCAGTGTTTTTACCTGAGCCTGCAGGAGGCGCAGTTGTCGGTCCTGTTGGAGGAGGAGCTGATAAGGGTCCGTTTGTGTAACACCGCCCAG
>NC_024308.1:236227-248577 GCF_000523025.1 Cynoglossus semilaevis
TTGGACAGGAGTTGGGAGGGAGGGGGAGGGGTAGATGCCGGTGGGCCGACAAGAGTGGGCGTGGCAACAGGAGCAGGGCTGGGGCTGCTGAGTGGTGGGGGTGCTGTGGAGGCGTGGAGGAGGAGTCAGAGGAGCATGGCCAGGGCATCGGGAGGAGGAGGAACAAGAGGAGGAACAAGAGGAGGAAGCGTTCCCTGCTCGCTGTGGAGGACACTTCCTGTCAGGTCTTAAAGCTGGAGTGGAGGAGGACGAGGAGGTGTTTGGAGGAGGTCTGTGGGTGGAGCCAGAGTCCCGCTGATGGGAGGTGAAGCTCCTGTCCATCAGCAGAGACAGTTCAGGGACAGACGGCTGGACTCTACGAGACTGAGAGGAAAAAGATGATGTCCTTTAGCACCTCCCTCTGGAGTTGTCCCTCAACTGCAGGTGCGGACTCACCTGTGGAGCATGAAGATGAGGACTCGGGGACGGACGTGGAGACAAGTCTTCATCTTCAACCCCAGAGTCTTGATCACTGACAGAGAGACCTGGACCAGAAGGAGGAACGCTGGGAGGGAGGGGCAAGAGAGGTAGAGAGAGAGAGAGAGAGAGATGAGTCCATCAGATCCAGGTCCAACCAAAGACACGGGTCAGGTCCTGGGCCGTACCTGTTGAAGGAGCTCTGCGCTTGCCTGAAGATCTCCACCTGTGGTCCCCGACCTACTGTCAGCTCACACTGCAGAATCTGACTCTCCACCAGCGCCACCTGCTGTTCCACAAGTTTCACTTCAGTCCACAAGAGAAGGAGTCAAACTGCAGAAGAACCGATGAAAGAACTGACCTGGTAGAGAGTGACACACTGGACAGCACTCCGCAGCTCACAGTCCAGCTGGAGCCCTGGTGCAGGTCCAGAAGCAGAACTAGGTTCAGGACCTGGAGTGGATCCAGGAGCCGGACGACACTGGAAGAACTGAGGAGTTCTGTGAGTGTCAGCGAACAGAACCAAGAGAAAGCAGCCGGTTTCTGACAAAACTCTGGAAAGAAGAAGAAGAAGAAGAACAAGAAGAGACCCTGATCAGAAAGTCACATGACCAGGAAACAGCTGTCAGGAGGCGGGCTCACCTGTCATGGAGGGCGGAGCTAAACAGGAACTTGAGGCACCAGGAGAAAACTTGAGGGTTGTAGATGTGTGTGACTCCACTAAGCCAGCTGTCAGGACACACACACACACACATATATATATATATATTAGTACAGTACAGAGTACACAAGTACAGTACAGTATAACATACTCCTATAGTAATGGAAATATCAGGCTGTTTTTCTTACATTAGTACTGCTGAGTTAGCAGATATAAAGAACTGAAGTAGTAACAGTGAAACAGGAGGATTTGACATGTGTGTTTGGTTTGACCAGAGGTGGCGCTGGTTACAGTCTGACTGGTCTTTATATAGAAAAGTGGAGAACCAGTTAGTTTTATCGACTTATTAAACGTGGCTCAGTTCTGACTCACAGTCCGACCAGTGGCAGCGTCGTAGCTTTGGGATCAGACTCCAGCAGCAGCAGCAGCTTCCTGTTCTGGTCCATGGTCAGGAACCTGCACCAACACATTAGAGTCCATCAGAACCAGGGCAGAAGAGTTAACGCCTCTGGAGGTCAACCGCAACGTGACCTCACCCTCTCTGACGGCTGGCGACGGGCTGCAGAGGGCGCCCCACACTGGTCAGGCTCCTCACCAGAGCCGTGGGAATGATGGGAACGGGTCGGACCGGTTGGACAACCAGAACCAGAGAGGGAGAAACGGCCAACCAGCTGAGAGTGAACGACGCCGAGTCGTCAGACTGAGAGCAGAAGACAAGAGTCTGGAGTCTGAGGAGCTGAGACAGATCCAGGGTCAGTCGACCGGTCAGGTACTGATGAAGGGCCTGAGGAGGAGGAGGAGGAGGAGGTGATGGAGGGGGAGGCAGGAGGACAGAACACCGACACAGCCTCTACCAACGTTCTGTGTTCTTCTCTGTGTCGATGACATCTGACCTGACGTTTTCTAACATCTGAATGAACTTCACCTTAAAGTTGTGATGAAGCTCAGCCTCTGATTGGACGACAGCGTCAGGCGTTTCCTGCTCTGTGGAGAACACACAGGGAACCAGGACGTCTCCAGGGAGAGGAGCAGAGGGAGCACGAGCGGAGGATCCCTTCTGGTCCCGACCTGGGTCAAACCGGTCCAGGCTGACCGTGAGCCCCTCCTCATCTGCCCAACACAGATGTCAGTCAAAATACAGTAAACACAAGAGGTAGAAGAACAGCACACAGGTCCACAGAACTGAGATCAAACAGATCAAACATCTGTGACGTCACAGACTTGGGACCGTCCACAGCTATAACCGTTTTTACATTGGTTTGATCAGTCATGTACAGTACCGGAGTCCACGGACACCGATCCAAGGAAGAAGCAGTGGAGGCGGGGCTTGTTGGTGTGACGGACATGACGCTGGGCCAGACGAAGAGCTTTCTCTGAGAGACGCAGCCGCGGGTTCCTAAACACACACGCAACACAAACACGTTTTTTTCTGGAGGAATGTTCTGAAATCCACTGGCGAAGTGTCACTAATAAAGCTCAGTGGCGCCCCCTGCTCTGCCGTTTACCTGCGTGAGCAGAGCTGCAGGCGGAGCTGGTCTCCTGCCGGACTGCAGTCCCACAGAGCTGATCTGGACTTGGGGAACCTCAGCATGTTGGTGGAGATTCTACAGAACGACAGTGAGAATGAAGGATCGTTTAAACCTGATTATAGTCTTAGTCAAACGACCAACACCTGCTGGAGTTGGAGTCGAACCCGGGACTAAAGTACATCTATCGCTCTGTTACTATTATTGTTATTTTACACCCACCTCCCAGTCACCGTCTCCGGGGTAAATACCTCCTCTAACAGTCCTGCCGGCAGAGCATGGAGCTTCACCGGGCAGCTCATCCCACCTTGACCGGCACAGCAGTACCTGGGCCTTGTCAGCCCAGCTGAGAAAACCCGCTGACGTCACAGAGCCTCGTTAACTTGCTGCTATTCGCTTCGACGGTTAGCTTTGTTAGCTTCAGCGCTGGAATCAAATAAAAACGTCAAGGGACAGAACCGCGCGTTCAATTAAAACCCCACAAACATAATCCGGAGTTCGGTTCAAGTTAATGGCTTTTACGTGACTCTATTTCTCGTCGCGGTAAATAAAACCCTGTCGAAGCAGTTTGACTGTGCCGCTGTTTCTCCGCCTCACTGGCGCGGTTGTGCTGCCAGCCAATAGGAAGCTCTGTCTTTGCCAGACTGACAAATGGCGAGACAGCTCCAGTTGTGGCGTCTCTTCTTCGTGTGTAAATGACAGATTCAAGTTTCAGCAGCGCCACCACAGAAAATACACAAGTACTGATTTCAGAGGTAGAAATGAACTCGAGTAGAACAAACGACAAGAAGAACATCGTGTTGGTTTCAAACGGTAGCTTTTACTTCTGACTGTGGTGAGAGTGGAGATCCCAGGATGAAAGAATACCGACTGTTACGTTAACAAACACGTTCACACTGACTCAGTGTCTGTAAAGGAACGTCTGTACTGATGAACCCAGTGTTTAAACTAGTTAACAGCAGAGACAGGACAAATCAACCCTGACTCAGCCCTGAAGCAGGGCAGTAACCTACAAACTGACGCTTGTTTTGTCCAGGATAAAAGCTCAAATCCTGCTTCACATGTGTGTGTGGTTGTTATAGCGCTGCCCTCAGACCATCAGGTGAACTGATCAAATGACACTGTTTGTCTGTTGACGTACAGATGATCAATGATTCAAAGGTCAGTACGATGACTGTGCGTTCTGCTGGACACTGACCTGAGTTCTACAAAGAACGACTCGGCTAAACACACCGCTGTTAACCTGCTCAGGTAAAGAAACTTAACTTCAGTAGTTTTAACTTTTCTTTAGCAGACTTTGACTCTTCTTCTACGCTCTGGTACCAACCTGTCACTGTGTTAGTGGAGTCGTATGAATGCAGCCGACGCCAACATTCTTGGAGAAAAAATCACTCATTTTATCTCACAGCGACACAGGAGTTTCATGTCAACTGCTGCCTCCTGTGGTCAGTGTGTGTCACTGAAACAAATCTAAACAGGATTTTAAACTGTAAAACACGGCAGTAACAGATCTAAACTTAGTGATGAACTGTTGGAAGGACGTGTCCACGGACTCAGCGGTGGGTGAGTGGTTTTGTTGTGGAGTTGTGGACTCTCTAAAGTCAGAACCAAATCTGTTCTTGTTGACGCAGCATTGAGTATTTCTAATCCTGAATTATTTTTAAGGAGTAAAACAGGAGTGAGGTCAGTGAGGCAGACACTCTCACACTTCACTTCACTTCACTTCACTTCCTGCTGCTTTTACCGTTCAAAATCTACCGTTCAAAATCATTCCATTAGGTTTACTGCATTGACAGAAACGGGCCACAGGTGGCAGCAAATGGAAACAACTCACAGGTCACATGGTTTTAAATCTGTGATTAACATGATGGTATTTTCATTGGGATTTTATGTTCCATATAAAGTTCCATATTTTCTGTTTTTTTGTCGTCTTCAGTGTCACCAGAATGAGAGCTGCTGATTGGTTGTTAGCTGTGGCGCTCTTGCCACTTGCCTCCCTCGCCTTCAATCAGGATATCTGCAACGCCAAGCCCAAAGACCTGGCTCTGGAGCCGCGCTGCATCTTTCGCAGCCCTGAGTCCGATGACCTCGACACCGAGGCTTCCACCACACGAGGCGAGCCGGTTCCAGAGTCCACCAACCCCCGGGTCTGGGAGCTGTCGAAGGCCAACAGTCGCTTCGCCCTGTCACTTTACAAACAGCTGGTTGTCAGTAAGACAGCGGAGTCCAACATCTTCATGTCCCCCATCAGTGTCTCCACTGCCTTCGCCATGACCAAACTTGGAGCTTGCAACGAGACGTTGCGGCAGATTATGGAGGTCTGAAAGAACCTCCAAATAAGGAGCGAGCTAAAGGCTAGCTTGTCATGTCAAACTTGTCTGTCCTCACCGTCTGTCTCTGTCTCTGCAGGTCTTTCAGTTTGACACCATCAAAGAAAAGACGTCGGACCAGGTTCACTTCTTCTTCGCCAAACTCAACTGTCGTCTGTACAGGAAGAAGGGCGCCACCAGCGAGCTGGTCTCCGCCAACAGGCTCTTCGGAGACAAGTCCCTGGTCTTCAACGAGACCTATCAGAACATCAGCGAGACGGTGTACGGAGCCAAACTGCTTCCTCTGAATTTCAAGGTAACGTCCTGTCCAGTACTCTGACCACTGGGGGCTCCATTATCCGCAGTAACCCAGGTCTGTGCTGCAGGTGGACCCCAACAAGGCCCGGACCACCATCAACAACTGGATCGCCAATAAGACTGAGAACCGAATCCAGGACACGCTGCCAGAAGGAGCTCTGGACTCCACCACTGTTCTGGTCCTGGTCAACACCATCTACTTCAAGGTCCCAGACTGAGGTCCAACCGGAGCCTCCTCTCTCTATTCTTGTAGTTGTTCTGAAGGCAAATCTTGAACTGGTATTCTGGTACTACCAGAACCCAGAACCTGCTCTGGATCCTAACTTGTCCACTGGTACCCACTGTGTCTTTCAGGGTCAGTGGAAAAACAAGTTCAACAACGACAACGTGTTTCAGGAGGATTTCCACGTCAGCACCAGCAGAACCTGCCCAGTCAGCATGATGTACCAGGAGAACCGATTCAGGTACAAGTATTTCCCGGAGGATCAGGTCCAGGTGCTGGAGATGCCGTACCGCGGAGACGACATCACCATGGTCATCATTCTGCCCAGCAAAGGAGTGGCCCTCAGTCAGGTAGGTCCAGTCTCTGACCACTGACCGCCGGTCGGTGCTGCACCACAGTGATGTCCCGTGTGACTGCAGGTGGAGGCCATTTTGGACCTGGACAAACTCAACCACTGGTTCAGGAACATGCAGGAGACCAGTGTGACGGTGCAGGTCCCTCGATTCAGACTGGACGACAGTTTCGCCCTGAAGAAGGAGCTGCAGGCCATGGGTCTGACCCACCTCTTCAGTCCAGACCAGGCCAGTCTGCCAGGTAACGTGATCCACCTAAGTCCACCTGAGCTGAGGTCAAGTCCGAGCCGCTCTGGACCTGTCTGTCGTTTCAGGGATGCTGGAGGACGGCAGCGACGGTCTCTTCATCTCAGACGCCTACCACAAGGCTTTTCTGGAGGTAAATCGGTTCCTGATGGGAGGACAGATCAGGTCCCTGGTTCTGGTTCTGTGTCTTGACTGTTGTGTTTCTGGGTCTGCAGGTGAATGAGGAAGGCAGCGAGGCGGCGGCCTCCACGGCCGTGGTCGCCATCGGACGCTCCCTGAACCTGGACCGTCAGGTCTTCCTGGCCAACCGTCCGTTCCTGCTGGTCATCAGGGAGTCCACCATCAACACGCTGCTGTTCACCGGCCGAGTGGCCGACCCCTGTGGCCAATGACCGGCCGGCGTGGACCCCGCAGCCCACAACGGACTCAACCTCGACCAACGAGAAGTCGTCTCCACCCGTTCTCTGTCACCTGGTAACTGTAGACCAGCGTCTAGCGGAGAACAAAGAACACGGTCCCTGGTACCGGTTTGTGTAACCACATAAGTTCTGATCTGACTCATGTAAATATGGTTCTGTCTTACAAATACAATTTTCTCCCACCATAAGAACTCTGGTGTTTTTTCAGGGATTATAAAGTACTCAGTACTAATCAAACGCAGTAACAGGAAGGCCATACAGTGGAGCAGTGTTTACAGCTGCTGCCTTCCAGCAAAAAACCACAGTGTGTGTGTGTGTGTGTGTAAACTGGTCTGGTGAAAAAAGAAAACTGGACTCGTCTCAGGTTCACACTTCAAGTGCTTTATTCCTTTCATCTTTTCTTTACCAATTCATTTTTTTGTGATGGACATGTGACCAGTGTCGGTCATGTGACCAGTGAGTGATAGTGGTCATAGTGGAAGGAGCATCTTCACATTTTGGACGGCGGCGTCGGCGGAGTCGTCGTCGTCATCCGTACCTGTGCTGAAGACCAGGATGTTTTCACAGTTTTCACAACGAGGAAGAGTGGGATCAACTCTGGCTGCTCTGGTTCTACACCGTCCGACTCCGTCTGGAATCAAATCTGGTTTCGTCTGATCCAACTGTTCCCTTTTTTGCCTTTTCACTGTACAGAGGTGCACCAGGTGCCGTGACCACCTGGACCAGCAGTGGCCTTTAACAGGACACACTGGTCCAGACCGCTTTAAACCAGTTCATGATAAACTGAATCGAATCCTCACGTATTCACGCTGGTCTAAAACAGTGTGGACAATCAGTTGAGGTCATTTCACACCAGTTCACTTCAACGACTGGACCGGTCCAAACTGGATCAAACCAGTTAGGACCCAAAGACTCAGTTGATCCTGATTTTTCTGATCGTAGAAAAAACAACTGTGACTTAACCAGGATCTGCTGTCGACCGGTTCATACTGGTTTGAAGCAGCATGGACCGGACCACGAGCCTTCAGTTGACAATGATTAATGAAATATTTCTTCCTTAAATAAACAAAAGCAGAAAAGCATTTGTTCCTAATGATTAAAGTTCTTCTGGCAACAGTTCCATGAACCACCGACTCCAGTCTTCGTGTCTGCAGTGATGAAGAGTTTTTCAGAGCTGGGCAACATTCTGACTTTTTACACTTTCTACAGCTGTGAAAAACCTACAGCAACTTCTCTGTCTGTGCAAATCAGGTAAAAAACGAGTAAAAAACTTTTTATAAACAAACAAACAAAAACAAAAGAACAGGGTAAAAATGAGATCTGATTAAAAAGGCCTGGTAACAAACAGTACCACGTTCCTTTCAAAGGTTAAAAACCAAATGCAAAAAAGTCACATGGTAACATTCAAATTACGTTTTGCTTTTTGAAGCCACCAGGGGGCACAATAGCTTGGCTTCACATTGTCCTTAGGCCCAGTTTTTACAGCCGATGACTCACGACCTTTGACCTGCTGTATGACAGGCAACGGCCCAGTCACATTAGCGCATAAGTAGCTTACAGCTTTTGGCAAAAGCAACTGGTTTCCAACAAAGATTAGGTGAAAGACAACAGTTAGCAATTAAGTTTGGAATTTACTAGAAGTGACATTAAGCTAATGTCAAGTGACTGTGATTCACTACATGCTAACCACAAGCAGTTAACTGTAAACCAACCGTACACTAATTGTAATCATTAGTTCCACTGAAGCTAACTGTAACATATAGTTAGCCTAGCAAGTGTTTTTCATTCAACTGTACATATCTAAACACAAGCTAACTGTTAGACAGCTGCTTGTATCAATAGCTGTAAGCTAACTATACCAAAGCAAAATCCAAGTTAAACCCAAACTTTTACTGTAAACCCAATACAGTTTGGCTACAGTGTTACTGTAAGATAGCCACATGCTAACCCCAAGGTCACTTTTCAGTTTTTTTTCTAAAATACGCTGCCTCTGAGATAAATATCAGCTAATCAGAACACTCCTGTTTTAGACAGTTCTCAAAGCTGTGCAAGTAAATTATAAACTAGCTTAAAGCTAATAATATTTGTCATATAACTATAAGCTAACTATAAGGTACAAGGTATCTACAAACAACAGGACGTGGACCCAGTGTTAACTTATCCAAGCTCGTCGTTCTCAGTGTTAGCTCTGATGGAGCTAAAGAAAACAAACGTTCCTGACACGTACTTTTCCAAGGACTTGGTACTAGTGACCGGGTTGACCAGGTTTTGGACCAGTTCAGTCGTACAGTACTGTCTGATCCACTTTTGTGAAAACATAGTTCAGAATTTATGACAGCAAAAGTTTTCATGTTGCCCAGCTCGTAGTTCTTCATCGCTCGCTGACTCTTTTTTTTTTTTTTTTGTCGATGTTTATTTACACTGAGGTTTAGTTGTTAGCGTCCTGCTACGTTGGAAAAGGTAAAAGTCCGCATGAATAAATGAATGGAAACAGTCTGAATACCTGATAGTTCCTGGTTTAGCCTGAAGAGGGAGTACGGCAGCTGCAGCGTAGAGGCGGCAGCAGCAGTAGCAGCAGTGCATTCTGGTCAGATTCTGGAGTCTTAGCCAGCCGGAGTGAGGACAGAGGTGGCTAGCATGACTTGCATAAAAATCCACTGAGAAAGTTATTCACAGCTGTGTAGAAAAAGAGTTCCTACCTGTGTGGTACGTGGGAAGGAACTTGCTAACCTTATTGATCGTAGTCCTTTAATATGTTTGATAATAGAGCGGTTTTTCAGATTTCTTTTTATATATATATATATATATAAAACAGTTCCATCTCTGACCTGTCCCTCCCTGATAAGTGCTCACGTTGTTTTGGTGCTGCCAACATTGGCCAAATCTTTCCTTTGGAGGCCAGATCCATTCAACATATATGGTCTGGCAACTACATCCATCTGGTCTGACCTGGTCCTGGTCCTGGTCCGGGACCGGGTCCGGGTCCTGTCTCTGTGAGATCTCAGTCATTAAGGATTCATTAAATCTACTGCACATTCTCGATTTAAACCGATTCATCCATCGGTGCTCAAATAAACTTCAATAATTTGGGAAAGCTAATAGCATGTTAGCTTATCAGGCTAGCTCCATTGCAGTAATAAAGTGAATTATTGCTAACGTCATCATGTAAATTAAGATCTTAAATCTTTCTCGTTAACCATAAATGTTTGAGCTTCAAACCCAACTAATTCACCTTAACTAACCGGCGTCTACGTCTACTGCCCTCTGGTGACGAGCTCGTTTTTAGTCACATCTAGTACGAAGGCTGGGAGCCAAACGAACCGACTTGGCCAGAGCAGGAGATTTAATGCATCACTTTCGATATGGATCAGGTATCGATTGTAAGGTATTGATTATAATCCATCGGACGTCAATATTTTTCCATCTCATAAATTGTCAGAGCAAAAAAGTGTCAAAAAGTCAAAAACCAAAAAAAAAAAAACACAGAGAGAAGAAGTGACAGGAGACATGCTTCCTGTGTAGAAAAGTCTCTGAGAAGACTGACGGCGTTCTGTGAGTGAGTGGGTCAGAGCGCCCCCCGGCGGTGCTGTGCTGTACTGCAGCAGCAGCTGTATTGCGTAGTGATGAGAGGTAAGTGAGCTGTAGCTTATCTGAGGTTTGAGTTGATTTTTCCTGCTGCCAGTCTGTGCTGGACCGTGGTCTGGACTGACGCAGACCTGGTCTCAGACGGGGGACAACAGACACAGGGTCCAGTGTGATCAGAGTTACTGATGCAATACTTCCAGATCTTTTAAACCTCTAAATGCTAAGCTAACATGGGGTCTTTTTGAAGACCTCCAGGTCAACGTGGAGACTACCCCGCTGCCCCCGTCAGGGGCAAATGGATGTAGCTGCTGCTGTACTTTGTCCAACCGTTAGCCGTTGTTTTCCAGCTCTTTCCTGGACAAACTCCTAGCTACAAACTAAATGTTAGCTAGACCTCGGCTGAATCTTCCGTTATTCTGTCGGAAATACTTTTCTGATACTTTTTACTACTTTGGTTTAAATGTATGTATTTGTATTACTGCTGTTTTTTTTCTAAATATATATTTAGCTCTTCTAGCCCCCTCGCAGCTAAATGTTAGCTAGGGGTGAGTTGAACAGACTTAAACGGAGGATGAACTCTGATCACAGCGTACCTTCGGTCTCTGTTCTCCGCGCCGTGGTGTTCTGTTAAAACAGGACGTGTTGAACCCTGCAGTGGATTGTCAGAAGGCAGAATCTGAAGTTTGGACTTTGTGAGAGTGAGGAGAGACTGGCACTGAGGAGTTTGGCTGAGCTTCACTGTAACAGGAGGAGCGGCGGGGGCAGGAGGACGCCCCCTGCTGTCTGAGGTGGTTGTGTGGCCTTTTCTTCCATCTTAAGCGTTATCAGTTCCGTTTGGTTCCTGAAGGTAGATGCGGTTTAAAGCAGAGAGAAATCTCAGTTCAGATTCTGGGCTGGAACCCAACACCCAACACCCAACACCCAGACCAGGACCCAGACCCAGACCAGGACCCAGACCAGGACCCTGTGTGGGTCAGTCGGGCCCAGTGGTGGAGACGGAGGCCTGAGGACCTTCGGAGTACTGCCCTCCTCCGACTCCAACACCGGCGGGCGTGGCCTCGGGCTCCTCCTGGCTGGGCGAGGCCTCGTGGCTGGCACCGCCCCTGGAGGTGACGGAGGTGGTGGTGGTCTCCGGGGACGCGCTGTGAGCCTCCTGCGGAGCACAGCCGGGGTGGTTCTTGCGGAAGTGCTGGTTGAGGATGGCCTGGAAGGGGAAGCTCTTCCCGCAGACGTTGCAGTGGAAGGGCTTGTTGCCCGTGTGCTTGCGGATGTGGTATTCCAGCTGGTCCTTGCGGGTGTACTTCTTCCCACAGATACGGCAGACGAACGGCGTGATTCCCATGTGGAGCCGCATGTGTCGGTCCAGACTCCCCTTCTGGTTGAAGGACTTACAGCAGTAAATGCAGGTGAGACGAGGGTTGTACCGGAACCACCGGTCGCCCACCTGCTCCCTCAGGTAGTCCTCGTACCCCCCCATGTCAAAGGCCGCGTGCTCCTCCCCCTGCCAAAACAAGACACCGTCACAGAGCCGTCAGCGGTGAGCGGTACCGTCCACTGAGGTGAGACGGCGGTGTTGGTTTACCTGTGAGCCCGTCTGTCCAGGATCGTCCACTCTGTGAGGAGACTCGCTCTTGGCTCGTTGACGCTCCGACCCAACGATGACCACACTTCCTGTGGGACTGAACCTGAGAGAACAAACACTAGTACATTAGAGCTGGGTCGGACCAGCACAGACCGGCTGACCGAACGAGACCTCTGGTCCAACCCACCTCTCCGTCTCACTGAAACTGGAAGAAGGTTGGAGTTTTTTGGCCCCCAGTGAGGCCCCTGGAGCTGAGAGCAACATGCTGCGTCCTGACGTGTCAATCATGACGGTGGAGCCCTCCTCCTCCCCCGGGCCCGCCTCCTCCTGCTGCTCCCCAGCTCCGATCCACTCTTCCATCCGCTCCGTTTTGATACGGACTCCGTCCACGCCGCCGCCGCCGCCCTCTTCTACGCTGCCACTGCGCTCCGGCTCGCCGCACGTCTCCACGTACCACTGTCCGGCCCGGTTGATGCGAAGGATCGGCTCTTTGCCTGTCCTGGTGCTGACGGTGGAGACGCCCCCTCCCCCCTCCACAGCCGGGGGTGGGCTCATGGGCTCTTCGATAGGACTGCCGGCGTCACGTGGCTCCACGCCGCCCTTCGGTCCCAGCAGTCGTAGGTGGTGCCCACCCCCCCCCCCCCCCCGCCCCCCGCCCCCCCCCCCCCCCCC
>NC_024308.1:252851-256984 GCF_000523025.1 Cynoglossus semilaevis
GTCCCCCCCCCCCCCCCTCTGACCGCTCGGCCCGGCTCCTCCCTGGACTCCTCGTCCAGGTCGGCCAGGCTGATCTTCAGGTGGATCCCCTCCAGAATCTGCGTGCAGCGGTCAATGATGTGCTGCATCTGCAGGAAGCTGGCGGCGGTCAGGTAGCTGATGATGTCGGCCAGCTGCAGACACAGGCGGCCGGTGTAGCAGAAGGACAGCAGCTGCTCGAACACGGACGGGTTCCGGATCACGGTCAGCGATACGGTGCTCATCTGGCTCAGGGACATGTGGTCGCGAAAGTAAGGCGAGCTAGCAGCTAGCACCACTTTGTGAGCGCGAAAACTCTGTCCCTGAACATTGACCACGATGTCACAGAGTCGGCCCTGGACCCGCAGCTGGTTGAGGTGAGTTAGAACTGAGTTGCTGAAGTCAGGAATGTCCAGCTGGATGCTGCCGGAGCGTTCCATGCTGCCACCTGCTGGTAGAGAGCAACAGTCACACACACTGACACGTGTAATATCACACTGTCTCAAAAAGACTTGTCAAAATGTTAGTGCCCCCTTCTGTTAACACGAGTCATAGCTCCAGGCTGGCCCTCGGAGAGAAGCCGTCTGTCACGTGAACCCCCTGACAATGCTGCCACCTGTGGTCAACTCCTGTATAACGAGTCTTCTTTGGTTCTTACAGTCACTGTTCTAAATATATGGTTCCACTTGTCAAACAGAACAGTTTATTAACAGTGGTGAACCCCAGGGGGCAGCAGTGAGACTCTGCTGTCCTCATGATAGGGGCACATGTCATTTGATTAATTCTATCATGAACTTTAATTTTTGGGATATTTTCTTCATCTTCAGACCTCTCTCTCTCTCTCTCTCTCTGTGTGTGTGTGTGTGTGTGTGGACTGACTTTGTTTTTATGCCTCAAATAGAAAGAACAGAACAAAAGTCATTTTTTTGTCATTGTGACACTTGAACCTGCAGCCTTCCTGACCGAGGGCCAGTCACTAAACCACTACTCCACCGCTGCGCTCTAACAGAGGACGGACCTGATGATTTAACACAACACAACAACAGTACACTGCCGCCGTGAATACACACAAATGTGTTTTTAAAGATGATTTTATTGATGGTTTCTGTGATGTTTGACCTAAATATCAGTCAAATTATTTATGACTAACGCAGTGTAGTCATCCACAGAGCCACATCTGGCCCGCGAGCCATAGGTTCCCGACCCCCGTCCCAGTGTCTCTGTTGTCATAGAACCAGCCTGTTTCTCAGGATGGTTCTTGCAGTAGGGGGCGCTGACACTACAGTCCACACTACTACAGTGTGTGTGTCAGTCATTATACTGAACACACTAACCTTTAACAACAACAACAATGATTTAATATTACTATATTAACGGGTCACGTGACGTCTTCGTACTACCTGGTCAGAACCAGCACCTCGGCTGGTTCTAGATCAAGAACACGGCGGTGTAAGTGCAGCACTGTGGAACTGACCGCATCCACAACCGGGCTGTTCTGGTTCGGCTGCAGGTGCAGCGTGCTCTCACCTGAGCGGGGTGACGGGGGAGATTCGGGGGGAGTTCGGTTCTGGTATCAGGGTGCGGTGCTGTCAACGCTTCAGTCCTTCGGTTAGCTCCGCATCGTTAGCGGAAGGGGCCGATGACAGCGGCACGGCTCGGTCCGGCTCAGCTCAGTTTGGCCTCCGTGAGGAAGCAGCTCCAGGGGCTGCTTCTCCAGCGGCTCCAGCGGCGTTGGTGTCGGATTTAAGGCCGAAGCTGAGCAGCGGACCTCGGGCTGGTGTGCAGCCGCGGAGCCGCCATTCCTGTGGATGTGAAGCTTTGGCGGATGGACATCTTCTTCCTCTGTGCCGTCACAAGAACCAGCCCCACCTGCTGGCCCGCGGTGTATGCTGGGTAATAGAGTTTACCAGCCGCCGAGAAGCTACGGTGTGAAATCCCCCGAGTACACCGTTTCCCAGCATGCACCTGTGAGAATGAGGTCGGACCTAGAGTTCAACTACACTTTAAATACACTTTTACTATTGCAAATAATAAACACCATCTTGAAGAAGATTTTAAAATGAATATTCGACTTTATTCTTTGTTGACTTCATCCAAATAGTTTATTAAATGAACACGTAAAGCTGACACTTCAAAGTTAAACCTCCAACTCCATAAAACGCCACTGTTTTACTGTTTTATCACACACATTTGATCCGTTAGCACCGAGCTAAACAACCACCTCCATTCACTGACCCAAGTAATTCCACATTTAGTTTGAACAATGAAAAACTCGTTGTGATTAGTGCCGGTAGTTGCGTGTCGCTGGTTGGTAATCGTCAATTGGCAGCGTAATATATTGAAATGCCAGGAGGGGGCGGGTTAGTGGGACAAAGACGTGAACACGTCTTCTTCTGATGTCACACACTGACGCTGACATTGATTTCTTTGGCTGAGTCTTCACTCGGTGTTTCCCACCAGTTTCCCCTGCTGTTCCCACTGACAGCCACAGGAGGCGTGTCCTGCCACAGTAACACGTCGATGATGAGTGGCTGATTAACATCTAAACCAATCAGAGCAGAGTGGCTGACAGCTCCCGGAGGAGACAGGGGGCGTGTTTCAATTAGTGACTTTATCTGATCGTGTGGTGAGAATCAGCGCGGGTTCGTTACCCGTGAGAACCTGAGTGTAGGTCAGAGAGACCAACAGACCTCCGATCACTAACCGATCACTAACCGATCAAGTCATACACACAGAAAATCATTTAAAAATATAACAACAACATAAAAATCCTCAGTTCTACTGCCAGAAAATCAGGATTTAAAAATCAACCGCGTGGAATTGAGTCGCAGTTTCATCCAGTCTCCTCCAGGAAGCAGCCGCTAGGAGGCAGTAACAGACCAGAGTACAGTCCAAGCCAAAAGTAAAAGTCGTTCAGTGTCAACTTTCTCCAGAAACTTTATCAACGTTTCACTTGTGAAAAGGTTAAAACAACAACAACAACAGCAACAAAAGTTTGATAAAAAAAGAATCTTGTCCTGGTGCAGCTACTGCCACACTGTCGTCTGTCGGTGATGATGATGATGATGAAGATGATGAAGATGATGATGATGATGAAGATGAAGATGCTCCAGGTCGTGACAGCGGAAAACACGACTCCGTCAGCAGTGGGCGGAACTGTGGAGCAGCGGACTCTGCAGCTGCAGCATCTCTCAGGGGAAATCAGACTGTAATCAGCTTGGACCGATTTATGGCGGGGAGGGGGCGTCACGACACACACCGATCCTCTGGTTGTGTGGGTGTGGGGGAGGTTTGGGGGCGGGGCCTCAGTCGGGTATAAAGGCAGAGCTCAGGTCCTACAACTTCACAGAGCTTCAACGACCTGATCCACACACCTTCAACAGGTGAGTCACTGAGCTGCCAGCAGGGGGCGACACTACTCCCGTCTGTCCAGTTTTGTTTCTTCTTGTGCATTACATTACATTTATCAGAGGCTTCAAACACAGCAGGTGTTTAGGAGGAGGAGGAGGAGGAGGAGGAGGAGGAGGTGTTGTATGGAGACAAATGTTGAGGAGTAATAACAACTGACTGTGTCTTCTCACAGACCTGGGTGGACACACCATGAAGACACCATCGGACTTGTCTGTCAACAGTGGGAGACCAGGTGAACTGTCCACAAAAAAACCCACAGAACCCAGCAGATCCAAGCTGTCAGCTGACCTTAGCCCCGCCCCCTCTCTGTCCTCAGGTGGACGTCTCGGCCGTCGTGTCCTCACTAACACTCGAGAACGCTTCAGACAACAGAACGTGAACGGAGCCTTCGCTGAGCTGAGGAACCTGCTCCCCACACACCCCCCCGATCGGAGGCTCAGTAAGAACGACATCCTCCGCCGCGCCCTGCGCTACATCCACTTCCTGCAGCGGCTGCTTGAGCTGCAGCAGCAGCAGCAGCAGCAGCAGCAGCAGCGCCATCACCTGGCTTCAGCCTGGCACCGAGCAAACAGTGTTGACCAGGACCAGGACCAGGACCAGGACCAGGACCAGGACCAGGACCAGGACCAGGACCAGGACCAGGACCAGGAAGACAACACTCTGTCCCCAGACTTCAGCCATGACCTTTCAGAGTTGGACTTCCT
>NC_024308.1:257030-261776 GCF_000523025.1 Cynoglossus semilaevis
TGCTAAGCAACGGTTAAACACACGGCGGCCATGTTGGCCCAACAGGGCCCACCATTGTGGGTCCAAAGAGCTGTTCTTAAAGTTCCTTTAATGTTAAAGGTCAAAGGTCATTCAGTCCAAACCCTGTGGTTGGTTTTTTACTCTGACGACGTGTTTTATTCTTCACTTTACTCTGAAGGACTACTGTAGCAGCGAGTGAACAGACCTGTCAATCACTCGTGTTCTCTGTGAGATTTGGTCTGTGATCAATCAGTGACGATGAGCTCAGCGTTAGTGTGTCCTTAACGTTAGCTACCACTGGTTTTACACAATAAACTGGTCTAAACTAGTCTCAACGTCTTTGTCTTCAATAGTCTGACAAGGCCACTGCACACACACACACACACACACACACAGACACAGAGGGGGCGTGGTCTGTCACTGTGGTGATGAGTGGGTGTTGACAGAATGACAGGAGCCTCCTCCTCCTCCTCCTCCTCCTGCTCCTCCTCTTCCTCCTCCTCCTCCTCCTCCTCCTCTTCCTCCTCCTCTTCCTCCTCCTCCTCCTCCTCCTGCTCCTCCTCTTCCTCCTCCTCCTCCTCCTCCTCCAGCTGTTTTTGTTTCGTGACACAGCATTTTCATCAGGAACTCCACGGCCGCCACCAAACAAACATCTTCAACAGAACTGACTCAGATCTCAGCCTGTTTAGTTGAAGACGACACTGATAAACTGGCAGGAATTGAAGAAAACTGATTCCCTTTTTTTATCTGCTGCCACCTAGCGGACAAGTATTTAAATGTTCTGCGTGCCATGCATTGACGAACAAAAAAAAATATTTGCAAGATATAAATAATATTTTTTCAGGCCATTGAAGTGAAACTGGCTAATGTTCCGTGTCTCATGGCACACCAGTGGGCCACGGCCCAGGGGTTGGGAATCACTGACCTACATCACCTCAACCTCCTCCTCCAAAACAAAAAGATAAAAGTGGAGGAGAGAACAGAGACAGCAAAGTCGTGATGACATGAAAGCACAACATCAAAGTGTAGTTTAAGCCTTTGAAGAGTTTCTGTTGAACTAAGTCACTGACTGACTGATTAACTATAATCAGTAACTAACTAAGTCACTGACTGACTTGTTCACTACGTGGCAGAGATGAAACATGACTGATGTCATTTCCTTTGAAGCACCACTGAAGGAGAACCTTGGTGAAGCTCCGTCCTAGAAGTTTCCGACTGTAGCCTCCACGTAACATCTGAGAACGTTTGGGAACCAACAACAAGAACCGGGGTGGTCCAGGATGGACGAGGAGGCGTCAGCCACGGACGACTTTGTTCCTCTGATAGAGTCCAGTGGGTACCGAGTGGAGGACCTCCTTGGTTCTGGCAACTTTGGACGCGTCTACCTTTGTACGAGGTCCGACACGTTAGAGGCAGTGGCGGTGAAAGCTATTCCGAAGAAAGATGCGGAGTTTGTTAAAGACGAGGTGCACAACTTGGAACTACTCCAAGACCTGGACCCAGATAAGAACGGCCTGATCAGGTTTCACGGGTACACGGAGCTCCTCGGAAACGTCTTCCTGGAGTTTGAGAAACTGGACATGACTTTGTACGACCTAGTCATGACGTACAACCGACCACTGTTCCTGTCCGAGATCCAGGCAATCACGGTGCAGATGCTGATGGCGCTGGAGGCCCTGCGGAGCATCAGGATGGTCCACACCGACATCAAGGTGGATAACATCATGCTGACGGAGGGTGGGCAGCGGCCCCTGCAGGCCAAACTCATAGACTTTGGTTTGGCACAGGACGTATCCAAGCTAGTTCTGGGCGAAGTCCTGCAGGCTCTACCGTACCGTGCTCCTGAGGTGATCCTGGGCCTCCCTCTGAGCGAGGCCATGGACATGTGGGCCCTCGGCACCGTCATTGGTTCCGTGTACATGGAGGCGGAACTTTACTCTGGTGACTGCGAGTTGGCCAACATGAATGACATCATGCAATTGCTGGGCCGACCTGAAAATCACCTACTGGAAACTGGGATTTATACTAAGAAGTACTTTGACAAAGACGACGACGACTCGTCGTGGAAGCTGAAGGCGGAGTGCACGTGTTCGGTACAGAACAGCTCAGCCGGTTCTGGTTTCCGCAGTGAGCGATGCGCCGTTCACCCGCTGTTGCCGGACATGATGTCAGAAATCACCTGCCTGGAAGACATTGCGTTGACTCGTCCAGGGACCAGTGCTAACGAGGACACGCGGGTCTTCTTGAGTCTCCTGAAAGAGATGCTGCGAGTGGACCCTGAGACGAGAATCCAGCCGCGTGCAGCGCTGCAACATCCGTTTATCGCAATCAAAGACTTTCCCAGTGACTCTGTTTCCTCAGGCACCCAAACACCAGCAAACACAGTTAGCTTACCTAGCAGTGGTGACAACCCACTGAGCACAGCTAGCTTATCGGATGAAGACTATCATGATGACAGACTACGAGGGATCGCAAGCTCGCCAGTCGACAGAGATGAAACCTCAGAGAGTGCTAGTCCTGCCGACAGTGACGACAGATTATTAGCCAGAACTAGTGTAGGTAGTTTTGTTGACTATTCTGACCAATCGTTACATATAACCAGCCTGGTCAGCAATAGCGACAAACAACCAGATGCAGCTAACAGTGATGACAGTAACCCACTAAAAACAAGCTTAGCTAACAGTGGTGATAGCTTACCAGAAACAACCGTTGACAGACCTCTACAACACACAAGTGGAGACGACAACGGTGACAGCCCATCACAAAAAGCTAGCTTAGCCAGCCACGATAACAGGAAAGCAATCAATGTTGACAGTGACCGCAAACAAGCCAGGATTAATTTAGCTGATAATATTGCTGAAGTTAGCGTAGCCAACAGCATAAACAGAAGTCTACAGAGAGCTGGTTCTGCTGAACGGGACAACAGATCACCAGCCACAGGTAGGAATGACCAGAGACCGAGACAGAAAGCTAACTTAGCTGACGCCGATAACAGACAGGCAGTCAAAGTTAGCTATTCCTGCAACGATGCTGAATCATCCCACAAGTCTAACCTGGATGAAAATACACGAGCAGCCACAGCTAGCTCAACTGTCAGTGACTACAGGTCACCACAAACACTAATCCTGGACAACAGCCCTACAAAGGTGGCTACCGAAGCTAACAGTGAAAGCAGACGACCGGCTACAGCTAGCTTAGAGGACAGATTTCTAACAAAAGCAATCTTAGGTACTAGCAACAACGGACAAGTGTCCACAGTTAGCCCAACCAAGAGTGTAGGCCAATCATCGCTTGCTACCAGTTTTGTTTTGGAACAGGACCAGGTCAGCATTGCTGTCAGTACCGGGGCTGACCAGTTGGGGAGGATTCGTGAACTTTGGTCAGTGTTAATGAACCGTATTTACAGGTTTATCTGGTGGCTGTTTGGCAGTGAAGCAGCTGCCAACACGTCGTAAGAAGAAGTGCAGGCATTTAGCGTTAAAATGCCACCGTGCGATCGTTAACAGCGTTCCGCGGCTGTTGGGTCCTGACGGCCTCGGATTAGGCCAAAGTCTGAGCAGGATTACGGACAGATCCAACACTGACTGACGCTGAATGTTGATAAACCCTTAAATAATTTTAGCTAAGTTTAAAGGACTTCCTGTGTGAACTGTTCCTGTCGTACGACCTGTTGGGTAACCTTTACTATCTTCTGTGCTAACATTTACAATCTTTTTGGCTCATTTTTTCGACTGAAGTTAATTTTCCTTCAGGCCACTTAATATTTGACCTTTAGCTCCGACTCAGCATCATGTGACCTATGACATCACCACTTTCTCCATAACCTACACAAATACTGACGCTTTAAAGGAAAACAAAAGTTTTTATTTTTGTAAAAAAAGATGTAAAGAGACAGTGAACACATAATGGTGATGTCATCACTGGGAGGGGCATTTTTGGTAACAATAAACAAATAAATATATTTTCTCTACAACACAAACGAAGGGTTGGCCACACAGACAGCCAATCAATAAGACTTCCGACAGATCAATATGGCTGTCTATCGCTGCCGATCACTCGAGTCAGTAGTTGAGCACAGTCGGATCTCGGAGGAGGATCAGCAGAACAGGAAGTTCATTCAAAGGAAAGGAAATGACAAGAAAAAGGATAATAAAAGAGATGGACGCCACTTCACTGATCAATCACCAATTATCACTCATCACTGATCAATCATCGATCGTCCCAGGTATAAAGTATGGATTATCCCGCTCGTTTCCTGGAGCAGCAGCTTTGGCAACAGTCTTTGGCAATTATTGACAACAACCACCGTGGGACGGAGCGTTAGCATCAGTCAGTATTTGGTCCGTCCTCCGTCTCCCACTCAGTCCAAAGTTCTAAGCCGATCAATAATGGACATCTGAGATCGTCTCCAACCTCCGCTGGACTCATCTGAGCAAAGACAAAGGTAATCAATCAGTCAACGCGCTAACCTTCAGGAGCAATCTTTATCTCAACGACCTTTAACGGTAACGGCTAACTTTGATATTTTTAAGCTAATTAAGACTTAACCATTGTTTGGCTGATGGTGGCCTACATGTTATGGCTAAGCTTTTGAAAAGTTAGCCGAGGTTTAGATTGTGGTGTGGCTAACTTGTTAACAATGTATGAGTAGTAACTGTAGTAATCAGAGTAGTTTTAACTGGACGTTAGCATTGAGCTTATACATGGACAACGATCCCTACAGGCCGGAGGTGCCGACCCTGAAAC
>NC_024308.1:262991-281045 GCF_000523025.1 Cynoglossus semilaevis
TACATGTTATGGCTAAGCTTTTGAAAAGTTAGCCGAGGTTTACTACATGTTATGGCTAAGCTTTTGAAAACGAAAAGTTAGCCGAGGTTTGGATTGTGGTGTGGCTAACTTGTTAAGAATGTATGAGTAGTAACTGTAGTAATCAGAGTAGTTTTAACTGGACGTTAGCATTGAGCTTATACATGGACAACGATCCCTACAGGCCGGAGGTGCCGACCCTGAAACACCCACGCACAGCCATCGCCCACCAACATAAACAGAAATCTGCGCCCATGCTACATGCTAACTTTGTAGCTGTTTCAAGGCTAACTTTAACGCTAACTCTACTGTTACATACAGTATCTATGCTGTGGCTAACATTTAGTGTTTTCTAGGCTAATAAAGAGTTGAGAATCAAACTCTACTCAGTGTAATGCCTTGCTGTGGTGCTGGACCTTTGACCTCTGACCTGTTGAGGCTCCGGGCTTCAAACAGCGTGTCGTCCTCGTCACTGTCCACCGCCTCCATCTCCACTGAGTCACTGAGCAGCAGACCGTACTTCTTTCTCTGCATGGGCTTCTTCAACCTGATGACATCATCGTTTACATCAGTGACATCGTCATGGTGCGCACACACACACACACACACATTTTACCAACTGTTAAATTCACAAACCCAAAGTTTCCAATTAAAAAAACAAAAACCTGGAACTGATTTCCAAACAGTACCGATCATCACTTGATGAAGACTATATTCAGGTGCGGAACCAAACCCAAAGTTTCCAATTGGGTCACTGACGTGGGGGCCAGGCCGGACTGTGGGTCACGACCAGATGAAAAATAAAATATGAAGGAAAACAAAACCTGTTGGCCGGGAGCAGTACTGACCATCACAGAATTCACAGAATTGTGCAGGTGAGCTTTAATGAGGGGCAAAAAGTTTTAAAAGCCCTGGTGTAACAGCGGCAGAGTGAACGAGACATTCTAAAGACGTTTATATACAGGGGGCGCTGTGACGGCGAAACCACGTAGGACGAGGACGTCAGAAACCGAGGATTCCATGTTTTTTATTATTACTTCATCCCATTGTCGCCCAAACAAGCTAACATTTAATTAGCTAACCTTTGACACTATAATCTATCTATAAAGAGACTAACAGTTTGGTGACGGAGGAAAAGTGACGAACCTGTCGAGGAGTCAATATTTACACACAACTGTGTGTGTGTGTGTGTGTGTGTTCGTGGCCGATTTCAAAAGTACTGTTCAACACTCTGGTCTGGACTAATGGCATGAAAAGCTACTGTTTAGCCCTAGCCATGGCTAACAATTAGCTAGCATTATTGTTTCACTTGTTTTCTGGGCTAACTGTCTTCTAAGCTAACGTTAGAGAACTGGACGCCACCTGTTATAAGCCCAGTTGACTAAACATCTTCTTGGCTAACTTGTAGCTAATCCTGGCTAACTTGTAGCTATTTCGTTGTAGTTTTACAAGTGTTTTCAGCTAGTAATACTGTGTTATATGTCAGTTATTATCCGATTAAACCGAACCCACGGCTTCCTTTAGCTCGGCTCCTGGGTTTTGAAACAACTTTGAGCGGAGGTTGTGGACCGACAACAGCTGTGACACCGAGCTCGTCCTCCAGCTCTTACCTGACGGCTCGGATGAGGAAGTAGAGCAGACCGATCATGGTGAAGCCGATCAGGACATAGAGCGCCCGCTGGATCATGGAGCTGTCCACGCCGAGGCCGGTGAACAGTCCTCCGGGACTCGTCCCGCCGCTCTGGGTCGTGTTGACGCCGCTGGAGTTGGTCAAAGCCGCGGCGGTGGTGACGGCGGGTTTGATCTCATCCACCGCAGCAGAGACGGAGATGAAGCCAAGCGGGAGGAGAAGCGCTGAGAGGCAGCAGAGAATCATGTCGAACGGCTGAGAGGAGGTCGGAGGCCGCGGCACCGACACAGACACGTCGCGTTAAGTCTAACTACTGTTTTGTTTACAGAAAAAGTTCACACAACCCGGAAGTCCCCGCCCCCACACTCGTATGACGTCACAGACTGCTTCTTCACCTGGGTGTTATGGCGAGAGGAAACCACGTGTGTGACACTCCCATCTACTGGACAATTAGGAGAACTGCAGAATAGCACTTTTATTGTACGTCATGAAATGCACTCATGTGTTATGTATTAAATGTACACGTAATTCTGCTGTAATTAAATGGCTTATTGAATAGTAAATAATAATAATAAAAATAATGATTAATACCCCCACCTGCTGGGGAATATTAGAATCAACAGAAAATCATGTCCTTTCACTGTATGAATAAAACATCTCAAACTTTTTTCATAACTAATGTTTTGTCATCAGGTGACCTTAGGTGACCTGTCCTCTTGTCTTAGTCTGTCTTTATTTGTTTAAGACAAGAACAGTATGTTGCTGTAGCATCTGTAGCATCTGTCTAACTTTTCTTCTAACCTTTAGCTGTGTTCTTGGCTACCTTTTAGTAAACCCCCTTTCTTAGGTTTTTTCATTTAGCCTTTTTTGGGCTAACTTTTAGTTTCTTCTGAATCTGAATCTTTAGTCTGCTCCAGGTTAGCATTTAGCTGTGCTCTTGGCTAACTTATTTCAGACTGCCATTTTAGCTTTTAGGGAATTTCTTCAGGCCCATTTTCTTTCACCTGTTGTTGTTTAACATGTAGCTTTACGTTTTAGCTAACAGTTGGAGGAGGAAACGGTGACGCTTCTGCAGTTCTAGAGAAAAAACCCCGAAGCCAGAAAACCTGAGAGAGACGGCGTTCGAATGAAGATGTGGAGTTATTTTAGATACAGTTCGATGACGTCAACGTCATGATGTAAACGATGGATAGCTGTAAACATAAAACAACACAAATCTCTTTATATAATATTTGATCATTAAAGTTGATACAATAATCTGAACTACATTTAAGATAAAAAGTTATGAGAAAGTGATATTTAGATATGAATGAGAATTACTGAGGAAAGTGTATTTTCTAATAGTGAATAATCCTTTGATTTTTTTCAAAGGTAAAACTTCAAACTAATGAGAGGTTTAGTTTAGTTAAACTTCAAACTAATGAGAGGTTTAGTTAATACTAGGTCAGAGGTCAGAATAACTTCATCTGAACTATAACAGAAACATCACTCAGCTTCTATTCCAATTAAATCAATGTAAAGTTTAATTATTTTACAGTTAGAAGGTGAAGATTTTACACTGAGAGGAGAAACACTTTCAGGCATCCAGGTGTTTGTTGACACGGCGGACTTTCTCCTTCTTGTTCCTGTTCCCGTGCTTCTTCCACGGCTTCCCCATCTCTGCCACAGGGGTCGCTGCTCCAACTGGTCCACTGCCTGGTTTATAACCCATGACAGACTGAACCCCCCTGGACAACGCTCGGACGTTCTCCTAAAGACAGACACAACACATGGAGCTAGTATGGCAATTTACTGACACCTACTGGCCTAAAATACAGTTCACAGTTTTAGTTCAGAGTTTGAGTTGTTGTCACGATACTTTACCTGATGGAAGAAATGAGTGTCAACTGTGTTTTCAATTCTTTTTATCTTCAGTTGTTTCTGTGTCACTGTGGAGAGGCTGCAGTCCTCCAGGCCTCTCTTCTGGAAGCGTCTGTGCTGCGGCTGGAAGTCTTCAGGGTGGATGTGTGGAGGAGGGGTGCAGTACAGGAGCTTACCCTGAGACGAAAGACACCACACACACACACACACACACATCAACAACAAACGGAAACTTCACCAACAGCCACGTGACGCAGCAACAAGAACAACAACCCGTACGTTGACGTAATCCTTCAGGATGTAGCGTGCTGATCTGGACTGGTCAGGCTGACCGTGTGACGTCATAAAGCCTCTCATGTCTAGTCAGAGGAGAGACACCGACGTCAACATTCAGTGTTTCCAAATGTGAAATATGTAAATACAAAGTCAGAAAATGTTGAACATAAATACATGTAGTTAAAGAACTGTGAGAAGGTGATTCTGCCGAGGCTCAGATTAAAAAACCACCGTCGTTCTTACATCCATAAGCCATGAGGAGCTCCTCAGAGGTGGGGGGCCTGTCGGGGTCCTCGTCCTCCCTCGGTCGAATTATGATAATGCCGTAGGTGCCTTCAAACACGTGTCGGGGGATCGTCTGACACACGTATCACAGCTGTTAAGGACGTCATCAAAACCATAACGAGTGCTGCTCTAACGACAGTTAGAGGAAGAGGAAGTGACACAACAACAAAGTCTCATGTTGACGTGGTAGTTAGTGGAGGATATGAGCGAAACTGCAGGAACGTGGTCTCTCATTTGATCAATGGGCAGAATTCCACAGCAGATCATCTCAGCCTTGGTGGAGACAAAGGAGGGCATGACCAGACCGGGGCAGTCACAGAGGCACAGGCCCGGCTCCACATACAGGGTCTGCAACACAGGTGGAGACAGACAAAGCGTCAGACGGTGGCTGAGTGTGTGTTGACTGCCACTGATCACTGAGACGCTCCGTACCTGGAAGTGTTTGGTGTGACCGGGAGTGGCTGAAACGGAGACTTTCTTGTTTCTTAGAATAGTGTTGATGGTGGAACTCTTGCCCACATTAGGATACCCCACCTGGAAGAATCACACGGTGAGCCACCGCTGTCGCCTGGAGCCTGACCCTTGACCTTCAAACTCTACAGACTGATCTTAGACCATATTATTACCTTAACACCTTATTAATTCATGCTGACATTTTGTTACAGTCCGTTACTCTAGATTACTCTAACCTAGGACTGGCGCCACCATGTGGGTAAAAAGCACCAACTTTTAGCTAACATTTTTACATCAACATTTTTAAGACTCATTTTAATTTTAAAGTTCTGAGAACCGATGTTGTAACTGCCCCAAAGCTAACATTTAACATTTAACCACCGTTTGTGAGCATTAGCTTCTTGCAGTGTCGTTGGACCGAGGGACTCACCAGGCCCACTGTGAGTTGTCCTTCTTTACACGTGGGTCCGTTGTGAACAGCTTTAAACATTTCCAGAAGCTCATCTTTACGCAGCAGACGGCTGGAGTTGTGAAAGGAACCATCAGGCCTTCCTCCCTCTTCATCATCCTCATTTTCGGAGCAGGTAAACCACTCCTCTTCATCGACACTTATCATTTCAGGCTCCTCCTCATCGGTGCCACTGCCTTCATCGTCATTCACTGGCCCTTTCTCTTCTGTGTCACTGGCGCCACCTTCTGGATTCTCCACCTCCACGCCCTGTTGGCAGAGAAGTCTTAAAAGTTTACACACACACACACATATATATAACCAGGTAAACATTTGAAACTCACTTATGAAGAGTTTCTCTCTAAAGTCTTCACTGCAGACTCAAACGTTTCCTCACCTTTTCTTCTGCCTCCAGTCTGTTGCTCTCAGCCAGGGCCGACCAGAAAACTGCCCTCAGTCCCTCTTTTTCAAAATGTTTGGCCCACATTTGCCTCTGCTCCCTGGTTAACAAGTCTGCCTTGTTTACCAAAAGCATGTTGACTTTATCCTTTGACACTTCCGTTACATACGACTCCTGTAATCATCAAAACAACAACAAGACATACAGTATTTAGAGCAGGTGTTTGGTTCTGGCTAAAACAGTGACCGCGTACTCTGAGTAAAAGTCTCTGTTTTTAGTTCAATAATAATATGTTCTTACCAAATCAGGACATCGGAACAGCAGAGGGTTCCTGGCATCAACGATCTGAACCACAACATCACTAAAAGCAAAACAAAGTCGTGACTTGTATGAGTTGTACGTTGACATTAGAGTCTGTGACTTGTATGAGTTGTACGTTGACATCAGAGTCTCCAGAGATGTCTCCAGAGATGTCTCCAGAGATGTCTCCAGAGATGTCTCTGTCTCTGTCTGTCTCTGTCTCTACCTCCTCTCGATCACTCTCCACAGTTGTCTCCAGAACTCCAGATTCCTCTCAAACGGAGTAAGAATCAGCTTCTGTTCTTCCTCCAACCTTTGTTAATATACACGTAGTGAGGCGTGAATGACTCTTTGAAACAAATGCTCAGAGTAAACAAACGTGACGTGACATGACGTGACACCGCTCAGAGTAAACAAACGTGACGTGACACTGTGATGTACCTGGCAAGATCCCGTCGCCACTCTAAGAAGCTGTCTTTCTCTGTCTGCTGAAGTGATTCTGGGCTGGTGGTTTCATCCCAGTGAGGTCTGGAAAACAAAAACAAAAACACAAACCAACTGACCACCACTGAAACTACAGCCATTAATACACGTTTTGGGAATAGATCCACGTTGTTTGTTTACCGTCGAGGAATCCTGAGAAAATGCTGATTGTCTTCATGTAGTTTCTTCAGTTTGGTTTTCTCCTCAGCTGTTAACAGACCGGCTCGTGCTTCCGCTGGTACAAACTTTATGTTGAGTTTCTCTGTGAAAAGACACGGTTCACGGTCTCAGCACTTCAGAACCAATAAGTATGGATCCCAAAATGACAACACAACGCAAAACTCTTAGAAAAGAAATGACACTTGTGAGAATTTAAATCCAGGCCCAGTTATACCACGGGTACACATACATACATACAACAAACCTGCAACAAACTCTGTTCCTGCCAACTCAGCTGTCGCCAAAAAGTCATCCATGGAACTCTGTTCTGTCACGGACTGCAGGTTCAGCCGCCCCCAGTCGTAGCCATCGTTAAGTTCACTGGTGTGAAGCTATAACCAAGGAAAATGGAAACATACATTTTTATCTTTATGGTGAGGAAAATAATATTCAACATCCATATTTTCACGTTAAAGGGTTCACATTGTGTGGCATCTGAATTGACAGCATTAAAATGATTAACATTAAAAACGCGTTACGACTTTAGCTTCACAATCTATATTACAGTGTTTACTGAAATGTTTTAGTCACAACCAGGTCTAGGTCTAAGTGCAGATGTGATCAACAGTTGTACAACAGCAGCAGTCATACCCATGAGTCTCCTCTCTTATTTATTCCTCGGTTTGCTTGGAGTTTGTCCTTCATAAGAGCTCGCCCCAGTCCGACTCCTCCGCCGGTCTTCTTCTTGCCCATAGCGATGACTTTCTGAAACTTTTTCAAAGTTGTTCTCTTAATCTCGTATTAATTAGTTATTTGTAAAAGTGAAAACACACGTTATCTGCGTCTAACTATGCCGTCCCATGTGCATTACGTATTTGTAGTCAGACCGGAAGTGGATTAAACCAACCAGAGACGCACTTCCTGAGGACAAGGAAAATGTAGGACAAAAAAATACATTTTTATCTATGACAACACAAGGTTCATACATCACTAGTAACTAATAGGTGCACAGTAGCGCGTGAAAGCATTCTGTTTAGTATTAATGGACTCGGTTTATTCTGTCCGGTTATAAAAGCGCTCCCCGTAAAACTAGGTTCTTGCCAATATATCGGTCCGCACAACAAACGGCTCCCAATTTTTTTAAAACAATAAAACAAAGATAAATAAAGAAATAAAATACACTAATAAAATATGGACCCGTGCTTTTACAAACATTCCCACTGTTTCTAACCCTAACCGTTAGTTACCGTTCAAACTAAAACAGTCAGTGGCGACACGTGTGCTTTTTTTTAATGCTGTATTTATCTATATTGACACATGTGTAAGCGCAATAGTTACATATATAATGAGGTCGTACAAACTGTTTTTTTTTAAAGATTGTATATTTTCTCTGAACTCAAATTGAAAACAGAACCATTTAAATAAATAATACTATAGGGAGCAGGGCAAGGAGGAGTTGCGCCTTGTAAACCAGAAGGTGGCAGCCTTAAACTCTACATGGTGGGTTAAGGTCTTTAACAACTCTGCGTTTATATTTGTACGTTAAGAGTAAATCTATAATTTAATATAAAAATGACTTTGTTTAAGGGTAATGTTAATCATTTTTCACGATGTAAGATTCTAAAGAAGATAACACACATAAATAAATGTTGTGTACGATTTATGTTCTTTAATTAAAATAATGATTTTAATAATATTATTTTACATATAGTTTAATTGTAACTATTATTACATGCAAAGCTGTTGAGCCGAGACCGAAAAAGACACAAACATCCAGATCAGTGTCGTTCCTTCATGTACACAGTGCTGTCGTCACTGCCGTTTGGTTCGGTCCACCCCCCCCCCTACAGTGAAACTGCATTGGTTTCACCCCGGGTATAAAGACCGCAGCTCGGCTCGGCTCAGCAGCGTCTCTACACACTGAACCTCCAGGACTCAGCACCATGGACCACGGCTCTTCTCAGGCCGGACGTAGAAAGTATGAGGTCTTTGTACGCAGTTCCCGTAGAGTAGCTCCGAGACTATGTGACAACAAGTAAATACTTGATCTGGAAATAGACACTTTTTAAAAGTTTTTTTTTTTTTCTTCATTTCTCTCTCAGTGCTGCTGTTGACTGGACCCAGTGAAAAAATGCTGCCTTGGAAGAAGAACAAGTTTGATCTGATCGAGGAAGACAAGCAGTCCAAACAGAAGGGCTATGCAGTGAGTCTCAACTATTCTGCGCTCACCTCTTTTGCCAAGTCCTGCCCTGAGAGTGCACTCAACAGGGTGGGCAGCATGTTCAAGTCCAAGAGGAAAAAGGTGAAGATCACCAGCGAGGACCCGACGTACACGGTGCTGTACCTGGGCAACGCCACCACCATCCAGTCCAAGGGGGACGGCTGCACAGATGTGGCAGTGAGCAAGATCTGGGGCAAAAGTGAAATGGGCAAGAATGGAACTAAGATGAGGCTGACCATCAGCCACCAGGGCATCAGAATGGTCCACGTGGACGACAAAGCCAAAAAGCCGGGACACTTGTATTTGCTGCACAGGGTAACCTACTGCGTCGCAGACCCCAGACTTCCAAAGGTCTTCGCTTGGATTTACAGACACGAGATGAAGCACAAGGCAGTGATGCTTCGCTGCCACGCAGTGATGGTGTCCAGGCCCGAGAAAGCCAAAGCCATGGCTCTGCTGCTGTATCAGACTTCAGCCACAGCCCTGGCCGAGTTCAAAAGACTGAAACGCAGAGACGACGCCAGGCACCAGCAGCAGCAGCTCATCGGGGAACAGACCATCCCTCTGGTCCCTCTCAGGAAGCTGCTGAATGGACAGTGTTACTACAAACCCCCGGTGGAGCGCAGCCGCAGTGCGCCCAAGCTGGGCTCCATTACAGAGGACTCAGTCGGAGAAGAGGAGGAGGAGAAGGCCATGCACTTTGAATGTGAGGACGTTCTGGACGCAGGAGGTGATTGTGTTCCAAACGACAAACAGGAGTGGACTCAGATTATTAATGACCTGGGAGAGATGAGCATAGGAAACGATGTGCAGACACTGAAGGCTGACCTGAGGGTCACCAGGCTGCTGTCTGGAGAGAGCACCGGGAGCGACTCCTCCATAGACAGCAGCCAGGAGCCCGCTCCTCTCACTAACGGCTTTGGGGAGGTGAAGGTTCAGGAAACTGCCTGAAGAATCGTAGCGTCAGATGCACTGTTGCTGTTGCTGTTGTTGTTGCTGAGCCACGTTGTCTCCACTAGGGACATTTCCTCTGTCGTCAACGTTGTTGGGGAGTTGAATGTTTGTCCCGTCCGTGTCTCCAAGTAATCCTCAATGGATTATATTAGCCTCCGCTACCACTAGCTAACACACCATTAGGATCGAAAAGTCATTTAGAAATGGACCAATCAGAGCTGGCAAACTGCCAGTGCAGCGCAGGACACACGACACTAAGTCCACGTCTTTAAGAGGATTTGTTCTGAGCTTGTTTACCTTTTACAGTTTCTCCTGTGAAACTGCTGTGTTTTTTTTCTGTTTTGTCCACAACACTAACAATGACCAAAAATATTTAGTTTTCAAGTCTTACTGTTAGGTTTTGAACCGGCATCCTCAGCCAGACGTCTTGTTTTTTTTGCACACTCGTGGAGTTCTTTGAAGTATTACGTTGACTACATGTTGTCTGAAACATAAATGTCATATCTTTGCTGTGCAAAAGGAAAACACCTCTATGTTTCATGATGTAAAGTAAGATGTTTTAGGTATAAATGTTATTTTTAAATAATATAAAATGTGGTTTGTTTTGTGAACCTCAAAGAATTGTCAATAAAAAAGACGTTATGAAAAACTGGATTTAATCTGTAGACTTCTTTCTTTGAAGATCTTCAAGATGCTGAGTTCAGATCAGAATTGTGCCCATCGTTAACGACAAGTTAAATATGTGCTCGTCTCTGTACGTCAGCTGTTAGTTATGAACTGTTCCTTTATATTCTAGGCCTTTGATCTTTAGTCCTGACTTTGAAACGTTGTTCAGTTAAGGTTTTAAAGTAAAGAACTTCTTCTTCTTCAGGGTTGATCACTGAGAGACAGCAATAGTCTGAATAAAACATGAAGAGAAAATAAAAACAGTCCCACTGTTGCCCCAGGGGAGGAGGACGTGGGGGCACGTCTTATCCAGACAAACTGTGTGTTTTCACCTCCAGCTGGTCCATACACACACACTTAAATAATAACAAAAAAAGATCATCACACAGTGATAAACTAATCAGCTTCAAAACTAACGCCCACTTGTCAAATCTGAACCATAATGAAGAAGTCACTGCGTCACTTGTTCCTTTCATCTGCTCTGGTTCGTCAGGTTTATATCCTGATGAACAAATGACATCATCATCAGCATAAGTCCAGCCCTCAGTAATGTAATAGGAAGGCAGGCCACTGTCCAGTCCAGCTAACTGCTAACTGCTAACTGCTAACTGCTGTTTCTGCTTCGTGCTGCAGCTGTTCGATTTATTTATTGACAATTTCTCTCTGACCTACATTGTCACGGAGTCTTTTGTGGTCCGGCACAAGCAATCACGTTCTCCCCCCCTCCCCCCCCCTCTCACACCTCCACCCCCCCCCCTGCTTGGACATTGGCACACGTGCAGACTTTGTTGCAGTGTTTGTTGTTGACCAGTGGGCGGAGAACATGTTTGAAGATGAGTTTCTGATTGATAAAAGGGAAAAAAAAGTCACGTTCACCGTCCTTGAACACACACTCAGGTGTTTAAGAAGGAAACGAACTGTCCGTCATACAGAACAGACGAAGAACCAACGAGCCGTTCACACTCACCCTGGAAGCTGGAGAACACACACACATGGTAACAGCCAATCAGCAGCCCCACAGGTTCATTTGATTGAATTCTATTTTTATTTGTTTATGCAGTCACTGTGACCTGCTCTGGTACCTACACAGAACTGGTACCTGGTACCTGGTACCTGGTACCTGGTACCTGGTACTCAGTGCTGGAACAATGCCACAGGCAAACACACCAGAATGACCTCATCACCAGTGCCTTATTTTGGACAACACAACCTGCTGGTCTGTGATGCATTATAAAAAGTAGGAAAACAGCAGAGACTCTTGTTGTTGGAGTTGTTATTGTTGGAGTTGTTGTTATTGTTGTGTTGTTGTTATTGTTGTAGTTGTTGTTATTGTTGGAGTTGTTATTGTAGTTATTATTGTAGTTGTTATTGTAGTTATTGTTGGAGTTGTTATTGTTGTTGTAGTTATTGTTGTTGTTGTAGTTATTGTTATTGTAGTTATTGTTGTTGGATCTGATTCCAGTTACAGTGGAGGAGTCAGAAAGGTCGACTCAGACGACACCGACTGTAGAAGCTTCACAGACGACAACAACAACAACAACATGTCCCTTCATGCTGTAATTAGATGCTGGATGTAGAAGAGGGGGCAGGTGAGTAACACCACTGCTCCACAGGGTGGAGGAGCAGAATCAACACAGGCTTCAATTATAAACACCTCTGATGACAGTCAAGAACCATGTGATTAGAGCTGTGGTGTTTATGGACGTGTCAGAGTCCAGTCAGCACATAGCATTAGCATTAGCATTAGCATCCATCTGGATGTTAATCATTACATGAGCTCATGAATCTGAAGAGTTTTAAGACATGAGTAGACGAGCTGCACCTTTCTGACCACGATCCATCTATAGTTCACTTTGATTTGGCATATTAAAGATTTGGATTGTTTCACAGCACACACACACACACACACCCCCAGCCCCCCCCCCGCCCCCCCTCCCTCCAGTGATGATCCTGCTCTGTGCTCAGACTCATGAAACTCTACCTTCCCGTGGTCCCATTCAGACGCCGCCGCTGGTGTTTTCCACTCGCTCCGACACCGAGGCTCTGCCCCCACAGGAGCATTGATTCCAGCCACAGGTTATTTTGGTCTTTCCGCTCACAGACAGGAAATGGAATAATAACAGACAGAGAAAGGAAGAGAGGGTCATGTGACCAGCAGGAGGAGAGAGTTTAATACAGAATCAATGCTTGAGTTTGTGGCGTCTTTTACTTCCTCTCAGAGTATTTTGTGTAAAGGAAGTACCCCCCCCGTCACACCTGGACCTGGACCTGGACCTGGACCGTGTTTCAGTAACCAATGATCTTCACTCAGGTTTGATCCAAACAAAACAAAGAAAAAAAAAATCAAATCTGAATTTTCAGTGTGACCTGGTCACAGAGCAGCACGTACTGCCCACTGCACTACTGCACTGCACTACTGCACTGCACTACTCCACTGCACTACTGCACTGCACTACTGCACTGCACTACTGCAGTGTTATGTTAAAAGTAATGGGATACAGTACTTTTTTATTTTTATTTTTGTGCCATGTACTCCTAACATTTGGACAAAGAATTGTGCCCCAACCCCCAGTTTGAGGAACACCAAAACTAAAACCTCAGGATAAAATAAGGTATTTTAAAAAGCAGTAGTAGTTGAAGTACTTTATAAGTACACTGGTGCAGGTGTACAACAATCCAATCCAGTAACAGTAACAGTAAGAGCAGTAACAACAGTAACAGTAGTAACAGTAACTGTAACAGCAGCAGCAGTAACAGCAGTAACAGTAACAGCAGCAGCAGTAACAGCAGCAGTAACAGCAGTAGTAACAGCAGCAGCAGCAGCAGTAACAGCAGCAACAGTAACAGTAGTAACAGTAACAGTAACAGCAGTAACAGCAGTAACAGCAACAGTAGTAACAGTAACAGCAACAGTAGTAACAACAGTAACAGTAGTAACAGTAACAGTAACAGCAGCAGTAACAGTAGTAACAGTAACTGTAACAGCAGCAGCAGTAACAGTAGTAACAGTAGTAACAGCAGTAACAGTAGTAACAGTAGTAACAGCAGCAGCAACAGTAGTAACAGTAACAGCAGTAACAGCAGTAACAGCAGTAACAGCAACAGTAGTAACAACAGTAACAGCAGTAACAAGTACATATCCATAGGATTATTCAACAGTGGGGAAGGAGACACACACACGGTGACCTCTGACCTTCTGATGACCTCTGACCTTCCTCTCTTGTTTTGTACTCCTGATAAATGTTGTCAAAACCATTAGGGTTCGAGTCGTTCAGACTCGTTGGTGATCCAGGTGTGTGTGTGTGTGTGTTCTTTTCACCTCACACACACACATTAAAACAACAACAACATTTAAATGAGTTCAAGTTCAAGGGAAACATTTGATGTTTGTAGTTTTTTCCTCTACAGATTCTTTTCCTTTTTCTCCATAATGTCTCAGATCCTGTTTATTACAGCTGCATTAACGACATCAACACTGTTGGTGTGTGTGTGTGTGTGTGTGTGTGTGTGTGTGTGTACTGATGTGTCATTGGTTCCATGTGAGAGGATAAGGAGAGAGTGGCAGTTTCACAGAGCAGTCTTTGTCATTTCCTTCCCGTTTCCTTTATTTCATTCTCTCGTCCACTGCTGCAAACTGCCCACACACACACACACACACACACACACACACACACACACACCAGTTCACAGAATCCTTTCTTTCTTTTGAACAGACATAAAAACAGGATGTAGCTCCGTCCATGTGCCGACACTAAGATAGCCTGAGAGCAAACAGCTTCTATGTGTTCTAGGTCTTTGTTCACAGTTCTGTTTCTACCAGAGTGTGTGTTTCACTGTGTTCACACTCGACTTGGTTGATTGAAAAATGATCTTTATCCTAAATATTTCTAAATGACAATAAGAAATCAGGAAGTCAGAAGTCAAATGTCTAATGATTAGAGTTCAAACATGAGCTGTGATGTACCTCAAACATCACAGCTCACCTGTGATGTTTGAGGTACATCACAGGTCATCTGTGATGTTTGAGGTACATCACAGGTGAGCTGTGATGTTTGATCACAGGTGAGCTGTGATGTTTGATCACAGGTGAGCTGTGATGTTTGATCACAGGTGAGCTGTGATCAAACATCACAGGTGAGCTGTGATGTACCTCAAACATCACAGGTGAGCTGTGATGTACCTCAAACATCACAGGTCACCTGTGATCAAACATCACAGGTGAGCTGTGATGTTTGAGGTACATCACAGGTCACCTGTGATGTTTGAGGTACATCACAGGTGACCTGTGATGTTTGAGGTACATCACAGGTGAGCTGTGATGTTTGAGGTACATCACAGCTCACCTGTGATGTTTGAGGTACATCACAGGGGACCTGTGATGTTTGAGGTACATCACAGGGGACCTGTGATGTTTGAGGTACATCACAGGGGACCTGTGATGTTTGAGGTACATCACAGGTCACCTGTGATGTTTGAGGTACATCACAGGGGACCTGTGATGTTTGAGGTACATCACATGTGACCTGTGATGTTTGAGGTACATCACATGTGACCTGTGATGTTTGAGGTACATCACAGGTGAGCTGTGATGTTTGATCACAGGTGAGCTGTGATGTTTGATCACAGGTGAGCTGTGATCAAACATCACAGGTGAGCTGTGATGTACCTCAAACATCACAGGTGACCTGTGATGTACCTCAAACATCACAGGTGAGCTGTGATGTTTGATCACAGGTGAACCCTTCATTAAGCCCGGGCCACGTCCATCTCGGGTCGGTGACCCTTCAGGTTCGGCAGGTTCTTGAAACAGGAGTCTCTCATTCTGAGCTTCTCTTCAAGCCTGTGGTAAAAGGACCTGAGGAGGGAAGAACGGCAGCATTTAGACACTGAGGCAGCTGGGAGATGGAGTCATCCAACAACAGAGCACAGGAAGAGCAGAACAGGAGAAGACGAGGTGTGACAACATGCTGTGTGTGTGTGTGTGTGTGTGTGTGATAGACGTGAGAACACACACACACACACACACACACACACACACACAGAGTTTGGATCAGCTCTAATCTGTTCTTCTGAAATGACACAGACAGATTCCACCGTTGGCTCAGACCTGGTAACAGTGTGTGACAGGAACGCTCCCAGACAGGATTCCTGTGGTGAAACAAACCTGTGCTGTGGGTGTGTGTGTGTGTGTGTGTGTGTGTGTGTGAATAAGTGGAATGTTCTGTCATGTTTCTGAGGTATTTCTTTGTGTAAAAGCTGGTTTTACAGGACAGAAAACAACAAATCCACTAACGTCGTACTGGGATGTTCTCAAATGTTGTTCCTGATAAAGAATACACTGGAACAGATTTTTAAAACCTCCTTCTCCAGTTTGTTCAGAAAAAAAGAAAAAAAAAAATTTATAGGGTTGAACCTTTAAACCTAGTGAAATAAAATGGTTTTTAAAAACAACGATGTAGATACAGCTGCTCCAGGTTAGAGCTAGAACGTAAAGAACAGAAAGACACTTAGACTTGAATTGTCCTGAACACAACACAATCACTGGGTCTCTCTCTCTCTCTCTCTCTCTCTTCAGTGTTTGCTCGCCCTGTGAGCAGAAGTGTAACCTACCGTTCACCTCAGGCCGACGCCTCTCCTTCTGGTTTATTTCTAAATATTGTACAAAAATGTAAAACTATGATGTGCAACTCTCAGTGACATGAATAAGTTGGGCTCATCAATCAATCAATCAACCAATCAATCAATCAATCAACCAATCAATCAATCAACCAATCAATCAGTCAATGTTAAAAATTCAATAACTGATAGTATTATAATTTATATTAAAAACACGTTTAAAGACTGAACCCTGGTCTTTTCTGTACATGGAACAACAGGGTTATTACAGCGCCCCCTGTCCCTCAGTGAAGTCATATTTTCTCCGACTGTCAGTCACTAACCCTGATTCCCAGTGACTGTTTTTCAGCTCAGTGGTTGAAACAAATGAACAAATACTTTATCCTAAGAGCTGCTTCTCCACGGAGGTCACGACGGCGGCGGCGGCGGCGGCGGCTGATGTAACGCCACAGGAAGTTTGGAAACCGTTGACTCAGCTGTGTGACCTGTGGCTTCACAGACTCTGACACCTCTATGGCGACAGGCTGCGCTCTCTGAGCCGCCACCAGAACATTAGCTCTTTAACTAAGAGATGGCAGAACACACATCTTAGAGTTTGTCTATAAGTCTATGAAACATGTAAAAAGAAAGAGAAGGATTGGTAAAAAACCAGGCTTGACGTGTGTGTGTGTGTGTTCACTGATCTCCACAGGATCATCAGTGAATATTCCTGCCTCACTTCACACAGATTTAAAAGGAGTAAGAAACAGGCTGCAGGAGGAGACAGGAGGAGACAGGAGGAGCAGAGGCGACTCCTCAGGGTTGATGTGGGTGTGGAGCCACACATGGATTCCTGAGGTTCCTGTTCCCGTTGTCACCAGACCAGTCATGTGCCTCTGACGGCCTGTATTATCTACTGCAGCCGCCTCAGCATCGGAGAACTGAATGGAATGCAAAGTTGCTAATGTCTGATTTGACCTGTGGCAACGCAAACATTCCAGCAACAAGTTCAAATTCAAAAGACCGAAGGTGAAAGAAAAAAGGGTTTTGTTCGAAGAAGTAGACCAGCAGACCAGAGCAGTCGACCACAGATCCCCACTGGTTCTCAGGCCAAATGAATGTCATTAGAGTGATGATGTCACCACAGTGATGATGTCACCACAGTGATGATGTCACCACAGTGGCGATGTCACCACAGTGGTGATGTCACCACAGTGATGACGTGTGTTGTTTGATCTCTAATCTTTTACGTTGACCAATCTGAGGTTTGATAAAATGACATTATAGTCCAATCAGGACAATCTGACCCCTGACCCCTGACCCCTACCACACTGTATTATATGCTCCACAGGACAAATTCAACGAGATCTTAAAAAGAGGCGGTACGTCTTCTCAGTAAATCCTTGTCCTGGACCTGATCTCTGGTCACAGGAACCTGAAGGGCCAACGTTCAAAGTAAAAAGGAGTCAACCAGACAAACGTAGGTCGGTTTGGGGAGAAGAACGGCAGCGTCAGAACAGTCTGCAGGTGGAATCACCGTCTGACCTCAGGGAGTGTTGTTGTTGTTGTTGTTGCAGCTCCTCCATGAGTGAACCTGGTCTGGACCTTTGTTCTTCCTTTGTTCTTCCTTTGAAGACGCTGCTCAGTCCACACAGATGTTTACAAGACACGGAGAAAGAATGTGTGTGAGGAACGGGTTTGTTTGTTCTGCACACGTCTGAACGCTGTGTCTCTGGGCCTCATTGTTGTCGTGGGGGGGGGGGGGGGGGTCTAACCCTGTCTCCGTTATCCCTGTGATCAGAGAGGAAACGGGGGGGTAAAGCATGTGTGTCTCACATACACACACACACACACACACAAAGCAACATTTAAGGCATGTGATTCTGTCTGGTTGGACACGGGTGATGTCACTGTTGGTGTTGGACACCACTGGACCTCGACCTCCCAGTGTCCCTTCACTCCTCACCTCCTACTTGTCCTTCTGGGTGTGAACATCAGACCAGTGGAGAAAAGTCTGTGGTTTCACAGTAGGTCTGTTGCTGTTGCAGTTGTCTGTCAACTTCCTGCTCTCAGATGTCCTCGGCAAAAAATGTTTTAACGGACAAAACTGGTCGAAAACCCAGTCTGAAACTTTGCCTTTCAAGACTACGTTTGGGGAGTCAGGTTGAAGGAGTGGGGGAGTCAGGTTGAAGGAGTGGGGGAGTCAGGTTGAAGGAGTGGGGGAGTCAGGTTGAAGGAGTGGGGGAGTCAGGTTGAAGGAGTGGGGGAGTCAGGGTGAAGGAGGGGGGGGGGGAGGGGGAAGGTGG
>NC_024308.1:282348-285438 GCF_000523025.1 Cynoglossus semilaevis
GCAGCAGCAGCAGTAACAGCAGCAGCAGCAGTAACAGCAGCAGCAGCAGCAGCAGCCGCAGCAGCACAAGGAACAACAACAGCAGCCACAGCAGCAGCAGCAGCAGCAGCGGCAACAGCAGTAACAACAGCAGTAACAGTAACAGCAGTAACAGCAGTGTCTTTTTAGAGTAACTCTAGTCCTGCTGTAGTCCTGCTGTAGTCCAGTTGTAGTCCTGCTGTAGTCCTGCTGTAGTACACAGTGATTCACTCTGACAAACCTCAAGTTTTTCCTCCATTAGTTTGAAAACCAGTGTCAACAGATGCAGACGACGGAGGAACAAACACCACATGAACCACAGGCTAATGAACAACAAACACAAACACTGGAGTCACAGCATCCAGCCAGCCAGTCAGCCGGCCAGTCAGCCAGCCAGTCAGTCAGTCAGTCAGACAGTCAGCCAGTCAGTCAGTCAGTCAGCCAGTCAGTCAGTCAGACAGACAGACAGTCAGTCAGTCAGTCAGTCAGACAGTCAGTCAGACAGTCAGTAAGTCAGTCAGTCAGACAGACAGTCAGGCAGTCAGACAGTCAGTCAGTCAGCCAGTCAGTCAGACAGACAGTCAGGCAGTCAGACAGTCAGTCAGTCAGTAACCATGGATGTAAAGTGACTTTTTTATGAACTGTACCAACATTTCTGTGTTTGGGACAAAAACAGGGACAAGTGGAAACACACACACACACACACACAGACTGCTGCAGTCACGTTTCCCTCGACTCGGTGACCTCCCACTTCACCTTTGACCCTAACCCCTAAAGCTGGAGGAAGGACACGGTGCTTTCTTCAGTTTTCCCTTTTACCTCTGCCCCTCCCCCCCCCACCACCAACAGTTCCACGGACTGTTGTTCTTCTTCAGCCTGGTCTATTGTTGAAGCTTAAACCTGGCCTCACACACACACACACACACACACACACACATGCGGTGGACAGAAATAACCAGGGCCGTGCAGTAAACAGGAAGCAGGACGGAGGGAGATTCTTTTACTTCCTGCCTCTTCTCATCTGCCACAGGTTCTTCACCTTTGACCTCGGCTCGTTCTTCAAATCACACACTCGATGTCTAGTCAGTGCAGACACAAAAGAAGACACACACACACACACACACACACACACACAGCTGGAATCTTTGGTGAATTCCAACAGTAAACCTTCACTTCTGTTCATCTGCTGTTACTGCTGTTACTGATGCTGTTACTGCTGATGCTGTTACTGCTGCTGCTGTTACTGATGTTACTGCTGCTGTTACTGCTGCTGTTACTGCTGTTACTGATGCTGTTACTGCTGCTGCTGTTACTGATGTTGCTGCTGCTGTTACTGCTGCTGTTACTGCTGTTACTGCTGCTGTTACTGCTGTTACTGATGCTGTTACTGCTGCTGTTACTGCTGTTACTGATGCTGTTACTGCTGATGCTGTTACTGCTGCTGCTGTTACTGATGTTACTGCTGCTGTTACTGCTGCTGTTACTGCTGTTGCTGTTACTGTTACTGCTGTTACTGCTGCTGCTGTTACTGCTGCTGCTCTTTGCTCCTGTTTTACTTCAGGGTTAAATGCAGTAGAAATGTAGCAGTGTGTGTGTGTGTGTATATATATGTGTATGTGTGTGTGTGTGCAGCTGCTGTGGCTTATTTTCAAATCACTGGATTTGTACTCCTGAAGTACTTCAGCTTCTGAGTACTTTAAACAAGATCATTTCTGTTTTCTGTTCTGGTCCTAATTCTGTACTGATATTAAACCCTCACCCTCTAAGACCAGGCTGTTGTTCAGGTTACAAACGTCAGGTTTTGTTCCCAAACTGGAAACAGCATTAAAAAAAAGGCCTTGAACAAAAGTACAAGTAACAAAACATCAGAAACGATGACGGCTGTAATTACACTCTCATTAGTCAAACAGGCAGTCATTAAATTAAGGTTCAAGTCCTGGTACGTCAGGACTGTTCCAGTGGATGACTGACTGCTCAGCTCTGAGTGAAGGTGTGTGATCAACCGTCAACCATCAACAGTCAACCGTCAACAGTCAACCATCAACAGTCAACCGTCAACCATCAACAGTCAACCATCAACAGTCACCCCTCAACCCTCAACCATCAACCGTCAACCATCAACAGTCAACCATTAAGAGTCAACCGTCAACCGTCAACAGTCAACAGTCAACCGTCAACCGTCAACAGTCAACAGTCAACCGTCAACAGTCACCAGTCAACCGTCTCTTGTCTTAATGTTTGCACATGTTCAGGGTTGGGCAGGTACGACGTGAAGGCGCTGACACTGAACCACACACATCAGAACCGTGTCTGGCTCCGGTCCTGATTCCTCTGCCGTCTCTGCTGATCAGCAGCTCGTCTGAGGACGTAAACGCCAGCAGTCACTGCTCTGACCTGGACTGTGTCCAGTCACGGCCGCCGCCGCCGCCTCAATGACTTCAGGATGGAGGCCATGGTGAGAAGGAGACAGGCAGAGAATCCTGTCTGACTGTCTGACTGACTGGCTGACTGACTGACTGGCTGTCTGTCTGACTGACTGACTGACTGGCTGACTGACTGTCTGACTGACTGTCTGACTGACGGTCTGTCTGACTGACTGTCTGACTGACTGACTGGCTGACTGACTGACTGGCTGTCTGTCTGACTGACTGTCTGCCTGTCTGACTGTCTGACTGACTGACTCTCTGACTGACTGACTGTCTGTCTGACTGCCTGTCTGACTGTCTGTCTGCCTGACTGTCTGACTGTCTGAAGATCAGCAGTAAAAAACTGCAGTAATCTCTGTGTTTGAAGTATCATTAACTGTAAAACAGATGTTTGTTTTTTTTAAATAATTAATAGCTCAACTCCCTAACCTCAGCACTGGCAGATGACATCACCACTGGTCAATGACATCACCACTGGTCGATGACATCACCACTGGTCGATGACATCACGTCTGTTCTTTGAAAACTCTTTCTGCAGCTGTTATTAGTGGTGGCGTTTACAGTAATTAACATCCCTGAGAATACAGTGTGTGTGTGTGTGTGTGTGTGTTCCGTGGCTGTTACTGTTACTGTTGCTCAAACGAGG
>NC_024308.1:285471-292478 GCF_000523025.1 Cynoglossus semilaevis
GGGAGTTTTCCTGTGTTATTATTAGACGCAGCCACATCTAAGAACAGGACGGAGCTGAAGTTAAGCTGTGGATTTTTAAGTCCAGGAATAAAGTCCTCAGTAGGAGGAGGTCAGGGGTCATCGACCAGCAGGGTCACTGAAGAGCCCAGGTAACAGTAACATACATCATAGAACATGGAAATATAGTCATAACATTATTTGAAAAACAAAACAAAACTGTATTACAAAAATATATTAATTAATAATAATTGCGCTAAATAATTAAAGAAACTATAATTAACATTCAGGAATGTTGAAGTCTGTATCTATCTATCTATCTATATAAATATATATGTATATATAGTCATAACTCACACCAGTGACAGTGAAGTGAGGTTCATGTCTGCTGAGGCTTCTTTGTAAATGTTTCAGGTCACAGTATTCCGAGTTCGTCCAGACGTTATCACACGACGACAATAAAAGACAAGGACAGCAGTAATGGCGGTTTCTGACCGGACAGACACACAGACCGTCTCTTCGTTTGTACCTCTACATTTAAAAACAACGACTCTTCTGTCCCGTAGTTTGAAGCTAACCTTTTAGCTCCGGCGTCCAGACGTTATCACACGACGACAATAAAAGACAAGGACAGCAGTAATGGCGGTTTCTGACAGGACAGACACACAGACCGTCTCTTCGTTTGTACCTCTACGCAGCAGCAGCAGCAACAGCAGTAACAGCAGCAGCAGTAACAGCAGCAGCAGTAACAGCAGTAACAGTAGTAACAGCAGTAACAGCAGTAACAGCATCAGCAGTAACAGCATCAGCAGTAACAGCATCAGCAGTAACAGCATCAGTAACAGCAGTAACAGCAGGCCAAAACTTTAGTTATCAAATACTTTTTTCTACTTACTCCCATCTTATTTTTAAAAACCATAGTCAGCCTTACCTTTACTTCTAGCTGAAGTCCGCTGTTATGTCTCTCGGTTTCCCCTCACCTTCACATCGTCGAGGCTAATGTTTAGTCTCCGTTGTTCATCCGATGACAAATCGATCCTTTAATTTCCAGAAGTTTCTAAATAAATCTGTCTTTGAATGTTCGTGTCTGATCTTCCATGTCTGCTGAGGCTTCTTTGTAAATGTTTCAGGTCACAGTATTCCGAGTTCGTCCAGACGTTATCACACGACGACAATAAAAGACAAGGACAGCAGTAATGGCGGTTTCTGACCGGACAGACACACAGACCGTCTCTTCGTTTGTACCTCTACATTTAAAAACAACGACTCTTCTGTCCCGTAGTTTGAAGCTAACCTTTTAGCTCCGGCGTTAGCTTCCATTAATTATCACCTGCTGTTTGGACCGGAAGTCCAGTTTGGAGAAACGTTTCCGTCTTGAAACACAATCCATATTCAATCTGATCAGACGCAGCATAAAAACCGCTGTTCTTCACCGACTACTGCCTCTGGTTTGGCGCCGACTTTTAATTGGTCGTTGTAGCCAGTTGGAGAGAACTGTCAGTTCACATACGACGCCTTGAGGTGAGGCGTAGTACTGCCTGCTTTCTCTGCTGACGTTTCTCTGCTCTTTCTAGTCCGATCAGCAGAAACAATTCTCTCCCACAGACATTACAGACATTACAGACATTACAGACATTACAGACATGACACAGACTGTAGAGAGTCACGATGTTGAACTAATATGTCTGTAAAGTTCATACTGATGATATGATCTGAGGAACAGAAACGGACCCGCGTCATGTGACCCAGTTTGATTGGATCGTCAGTCAGAGTCACAGCCGCCGCTTCACCCGGGATTTCTGCTCTGTATTTGACCGCGAAATACTCGAATTCGGCGATTTTTAATTAATAAAAAGTCAAAAATGTGTCGAGTCAAACTGGAAATCCATCTTTAATCAGTGGAACATATCAATATTTATTTGATGTACTTTTTTATCATGATGGCATCAGCAGATGTTTCAGGGGTTTCTACAGTGAATCATTTTTTTCCTTTTCTCCTTGTTCTCTCCATCTTCTTCTCTGACTCCGACCATCTTCACGTCTTCCTAGCTCCATCTCTAACATTCTTCTACAAGAGTCAGTCAGTCAGTCAGTCAGACATGAACCATGAACCATGAACCATGAACCATGGACCATGAACCATGAACCATGGACCATGGACCATGAAGCAGGTTGTGTGTAACTGCAGTTTAAATATTGGATTCAGTTTGAAGTGGCGTTTGTTTTCCTGTGCGTGCCGTTCAGTGGGTGGGGTCAGCACTAACAGCTGACGTCAGGAGCGGGAGAACCTCACGTTAGAAATGGTTCTTAATAAATGTTACACCCAAATGAATAATTAAGAGATTATTGGTCAACCCTGTGATCACGCACCTGGCAGCGTGTTTGTTGATGTTGGACACACCTTCAATGTCCTCTGTTGTACAAAGTGTGTGGTGATAAAACCGCACTCTGTGTGTGTGTGTGTGTGTGTGTTTTCAACTAAGACTGACCTGGTCTCACAGTCCACGTCCATTCACAGCTTCATCTGTCAGCAGTAATGATGAAAACCAGCAGCAGTAACAGCAGTAACAGTAGTAACAGCAGTAACAGCAGTAACAGTAACAGCAACAGTAACAGCAGTAACAGCAGTAACAGTAGTAACAGCAGTAACAGCAGTAACAGAAGTACCAGCAGTAACAGCAGTAACAGAAGTACCAGCAGTAACAGCAGTAACAGAAGTACCAGCAGTAACAGCAGTAACAGTAGTAACAGCAGCAACAGCAGCAGTAACAGCAGTAACAGTAGTAACAGCAGCAACAGCAGCAGTAACAGCAGCAACAACAGCAGCAACAGCAGTAACAGCAGCAGCAACAGCAGCAACAGCAGTAACAGCAGCAGCAACAGCAGTAACAGCAGTAACAGAAGTACCAGCAGTAACAGCAGTAACAGTAACAGTAACAGTATATGTGACATCGTGACCTGACCAGAGTCTCGGTCACTCAGGGGTTAACCTGACGATCATGTGACTTTGAAGCAGCCTCTCAGCTGAGTGTGTCTCCAGTGTTTTTGATAACTTTAGATGATACTCAAACCGTGGAGACGGGGCTCAGAGAGGACGCTGAGTGAGAGTGTGTTTGATGTGTGATGTTTCCAATCAGTCAGATAATAATAATAATAATAATAATAATAATAATAATAATAATAATAATAATAATAATAATAATAATAAAGATTTTCAGTCTCAGTCCTGGGAGATTTATAACAGCGTGCACTCCATCCAGGTTCTTTTAGGAAACAGATAATTCACTTGTCAAACAATCATTACTCAGATCACACTGTCAGGATGCTAATCCATGCTAAGCTAACATATTAGACCTATTTATTGTAATTATCTGTAATTGCTGCAGAATGAGTCCTGTTTAAACAGGACTTCCAGTTCAGACACTAGACGCCGTCTCTTATTATTCACTCTTCCTCCTGGTATATAATATATTTTTATATGTTTTATTTTATTTTCTAAAACCTAAAAAAGTTTGCACTGATGCTCAAGTTTTTTTTTCTTGTAGTTTAAAAAATGCAGTAAAGTGTGATTTAAAGGATCATGGTCCTGGACACGGAGGCAGAAAAAGACTTTAGCAGAGGTCACACATTAGTTGGTGGAAGTCTGCTTAATTTGATCCCATTAGGAGAAGGTCACGACCTTCAAGGTCGTGACCTTCATCAGTCCCCACACTGATGAAGAGTGACTTCACTGACGTCTCCAAACAAGTTCTCAGATGATGTTTATTTGTGTGTGGTCACTTCCTCTGACCCGGTGACGTCAAGTCCAAGCAGCTGTGGAAACAGAAGAGAAAAGACAGAAAGGTCACGACCTTCATCAGTGTGGAAGAACACACAGATACAAAACACAGAATCGTTCTCTTACTTTCATGTTCATCACATTGTTACATGACATCTTCACTTCCTGTGATAACATCAGGTCCTGTGATGGGGGGGGGGTGAGGATCTATATGTCTATATGTGTATATATCTACAGTATATACAGTATATACATATATATGTGTATATATATGTCTACAGTATATCTATACATATATCTGTACATATACATACATGTACAGATATATGTATATATATATCTGTATATATATATATCTGTATATATATATATCTGTATATATATATATCTGTATATATATATATCTGTATATATATATATCTGTATATATATATATCTGTATATATATATATCTGTATATATATATATCTGTATATATATATATATATATATGTGTGTGTGTATGTACAGATATATACAGGGTGTCCTGGACCAGTGGTGATTTGTGGTTACGTCACCATCTCCCATAATTCATCAGGAAAGTCTTGTTCCATCATTGTGACAATGTCCCAATCGTTGTTATCTGTGCTCCGCTGCTCCTGTCTGGGCTCTAACAGACACAGAGCTAACAAAGTGGAAACAGGTCAGAATTTAAATGTGGATTTACTTTATTTATTTTTGATTTACTTTAATGGACAGTTGGTTTAAAAACTCATCTGGGATGATATCAACGTAGACTGAAGGAGTGGTGAAAACTCCCAGGATTTTAATTGGCTCCTGTGGTTAGAGGACGTTCACCCCGGTACAGTGGATGGAATCAGAGCGTGTCATTAGTCACACACAGTCGGGGTTCCCTATGTTTAGCCCCACGCTCCTGTCTGCTCTGAATACAGCACCAAAAAAACCCTCAACTCCTATAAATACCCCAGGATGGAGTGTGTGTGTGTGTGTGTGTGTGTGTGTGTGTTTAAATCCACACCCCCTCGGCTTCATTTATCACTAGACATCATTTCCTCAGGCTTTTTTTTTTTAAGAATGAAGGCGTGCTGCAGCAGTGACAGAGCCTCGTGTTGGAAACACGTCCAGTCTTTTGTCTGTTGTTCAGATCAGACACCACATGGAAAAAACACAAATTAAAACAACAGTTTAACGTTACATTTGACCTTTTTTCAACACTGTTCTTCATCACAAAAGCTTCAACAGTCAATTATCATCTTCTGGCTAAGAAACAACTGACGAGGGCTGAGAAAGTCGTCAGTCAAAGGAAAGAGTCAGAAACACCTGTGTTCCTTTAATAAAGACGGCTAATGCTAACGTCCAGGGACAGAGTGGAGGAGACAACAACAACAACAGGGAGAGGAAACATCTGTGGAGAGGCTCAGTGGAACAAAGAGGAATTTCCGTCAATGGACGGAAAAACTCCAAAAACTCCAAAGAACAGAAGCGAGAACTCTAAAGAACAGGAGAGAAAACTCTAAAGAACAGGAGAGAGGACTCTAAAGAACAGGAGAGAGGACTCTAAAGAACAGGAGAGAGAACTCCAAAGAACAGAAGAGAGAACTCCAAAGAACAGAAGAGAGAACTCCAAAGAACAGAAGAGAGAACTCTAAAGAACAGAAGAGAGAACTCTAAAGAACAGAAGAGAGAACTCTAAAGAACAGAAGAGAGAACTCCAAAGAACAGAAGAGAGAACTCTAAAGAACAGAAGAGAGAACTCCAAAGAACAGAAGAGAGAACTCCAAAGAACAGATGAGAGAACTCTAAAGAACAGGAGAGAGAGAACTCTAAAGAACAGGAGAGAAAACTCTAAAGAACAGGAGAGAGGACTCTAAAGAACAGGAGAGAGGACTCTAAAGAACAGGAGAGAGAGAACTCTAAAGAACAGAAGAGAGAACTCTAAAGAAAAGGAGAGAGAGAACTCTAAAGAACAGAAGAGAGAACTCTAAAGAACAGAAGAGAGAACTCTAAAGAACAGAAGAGAGAACTCTAAAGAAAAGGAGAGAGAGAACTCTAAAGAACAGAAGAGAGAACTCTAAAGAACAGAAGAGAGAACTCTAAAGAACAGAAGAGAGAACTCTAAAGAAAAGGAGAGAGAGAACTCTAAAGAACAGGAGAGAGGACTCTAAAGAACAGGAGAGAGAGAACTCTAAAGAACAGGAGAGAGGACTCTAAAGAACAGGAGAGAGAGAACTCTAAAGAACAGGCGAGAGAACTCTAAAGAACAGGCGAGAGAACTCTAAAGAACAGGCGAGAGAACTCTAAAGAACAGGAGAGAAAACTCTAAAGAACAGGAGAGAAAACTCTAAAGAACAGGAGAGAAAACTCTAAAGAACAGGAGAGAGGACTCTAAAGAACAGGAGAGAGGACTCTAAAGAACAGGAGAGAGAACTCCAAAGAACAGAAGAGAGAACTCCAAAGAACAGATGAGAGAACTCTAAAGAACAGGAGAGAAAACTCTAAAGAACAGGAGAGAAAACTCTAAAGAACAGGAGAGAAAACTCTAAAGAACAGGAGAGAAAACTCTAAAGAACAGGAGAGAGGACTCTAAAGAACAGGAGAGAGGACTCTAAAGAACAGGAGAGAGGACTCTAAAGAACAGGAGAGAGAACTCCAAAGAACAGATGAGAGAACTCTAAAGAACAGGCGAGAGAACTCTAAAGAACAGGAGAGAAAACTCTAAAGAACAGGAGAGAAAACTCTAAAGAACAGGAGAGAGGACTCTAAAGAACAGGAGAGAGGACTCTAAAGAACAGGAGAGAGAACTCTGTATGTCAGGTATTCACAGGGGAGTTGTGGGTAATGTAGGAGAACACACAGTCACAGAGGTGTGAACAGACTCTTCCCTCAGCAGCGTCCACAGGTCCACTCTGACCTGAGGGTGGGGTCAGAGGTCACTTCACCTTCACTACTGTCTCTGCTTCACTGAACAAATCCATCTGTTCTCCACTCTGCTGCAGGCAGATTTAGAAGCAGCTCAAGGACACACACACACACACACACGGATGGATGGATGGATGGATGGATGCTCTTTAATTCCGTTGCACCCCTGTGTTACAACGACAATAAAGGCTATTCTATTCTATTCTATTATTATCACTTTAATTTGACAGTTATTGGTAGTACCTCATCAGACCCCTAGGGGACACATACTTAATTGCAAAGTGTTTCAGTGTAAAACAGGTTTACAAACATT
>NC_024308.1:292551-295364 GCF_000523025.1 Cynoglossus semilaevis
CCCACAGTGAACCACTGCATCTCTCTGTCTCACTTGTGTCCACTGATGACATCATCCCACTGTGTGGATCAATGCAGGACATCAGATCTGACGTCTTCATACATCATTAATCACTTCCATCGCTGCAGGAAATGATGTCATCAGACCTTTAACAGCTGATATCAGATGAGAATTCAGCGAATGTCATGTGACCGGTAGTTGACTGATGGTAATGGTTAACACAGTGAGATGACTGGTTGTTGGATGGAACAGCCATCCAACAACCAGTCAACAACCATCCAACAACCAGTCAACACCCAGTCAACAACCATCCAACAACCAGTCAACACCCATCCAACAACCAGTCAACAACCAGCCAACAACCATCCAACAACCAGTCAACACCCAGTCAACAACCATCCAACAACCATGCAACAACCATACAACAACCATCCAACAACCAGTCAACAACCAGCCAACAACCATCCAACAACCAGTCAACACCCAGTCAACAACCATCCAACAACCAGCCAACACCCACCCAACAACCAGTCAACAACCAGTCAACAACCAGTCAACAACCATCCAACAACCAGTCAACACCCATCCAACAACCAGTCAACAACCAGTCCACAACCATCCAACAACCATCCAACAACCAGTCAACACCCATCCAACAACCAGTCAACAACCATCCAACAACCAGTCAACAACCAGCCAACAACCATCCAACAACCAGTCAACACCCAGTCAACAACCATCCAACAACCAGTCAACACCCATCCAACAACCATCCAACAACCAGTCAACAACCAGTCAACAACCAGTCAACAACCAGTCAACAACCAGTCAACAACCATCCAACAACCATGCAACAACCATACAACAACCATCCAACAACCAGTCAACACCCAGTCAACAACCATCCAACAACCAGCCAACACCCACCCAACAACCAGTCAACAACCAGTCAACAACCATCCAACAACCAGTCAACACCCAGTCAACAACCATCCAACAACCAGCCAACACCCACCCAACAACCAGTCAACAACCATCCAACAACCAGCCAACACCCACCCAACAACCAGTCAACAACCAGTCAACAACCATCCAACAACCAGTCAACACCCAGTCAACAACCATCCAACAACCAGCCAACACCCACCCAACAACCAGTCAACAACCGTCCAACAGCCATCCAACAACCAGTCAACAACCAGTCAACAACCAGTCAACAACCATCCAACAACCATGCAACAACCATACAACAACCATCCAACAACCAGTCAACACCCATCCAACAACCAGTCAACAACCATCCAACAACCAGTCAACACCCAGTCAACAACCATCCAACAACCAGCCAACACCCACCCAACAACCAGCCAACAACCATTCAACAACCAGTCAACAACCAGTAAACAACCATCCAACAACCATCCAACAACCCTCAAACAACCATCAAATCACCATCCAACACCCATCCAACAACCAGTCAACAACCAGTCAACAACCATCCAACAACCATGCAACAACCATACAACAACCATCCAACAACCAGTCAACACCCAGTCAACAACCATCCAACAACCAGTCAACACCCAGTCAACAACCATCCAACAACCAGTCAAGTGCAGTCGTGTGTGTCTGTTGTTTCTTCAGCGTCCACCGGGGGCAGCCTGTTTCTTTGGGGTTGCTTTTGTTGACTGAGTTGCTAATGAAGCAGTGCATAAACAACATGTGAGTGAGGCTGAACGGTGGCTCAGTGGAGAGTTCAAGCTCCACAGGGGGTTCTCTGTTCCATGATGAAACTGAAGCCACAGAAAATCATTCCTGAGACAAGGTTTGAGTCCAGAACCCAGAGAGGATTCTGACACTGGCAGTGACTGGAGTCCATCAGTGCTAATGATAGCTGCTAATGATAGCTGCTAATGATAGCTGCTAATGATAGCTGCTAACTGTCAAAGATAGACATCTGTGACCAACCGTTGGGTCGCAACCCAGCCTCTGACAAACTGAGTTTCTAACTGTTTTTCTAGACTGAATTCTTTTCCTGTTTCTGTCAGACTCCAGGACATAAAGATGGGTCAGGGTCAGGGTCAGGGTCAGGGTCAGGGTCAGGGTCAGGGTCAGGGTTAGGAACGACCGCTCACCTGTAGGTTTGACAACAGAGGGTGAATATCACAGTACATGTAACGACTGACAGTATTACAGTACAGTATTCACTGATGAAACTGTTGGGTATACAGTAATAACCTTAAAGTATTTTGTACTCAGAGTACTCAGGTGAGAGCAGGAAGAAAAATAAAGAACAGAACAGATGTGTAGTAAACATTAGCATCAGATTAGAGTTGAATTCCATTAGAAATATTGACGTCAACAACAGAGGAACAACCGTTTATTATAAATGTACGTTTGAGCAGAATCAGAATCTGGACTCAGACTAGTGGACAGTGGACAGTGGACAGTGGACAGATCAACAGTCTGATCAAAAATAACCAAACGTTCAGTTTTCAGTGGTTGTTGTGTTGTTGGTCACTGCAGGTGTAAAAATACTCTGAAGTACTCAGAAGTATTTGTTTTGCTCTCCTGACATCAGGTGTCACTAACCTGTTTAAATGCTCTCTGACTGTCCTCGAAAACCACTGACCGACCGACCGACCGACCGCAGCCTGAGTCTGTTGTTTATTTTTGTTAGCAGAGCTAAATTTACACTCTAATTTTATTTCCCAGAAGTCTGTGCGGCCCTAATGGGACACAGCCTACAGCCGTCACCTGTGGGTCTGAATGACCACTTAGACCCTGATGTTGAATCAGGGGTCTGCGTGAGC
>NC_024308.1:295519-299688 GCF_000523025.1 Cynoglossus semilaevis
CTCTCACAATCACGATCCAGTTACTACCTTAGTCAAAGGTTGTATCATTTGAATCGTAGCCTCATGTTAGCGTCCGACTAGGCTAGGCTAGGCTAGGCTAGCGTCTTCAATCATCTGTCCTTTAATCAGAGGTGGAGTCGAGCTCAGAACAAAGACTCCTTTCATCATCATGACTTGTCGCCACTGTTTTCCTGAACATCGAAGGAATGAGGCTGAGCTGCTGATCAGTTACAGTCAGGTTCATGTTACAGCACACACACACACACACACACACACACACACAAAGACGTCCCTGTGTCCAGGTCGGCTCAGTCCTCACCAGGTCAGAGTTCATGATTGTTGAACTGGTGTAGGACAACACTGACACAGAAGACACAGAGGACAAGAGTGCTGCCTGAGTCCACTGTGTCCACTGTGGACAGAGAGACAGAGACAGAGACAGAGACAGAGAGACAGAGACAGAGACAGTATATATAGAGTATATACTGTATATATACATATACAATATATATATTATATATATTATATACAGTATATATACAGTATATGTACAGTATATGTACAGTATATATACAGTATATGTACAGTATATGTACAGTATATGTACAGTATATATACAGTATATGTACAGTATATGTACAGTATATGTACAGTATATGTACAGTATATGTACAGTATATGTACAGTATATATACAGTATATGTACAGTATATGTACAGTATATATACAGTATATGTACAGTATATGTACAGTATATATACAGTATATGTACAGTATATGTACAGTATATGTACAGTATATGTACAGTATATGTACAGTATATGTACAGTATATATACTGGCTGGTGAATAGTGACAGTGACAGAGTACATGAGTGTCCAGTACTGGATGAGATGAGAGTACATGATCCTGGACAGCAGTACTGCATCTATATACCCACGTGTTAGTACTGTATGTATCAGAGGAAGTGGACCGGAGACAGAACAGCTCCAGTCTCCGTCTCCGTCTCCGTCTCCGTCCTCAGCCTTTTATTACAGTTACATTCACCAGAGTGAAAATCAATACATTTCATTTTGATCTATTCTCGTCCTCCGTCTTTCAGACCGAGGTCGTGGCTGCACCCGCCGCAGCACGTGAATACACAAATGTGTTGCCAGGCAGCGTGCAGAGCAGACGTGCTGGGCTGATAGCTCAGTCCCTCTGATCTGTCATGTGATCTGTCATGTGACATCAGCGACGACTTCACACAGAGTCAAACGAAAAGAAAAAAAAGACAAGAACCGCAGTAAGTGTCGTTTTACCAACTTTACAAAGTAAACGTTCGACCTCCAACTGGGACAAATCCACCAAACTGCTGAGTCATCACGCCAAATTCAGGCCATTTAGTCTGCTCACGGTGAGGACACGTCATTAAAGCCCTCTTTTCTGAGAGTAGGTCAGGGTCGTCATGACGACTAAGAAACAGCCACGATAACACAACTCCAGAGGTGATCTGACACACTTTGAACGTGTCATGAGATGTAACCCTCCACAGGAGGACCAGCTGTGAGACGGACCAGGACCTCCGTCCGTGGACTCTTGTGGTGCTTTAAAGGTCACTGATTGTCCAGCAGACCTTCCATTTAGATCAAAGACAAACTAACAGATTATAAAAACCAACACCAAAGAAAAACCCTGAATTTCGTGTCGTTAGCGTCAGTTAGCTTGTGTTTGCTAATAACGTTAGCTGTCGAGACTGAAATGCTGTGATACGACAGAGATCCGTGTACACAGATGAGTACAATACTACAGTAGTACTACAGTCAGTCTACAGACTGAGCTTTGACACAAACAATCCTGGTTAAAAAAAGTCTCAATAACAGGTGAGTTGGTGAGTGGTTAACTACTGACCATAACAGACATCAGTGCATTCAGGCTTGTGTTGAGGTCAAAGGTCAAACTGCTCCAATCACATCACAACACATTTCACAGTTAGGCTTCTTTGTGTCCCTAAAATCAAAATAGCTCAGACCTGTGGACTTGACCCGGTCACCAGGTCAGTGAGGACCAGGTCAGTGAGGACCAACCAGGTCAGTGAAGGTCAGTGAGGACCAGGTCAGTGAGGACCAGGTCAGTGAGGACCAGGTCAGTGAGGACCAGGTCAGGTCTGGATCACACTGGTTGTTTTAGCTGGAGTTGTGTGAATATTTCAGGCTAAAACAACTAGAAAAACGACCAGAACACAGTCCTTCAACCTTCACCAACATTTCCTTCAACCTTTCGTCTTCTGTCGACCTGACTTCCCCCAAAAAGCTTTAAAAGTCAACCGTTCGATCTCCTCCTTCCACTCACTGCACCGTCTCTCTCTCTTCCATTTCCCAAATTAGTCCCCCCCCCGTCCCCCCCCCAATCACTGTGTGTCCAGCTTTCAGCCAATCATTCAGCTCCACTCAGTCAACTGTGGGCAAATGGAATCCTCCAGAGAGGCCGGCCTGATGAGATTAATCAAACTAAGCCGGGCAGAGGGTGAGTGTGGTGTGAGGTCAGCGTAACCATGTGAGTGTGGGTGGAGGGAGAAAAGGAGGTCAACACGTAAGAGAATAAGAGGAAACAAACGCAGGTTAAAACTGATGTGTCATAAGAAGGTCCAAAATAGACGTCATTGTCCTTTAAACCACAGACCACTGACAAAGACACATTCAGTTTCTGGAGTTGAAGCAATTTACAAAAATAATTTGATGAATTTTCCACTGCCCTGGTGCTGAAGGCTGTGCCTCCAGTTCATTCACCCCTGTGTAGCAGCAGTAGACACTAGGGGTCAGAGGTCAGCAGCTGTGTCGGTCAGAGATATGTTGGGGGCTGGACCCTCAAACTACTATGAAATATTCAGTGCTACAGCCTCACTACTGCGTATGTTATAAATATAGGAGTGTAAATTGATGATTATTATTGTTGGAGTTTAGTTTTGTAACATTTATAAATGTTTTTGTTCATCTTCAACAGCTGCTGTCAAATCCAGGTCAAACTGAGGACAATATTGTAATAATTTAGGGTCAGGGTTCGTTTCCCTTCTTCCAGAACATGAAAAAAAAAACACATCAAAGAAAATAGGACGCGGTCACATCAACTCCCCCGCTGACATTTGGACCAGAGACGTCGGGGCTTTTTTTTTTATTCTGCACTTTACATTTGAATGCCTGCAGTGCTGTTTATGAACCCTCAACAGGGGGCGATGTTTGGAGCAGTCAGAGCTCTTATGAAATACAGTATTTCACAAATACTTATGCAACTACAGAAAAAATAAATAAATTCAACAGCAGGTGGTGATAATGTGGCTTAGTGGTTCTAACCTGTGGTGTGGGAGGACGGGGGTTCAATTCCACCAACAGTAACATGCAACGATTCAAATGCTGTTGTTATTGTTTTAGAAACGTTGTTGTTGTTGTTGTTGTTGTTGATGATGAAGGTAACGTGACATAAGAACCCCAGAACAGACCGTAACTCTGGACCGTAACACTCACACCTACAGTTACACCACAGCTGGAACGCTCTTCTCTTCAGCACCGTCTTTGGTGTGACAGGTGGTGGCGCTCAATATTCAACTGAAACCTGAAGCACTGCGAACGAAACAACAAACGTTTCAGGCGTTCAGTTTCAGCTTGAGAAGGTTCTAGAAGATACTGTGTGACATCACAACACTTTTATTCATTCCTGACCTCACCCACCTCACCCTCCTCACCCACCTCCCCCTCCTCACCCAGAGTTCACGTCGATCAGTAACTGTGGCTCGACAGAGTAGAAACAGAAACAGAGAGAGTGGATCTCAGCCACAGTCACGTGTCGTGCAGCCCACTGAGACACCCCAGGGTCGGGGGGGTTGGGGGAGTGGGGGCTGATTGATCACCTGCTGCACAGAGAGGAGGAGGAATCGATGGATGTAGAGACATGCAGAGGAAACAGAAGCAGGGACAGAACCTGATCTATACACAGAAGATCTAGGAGAGGAGCGTGAAGAACCAGAAACCAGGTCAGAAGAGAAGAGTCTGTGTCTATGTAGGTCGTCCACGGAGTCTGACTGTCTGTCACACTGAAGTGAAACCATGGAAACGGATGGAAGGTGATTATATCAGTAACAGAACACACATGTGATCATCACAGGACAGACGTGTGATCATCACAGGACAGACGTGT
>NC_024308.1:301188-303039 GCF_000523025.1 Cynoglossus semilaevis
CTTCAGAAATGAACACCAGATTTAAATGACAAGATGAAAATGATTGGACGGTAGAACACATCAACATAGTACTGGTACTAGTACTAATACTAGTACTAGTACTAGTACCTCAGATGACCTCTCCAGACCAGTCAACACACAGCACTGTGCAGTCTTTAAAAACCTGAAACAACAAACAGCCTGTTGTTGCCTCTCCCAGCCTGAGGTCTGTTGCCCAAACCCTGGTTCAACCCACAACCCGGGTTCCACCCCCCCCCCGCCCCTCCCCCAGTGATGACCATAAATAATGAGTCCTGACTACAGTTACACAACACAATGAAGTGAACACACAGGATCATCAACACAGATTTCCAGGAAGAGGCTAATAGCGTTAGCCTGTTAGCTGTGGACTGTGTGGAGGGTGAGGGCGGTGAACAGCTCTAATCTGCATCTGATCCAAACATCATAGGTGTTTAAAGAACTTTGGTAAATAAACGGGACAGAAGATCAAACGAACCGAACCCTAGGTTTGTGTAAAGTTGACGTCACGATGAAGAAAGTTTTGTTGGTCAGAGAAGAACAGATGAGTGGGTGGTCCAGGCTGTGATGTCACACCACGGCTAACCTGCTAGCTTCTGTGCTGATTCAGATTTGAGGACAATCTCTAACTCTTTATCACCATGAGGAACACAGTGTTCAAGTCCAGAGTCTGACGTTCATGACAGGAAACAGCAGAGAATCAGAAGAAGAAACAGAAGAAAATCACTGACAGGTTTTTCATCACAGCTTTGTGCAGGTGACTGGTCTGGATTGGACTGTTGTTCAAACTGTTCTTTTGAGTGAGTACTTTTGAGTGAGTACTTTTGAGTGAGTACTTGAAGAACCAGGTATCTATTAAAAAGGGAAGTCATCAGTGTTCTGTGGAAGAATCTGTTCAACGTTGGTTTTTCTACAGCTTAGAATTCAGGCTACTGACAGTACAGATAGTACAGACAGTACAGACAGTACTGACAGTACTGACAGTACTGACAGTACTGACAGTACTGACAGTACTGACAGTACAGACAGTACAGACAGTACTGACAGTACAGACAGCACTGACAGTACAGACAGTACTGACAGTACTGACAGGACTGACAGTACTGACTAGGACGACAGTGTTTTTACTGTTATGGTCTGTAAAAACTCACAGGAACGTGTCATCATCAGAGCGTTTGCGACGACTGCTGGATCAAAGTCTCCAACGTGAAAATAAAAGATAAAAAAGACAAGATAAATTAGCATTAGCATTAGCATTTATGACAGTGGACGTTTTGAGGAGTTCTCAGTCGTTTCCCACGGACTAAAGGGAACACCACAGTCTTAGACCCAGACGTATCTGTCCCATGAGCCATAGTTTGAGGCCCAGGTCTGATTTAAAGTACTAAATACAAAATAACACAGTATTTTCAGAGGTATTACTCACGACTACTCTGTTACTACAGTATTTATTTCCTGTAGCTGCTCATTGTAAAAAAAACATGAAAACTACTCCTTCAAATGACTGTGACCTCATTGGCTGTGACATCATCACGCAGGTTTTATATTCTTCAAGGTGAGCAGAGCGCCTGTGATCGTGACACTGATCAACAGTGGAACAGTGACCTCTTCTGACGCGAGTCATTCTTATAATGGATGCTAACAGCTAATCACCACCTCTGCTGCCGAACTGTGTCGTGTGTGTATGTGTGTGTGTGTGTACTGTAGCACACTGACCTAGTTTATCTTCCCTGATTCACTGAACTCTGTTCAATCTGTTTAACTAAAGCCTGGCTGTTAGAGTTAGAGTTAGAGTTAGAGTTAGAGTTAGAGTTAGGGTTAGAGTTAGAGTTA
>NC_024308.1:304188-321984 GCF_000523025.1 Cynoglossus semilaevis
AGTTAGAGTTAGGCTGTCTGTTCCCCTGTCTGACAGTAGGAAAACAGAATATGGAACCATTGGACTGGACTGGACTGGACTGGACTGGACTGGACTGGACTGGACTCCACTGCAGTGGTTCTTTGCTGCATCGTAACAACAGTTTCTTCTGGGATTAGATGCTAACAGGCTAACAGGCTAACATGCTAACGTGGACACCTCTCCCCATGGACGTTGAAGTAGGGCGACACACAGACCTCATTTCTGCTCAGATGGAGCCATATATTATGTGGGTCAGACACCCAGCCGGCATTCACAGTTTGCCCCCCCGGTCCCTCCCCCCCGGGCCCCCACCAGGCATTATGAGTCCATACTTGTTGTTAATAAAGGGCGGTGATGTGTCTAGGTGGAGCTCTTGAGACTGTCTGTTCATATCCAGAGTCAGTGTGAATATACAGGACACGGAGCAGATGTGATTACATGTTTCAAAGGAGGATTTGAGCTTCCTGTTGTCAGAGCCGAGCCCGTCCTGCAGCACAGCAGCTCCCTGTGGCTGCTCCGACACATGGCTCCTGGGGTGACGTGTTTACATCATGTCTGTGACCGTGGGACACGTCAGCTGGAGGACACACTGGACCTGGAGGACATGGAGGCTCAACGTGAACTCCATTAATGAATGGAGTTTATTAATAATTCAAGGTTGTTTGATCTCAGTGTCAGAATATTTAAAAATCTGTAGCTGTGAAGTGTATTTGTGTTTTTTTTTATGTTTAATGAAAATCTACGTCATTTAAAGACATCGTATTTTCAAATCAGGTGTACGAATGTCACAGACTGAAGACTAAACCGATCAAAGCTGACTTTGACCTGTGGCTCCGTCCACAGCACGTGAACGCTTCTTCACGTGGAGGCGGCAGCGACACACTTTGTGTCCTATTGTCAGCGTTCACCTTGAGATGAGCTGCTATTGTTGAACTGCCGGGAGTCAGGAAATAATAGAGTTCTACAGCCGCAGTGGGAGAGTGGCTGTGAAGCAGTGGTCACAAACTGACGTCTTTGATTTGAAAACTGATAAGTTAACAACAACCACAATCACAACCACAACCACAACAACCAAAACAACCCCCCCAACAACCACAAACACAACGACGACAACAACAACAACGACAATGACGACAACAACAACAACCAAAACAACGACCACAACAACAACAACCACAATGACGACAACAACAACAAAAACAACAACAACAACGACAACAACAACGACAACGACAACCACAACAACCACAACTACAACAACCACAATGACGACAACAACAACAAAAACAACAACAACAACGACAACAACAACGACAACCACAACAACAACAACCACAACGACGACAACAACAACAACCAAAACAACGACCACAACAACAACAACCACAACGACGACAACAACAACAACCAAAACAACGACCACAACAACAACAACCACAACGACGACAACAACAACAACCAAAACAACGACCACAACAACAACAACCACAATGACAACAACAACAACCACAATCACAACCACAACAACCATAACAACAACTACAACGACGACAACAACGACAATGACGACAACAACAACAACCAAAACAACGACCACAACAACAACAACCACAATGACGACAACAACAACAACAACAACAACAACGACAACAACCACAACAACCACAACAACCACAACGACAACCACAACAACCACAATCACAACCACAACCACAACAACCACAACAACAACCACAACGACAACAACCACAACCACAACGACGACAACGACAACCACAACAACCACAACAACCACAATCACAACCACAACAACCATAACAACAACCACAACGACGACAACAACAACAACCAAAACAACGACCACAACAACAACAACCACAATGACGACAACAACAACAAAAACAACAACAACAACAACAACAACGACAACAACCACAACAACGACAACCACAACGACCACAATGACAACAACAACAACCACAACAACCACGACAACCACAACGATGACAACAACAACAACAACACTTCTAGTCTCATCCATAACCAGACGACCGAGGTCTGAGGTAAATCGTGACTTTGTGTTTGATGCCAATGCTGTCAGAGTTAAGACGAGAGTTCACCTAAAGATCTAAGACTAGAACCCTGAACCCAACAGAACAGAACCACAGAGAACGATGTCCTTTTCCTCCTTTTCCTCCTTTTCCTCCTCTGAGACATTTTGGTTCAGACGTTTCCAGACTGGGTGAAAACACAAGTGGAAGTGACGTTTGGGATTCATCTTTTTTTATTTGTAACTTCCAGCATCTGGACAGGTACTTTACCCAGTGGTGTGTACACACACAAACACACGTACACACACACACACACACACCACTATCCAGGTCAGTGGGTCACACTGTTTACACCTGTTCATACAGTTTGGTCTGTGTTCGCACCACGTCAGGCTGTGGAGGTAAAGGTGACGTACGTGGACAAAGTCAAGTCAGGGCCAGGAAACAACCACTGTTCAGTCAGCCCAGAGTTGGTGTAATCACACAGACCCCGATGGTAACGACCGACTGTCGTTTTTATTGATCCAACAATGAACGCATTGACAGAAACGACTGACAGAACCGGGTCACGGCCAGTCATTGTTGAAGGTTTGTACGATGGCAGAGGGACAACAAAGGAGCTTCAAACCGAAACAAGAGCAGAGGCAGAGAGAGGCGTTCACTGACGACAAGAGAAAAGATCGACAAACTGAGGTTCCATGATGAGAAACCAGTGTTGACACAAAACAAGAACACTCGTTATTGCACATTTGAATTTTGATATAAAATCATTTATTTATAATAAGACCAAGAAAAAAAAACCTTGTGAAAGTGTTTGTTTGAGGATCAACAGATTATTTGACGTCAACATCAAACGGGTTCAAGATCAAAGGCTTTTTGAAGGAAAACGATCTGATAAAAATAGGAACCAAAAACACGGGGAATACTTTGAAGAGTTCTGTTAGACACTGGTGGTGGGGAGAACAGCACCCCCTAGTGGTGGGGAGTACAGCAGGTATGTACTGTGGGTGTGACAAAGAATGAAGCAACTTCAGCTCCCCCTGTTGGGGGGAACTGGGGAGGTGTAAACAGTCGTCTGATTGGTCGTTGTGATCACATGTCATGACAGTAAACTGAGTAAATCTTTTGTTTGTTTTTACAAAATATGATTTAAAAGAAAATACTACAGTATTACTATAGTACTACTAATGCAGAGAACGTCAAAAACATTTGATTCCTGGAGTGATCAGTGTTTCAGAAATGATAAATGCTCTGGTCTGACTAAAACTGTTGGATTAAATTAATAAAAAAAAACAAACAAACAAATGCTAATCAGTAAAACGTGACGATAACAGTTTTGGTTCGAGCGCCTGAGGTGAAAAAAAAAACTTAACATTTTTCAGTTTTCCCTCCAAAACTACTGTGATTAGGATCAGGCGTCGGTAACCTTTGACCTCCAGCTGGGTCTGCTCCTCTGTCCACGTTTACATTTGTCATACTATAAAAACGTCTTTTTATACTCATTTATTTTTCTCCACCTTTTACACTCTTTAAAGTTACTGATGGACGGTGTGAAAAGTCTTGATTATAGATCAGTGACGACAGGAGCTAAAACAACGACCGCCCGTTCATTTACTGACGTTCGACGTGTCAAAAGAAAACAGTTATAAAAAAATACTGAAGGTGAAAAACGTTGTACTGTTTGTTTATTCATGATTTAATTGTGTTCAGCTGCTCAAACATCATGTTAAAAGACAGAAACCAGCATCAACACCAGGGTAAAACCTTTGGTCATCTTCAGCCCTCTGGTATCGGGGAGTTACAGTTACCGTGATAAATGAAAACTGGTCCTTGGCAGCGATAGTACAGCTGGAACACATCCCCGTAGCCGTGCTCCCTCCACCAGGTGCACAGCTGTCGGTTCCAGCCGCAGGCCAGAGGATAAAAGAGTTCCGGATGCTCCATGCCGATCATGGTGAAGAAGTCCTGGTCGCCCAGGTGACCCCTGAAACGGTACTGGTCGGCCAACGCGGCCACGTTATCGGGCTTCAGCAGCTGGTTGTAGAGAACCGAGGTTCTCATTTCCTTCAGGTCCAGTAACATCACACCGCTGTTGAAGCCCGGCAGACCCTCAGGAGGAGGTTCGCCCACTCTGGTCCTGGGATTCTCCTTACGGTACTGCCAGAAGGTGTGTCTGAAGGAGAGAGGAGGAGAGAGGTTCTCAACATGAGGAGCTCTACTACAGCACGTACAAACATGAGGAACCACGGCCGAGGCCCAGACGACCAGCACTGACAACACGCTGCTCGTTACTCAGTGACCCTACCTGTAAACGGGCTGCATCTCTCTGACGATGCCGATCACCGCTCCGGGAGGGAAACGGTCAAACTCCAGGAAAAGCTCTCTGATGTTGGTGCGGTATTTCAGATCAAGGTCAAGCTGCACAATTCGCATGAGACCTGAAAAAAAAAAAAGAAACCATTAAAAAGAAATAAATAAATATCATCACATTACATCAGGACTGTTATCAAACAACGGAGTCAGTTTGTAAGAAACTGAGGGACAACTGTCTGGAGTCTGGACGGAGTGAAGCCCAGAGCGGCGCCGGTCAGAAAAGACACCACGTGTTAGAGTCGGAGTGGCAACAGTTTGTGTGGTTTTTTTTTTTGTCCGTTCCTGCTTCAGAATTCATGTCCGAGTTTTCTGAGCCTGTTCAATTTCCTGTGTGAAGCTCTTCTCTCTGATTGGCTGTTGTTGAACATCCTAACGGTAACACAAAGACTGACCTCCTCCTCTCCTGCAGGTGAGCGTCTGCTCAGTAAACGACGCGAGTGGGTCAGGAATTCAGGCCCTGGTCTGTTCATTGTTTCAACTTCCTGTTGTGCTGGTTGGCATGGCGATGAAAAGATGGGAAATAGTCAGGACTGGTGCATTATGGGCACAACATCATAATCTGAGGAAACGCTGATCAGTGAGAGGTGCTGTCTGAGATCAAGGCCTTTGTCTCTGAATCTAGAATGTTCTCAGAGCAAAAGTCTGAGGTCAGAGGTCGGAGGTCGGACAACAGCTCAACACACTCACGTGTGTCGCCGTACGTTTGGACCAGCAGTGAAATGACCATTGATGTGAAAGAGGCAATAATAAAACAAATTAAATATAAAATAAAAATAAAAAGTATTAGAATAAAAAATAAGATACAATATGATAAAACAGTTATATAAAATAAAATAGTATTAATAATAATATAGTTATAATGTAATAACAGTGATAATAAATCAGCTGTTCAACAGTTATATAAAATAAAATAGTATTAGTAATAATACAGTTATAATGTAATAACATAGTGATAATAAATCAGCTGTTCTTCTGGAACAACAAACTGAATCTGTATTTCTGAGGTTGACGGTGGAAAATTTCATTTCTGTCAAAGTCCAATCTAAATATCTGAATACTTTGAGCTCCAAGTGACCCTGACCCAGAGGTCAAACATCACTGACTCAAACTGTGCTTCATGTTCGGACCTTTTTATCAACTCTTCGACCCAGTTATCACTGCTGTCCTCCATGAAATAATCAAAGCTTCTGTTCTCCACCTTTTCTGTTAAATATTCAACCAGACACAAACTCTGGATTTTTAAAAGGTTTTTCAACTAAAAATATAGTAAGTTTGGGGATTTTTGGATCAGAACCAGAACCAAAGCACAGAGGGACTGTCTAACATCAATGGGCACCAACACGGGGGGCTCAGATGTGGGCAGCACTGACGGAACTCTTTACCCCCCAGGGTCTCTGCAGGACGTCACGTCTCTAGGATACCTGCCCACTCAGCTTTTATCAGCTGGGCTCTGTGCACAAACGGAAAGTGAACGCACAGTAAATCAGAGTTGAAATTAGAGATTAGAGATTAAAGATTGATAATAATCCAAGATTAGTCTCAGCAGTGAAACCACACGACGCCCCGCGCTGGTGTTCTAGCTTTGAATCCACTGGGAGGCAGTGTGACAACAGCGACGTAGCACAGCTGTGGACGGTGGGGTCACGAGCGGCGTGTAGTGACAGTGAGGTCACCGAGCAGAAAACTGCCCAGAGACAGTTTTAACCTTTTCTCCAAAGAAACAAATCTGAAACACTGATGGTCGACCTGACTGAGAACCCATAACCAGGGTTAGTTAACCAGGGTTAGTTAACCAGGGTTAGTTAACGGATAGTTGAATGAAGTATTGTCTCTGTAACCCAGTGTTCTAATACGTTTCTAAAGAAATATTTAAAAAGTCCCAGAGATCCACTGACAATGGTTGACTGAGGCCTCAGTAGGAAAGTCCACATGTGATGAAGACGTACAGTACTCACTGTCAGGCATGATGTGATGCATGGCCACAGACAGGAAGAAGATGGCGTCACTGTAATAGGCTCCAGAGCCAGCACTGAAGTACTTCTGCATGGCCTCCACTATGGGGAAAAGCTTCTGTGTGAGCAGCAGCACGTCATGAAACTGCACCTGAAGGAGAGAGGTCAGAGACGGACGGCATCAAACATCTGGGTGTCCTCTGACCACTGACCACTGACCAGTCACCCAGGAGCAGTGGGTCGCTGCATTACTACGGTTGGGAGAAAGAGGGCGCTCATGTGTGACGTGTCCTCCATCAAACTCTGGTGACATGAATGAAACTAAAGGAGACGTCCAAATGTTGAAGTTGGCACAAGAAACGAAAAAGGTCAAAAAGAGCCACCGATTAAAAGATTAAAGCCTAAAAGTAACCACTCCAGCTAGTTGGACTTCCTGAAGGGAACTCCAGAGGGATTCAAAAAGTATTCCTGAAGGGAACTCCAGAGGGATTCAGAAAGTACTACAGACGCTACAGTCGCTACAGACGCTACAGTCGCTACAGACGCTACAGTCTCTACAGACGCTACAGACTCTACAGACTCTACAGAATCTAGAAAGTCTTTCACTCCAGTGGAAACTTTATTCACCTTTAACTGTGGGACTGTACACTGACATTGATGTAACTGATGTCTTTGAACTGTTGGCTTTGATGCAGATTTCACAGCATTGCATCAGCACTCGTCTGACATGCACTGCATTTAACAGTGCATTTAACAGAGCAGGAGGACACAGGAACATGAAAGGCTCTACAAGCAGAGCAGCCGTGGGTTCAGTCTACAGTAATAAAGACCGGTTACGTCTACAGCTGATGTTGTGGATGATGAAACATTCCTGCCTCACAGTGAATTCTCTGAAACAAATGTCCCTGCCCTCTGTGTCCAAACATAAAAGGACAAATGAAGCCGGAGATTGAGACAAAGACCGAACAAACCATCGCGAGACCTTTACTTTAAACGGTCAACACTGCCCCCTTGTGTTTCATATTTGCACTACATTGTAAACACGATTCCCTTGACTTCGTGACTGTGATTTAAAGTTATTCCAGTGCATTATTAATTTGAATGTAGAAGTGAGAAAATGTTGATTCCAGTGCATTATTAATTTGAATGTAAAAGTGAGAAAATGAGTCTTCAATTTTTATAATGAATATTAACAAGGTTTTATGTTAAAACGATTTTCCTTTTCAATAAATGTCCACAGTGTATTCATTATTGACCATGACTGTAGCAGGTTAACAATCACAACATGACGGAGCATGTGTTAGCATGTGTCAGAGCACGTACCTCGTACTTAAATGTAGCATCAACGAGACATTCCTGCAGCATCCTCTCTCCAAGGTCTCTGCTGGCCTGGTCACTCACAAAGTGCAGCACCAGCACCTCCCCGTCCTGGAAGAGCGCATGCTTCACCATAGACAACATGGCAACACGGAACTTGTCCTGCAGACTGCGGCTCTTGTCCACCTTTGTGAACATCATGAGCGCGTGGTAGTGTTGGTGAGCAGCTAAGCTAGCTCCACTCTCCGCAGCTTCTCCTCCTGCATCTGCATCTTTGCCTCTTTGCTCCTCGGACCCAGGGGTACGTGGTAGCCCGGTGTCCAAAGTCAGGTCTGCGTCATTTCTGTTGGTACTGGTGTGGCTGGCCTGGGTCTGTCGGATCCTCTTTGTGGTGCTGGAGAAGTTCTGCTTCTCAGAGCCAAAGTAGTAGAAAGCTACAACTGCGAGAGCAGCAGCAACGAGGAGCACAAACTGATAGGACCTGAAAGTACTGATCCGACCCATGATTCTGGCTGCCGCTCTGAGGACGCCCATATCTCTGTGTTGGCTTCATGAGAACGGAAGGCTAAAGGAGAAGACTTTCAACATTTTGTTTCCTTCCAGCTCAGGTTTTTGAGCAGCATCTTATAACGTGATCCTGCAAGAGAAGGATTGATCTGTAAGGACATTTGAAATTCACAGATGTATGTGAGTATTGATGTAATGACTAGCAGCTGAGATGAAAAGAAAACTTTTCATAATGAAAGAATATAAACTCATAGGTCATCAAGACTATTCACGGTTTTACTGTATATGACAGCGAAAACAAGAACTCTGTTATTATAAGATGCGGCATTAAATTAGTCAACATCACAAATAAACCGTTACTCTAATCTGTGACTGACTTAAAGATCACCTGTCGTAACTGGTTCAACTGATCAACTGACCCCTTCATTTGTAAGGCTGCGGTTTGGGACATAAAATACTGAACGTCACTGCACACAGAAATTAAACAAATCAATGTTGGTTTGACCGTCGTTAGAATATGGTACATTTTTAAAGACTTTTTTTTACTTGCCTGTTTGTTGCTCCAGATCTACGACGTCACCTCCTGTAGTTTATCTGGGGATTAGACACATTCTTCCTCTTCTTCGGATTAATGAAGCAGTATTAGAGTCGACTCTGACTTAAAATCAGTTTACACTGAAGTAGAATATAAAACGCAACGACCGGCAGTGACAGGTACAAACACACGCCTCCAGGTTCACCGAAGCAGCAACACGTTAAAACGACCCGCCTGTGAGAGGCTAAAGTTAGCTAAGCAGCGACTCTGCACCAAACACGGTTCGTTTACCTCCGACTGTACAATACGAAGCACAAGTTTCATTTCTTTTTTAACCCTGAGACACGTGTGCGTGTGCAAAGCTACGGAAACGAAAAACCCCAGCTTTTCTTCTGCAATTAATGATGCGAACCAACACGAACATCCGCAGACTGGAGGCGGCGGCGGCGGCGGCAGCAGCAGCTAACAGTCTGGCGACACAACACTGTGACCTCCGCCACAACCAAACCAACACAATTCATGGTGCTTTCATAGGCTTTCGGAAAAACAATCTCCTCCAAAACACGGTTATATAAATCTAAATTGATAGAAAATACATTTGTATATAAATACATTCATAACTAAATACATTATCTAGACTTACGCCTGTGGATAAATATATATGTAATATTGAATGTTGTTTTTAGAACTTAGACCAACCCAACATAGACCAACAAAAATGCATGACTTACTCAGGATAAGTGTGAAATACGGCAACCAGCGATGGCGACACAGTGGTGCAAGGAGTAACTGCACGGCCAGGGACACAGGTGAATGTTGTCTGTCATTAATGATGACAGTTTGAAGCTGGAGGCTGTGATACCTTCACCAGGTCAAAGGTTAAATCCAGGATATTCTTTATTCAACCAATACAAATGTGTCATTCATGCTAAATTGGTTATTTTCTGACATTAATGAAAACATAGTCCTCAAATTACCTTTTGGAAATAAGAGAAAACACTTGAGAATTACTGTCTTTATTGGGCCCCATTTGAATATTACATACTTCATGTATAGTAGCAATAAAATCCCTGAAGCTGGCATTCTTGCCCCTCACCCTGTTGAAGCTCAGTTTCCCTGAGCTCAAACCAAAGAGGTTTTGAGCTCTTTTGAGCTCTTGACACCAAATCAAGTGTTTGTGAAGTTTGCACAGAAAACACACATTAAATAATTAGGCCTTTGTAAACATTTAAAAGCGAATGTTTGTTTTTAAAACATATGCTATAATTATTTCTATAGTTGTTTATCGCCTTATCAATAAACAACACCAATATGGTCGCGTCCTTACCTTTTTCTTCTTTCCTCCTCAGACGTGTCCGGGAACCAACTGCACCTGAACGCGTCCCCGTGCCTCTGACACTCTCCCGTACGTTATTGTTGCCCCGGGCTCACGGCTGTGGTCTTCATAGCTGTACCAAACGGCAACCACAATCAACATCACTACGAGGATGTCAGATTTTATTTTTGTTTGAGCATATTTTCATCGATAACAATTGTTTACTCGTTTTGCTTTTAGCTGGGGAACGTCACTACAGCATAGTCTGTCGGAAACATAGCTGTTAGCACCCAGCTAGCTAACAATTCACAAAATGAACTCCAATACTCACGTCATTCAGGTGACAAATGTCTCACCAAGCACGACATCCGAACAGATGAGGACTCTATTCGGATTCCTGGGAAACATAGAAGAACTCAAATTGTTTCCGCCCGAGTGAGTATTCTCCGCTAAACACAATTAAAGTGTTTATCTCACGTCCTCTTCTTCTGCTCCCGAGGCCTTTGGCGCCGAACAGGCCTCACTAGTGTCGATGCTAATGCTATCGTCTGTTCGCGCCTTCCTTCAGCCCGATGAGTTCTCGTTTTATCTGAGAACATATCCAGGAGTGGTTGTTGTTCACAATGTGATTAAGTTGTGATATTTAAATGTTTCTTTAGCGTTTGATTATAACCCTGTTCAACGCTAAACGTATGTTTTGAATTGATTGATCGATTACAAAATAGACCGTGATTGACTCAAGTTTAATAACGGACGTTATTAGTACATAGACGATCCACGAGTTACTGCAGGCATTTAAAGAATATCTGGATATTTATGGTTAAAATAAAGCCTTAGTAATGTATATTCTCGTGAAATTATTCTACTTTATAACAAACAAAATAGAAAGGGCTATATTAGATAGTTTCCCTCGATATTATAGAAATGTAATCAATTAAATATAAGTATTAAAAAATCAGCTCCAACACCTTCGATCTAAAGTCTGATTTAAATCATACAAGCAGCAGTTGTATGTAGTAAGAAGGGAGGGAATATTACTTAATGCAATGCAATTATTAATATAATGTATAATATTATAAATTCGTTTTTCCATCGATTTAAAATCACATGTTGAGTCTATTGTTTGTATTCCTTGCACAACATGTCCATGTTTTCTTCCAGTGACTCTCCCTTGCCTGTGACTTCACGTGTCTGTTTTGTAAAGTTCCTTGAGTCTGAGTCTGTGGGGGTTTCTCAACACCTGACAAATACCGTCTTCGTGGACAGAGCCCTGATCGTGGTCCCTTTTGCTGAAGGTGGGTGTTTGTTCCATCATTATGTCATTCACACAACAGTCTATCAATCTGCTTAGAACACACTGAGCACTGTTTTTCCCCCTGATCATTCGAAATAAGCCGAGCCTCAAATGCTTGGCTTTGTTTGTAAAAAAAGTTTGTAAAAGGGATTTGTACATTTGTGTCCATGTCTTTCAATCTAGCTGTAAACTTCTCTCTCTGTTATTTGTGTTGTGGTTTTCATAGTGGACAAGTCATTTGCAGAGAGCCCCCCTGCTGGCTGAAAGTGGTCCTCTGCTGCCATCAGGAGATTAGAAAATAAAATGGCACCAGGCTTCCAAGTTGCCTTCTCTCTCTCTCTCTCTCTCTCTCTTGTTCAGCAGTAAAAACAAAAACAAAAAATTAACCATTGTTTTGTTTCTCTCTTCAAGACTTCTTTTTATTCAAAAATGTCCTATAGGAAACGAAGTGGTCGGGAAAGTTCGTAAGGCAATTTCAAAAATCAATGTCAGACAGCATGCATGCTCTAAACTGGACATGTCTCAAATGGATCTGCCAAATTATACTAAAACCTTCACCACCTTTTAGCCTGCATTGATTTAGTGTTTCCCTCCATGGCTAAATATTTGAGGATCTCAACTACAAAATAATATGTTAGGGTTTTAGTCAGCACTGTGATGTGTTTGATCAGCCAAACAAATGTCAATCATGTTTTACAAATATTAATTGTTAGCACACGGAGTTCATAACAAGTAGAAATATTCATAGACAACTGTTAGAAATGTTTGTTGGATCTGTCATGGTTCAGGGTGAGAACAAATGTTTGGGACTTCCTTAAAAATTCCAGTCATAAATATTAACACTATGTGTTAATAAAAAGATTGTTTATCAAACATGAAGTCCACAAACTATTTACTTTAAATGCAACAGCCCAGTATCAACTGAACACTTTTAAAAAACAATTTCAACAAAGACAAAGCTAAACCAACCATATGAAGTTTGCTTGGTATTGTATAAAAGATGGCTATTTTTCCGTTTGAATTGACCCGCTCCACACATTGACTGACAGAGCTGAGTGAATCTCACATTTAACAGTGGTGTTTCTTTTTGTTGTTGTGTTTTACAGTTCTTTTTCCTGGTTCAGCCAGCCCTATATACCAGGCCCTGCTGAAAATGCCACCAACAGTTTTGTCCTCTGCAGCCTTATCCTGTTTCTCAAGTGTCCTTTCTGTTGTGTGTGTGTGTGTGTGTGTGTGTGTGAGTGAGAGAGCGAGCGTGAGTGAAAGTGTGTGCACATGTTGAGTCTATTGTTTGTATTCCTTGCACAACATGTCCATGTTTTCTTCCAGTGACTCTCCCTTGCCTGTGACTTCACGTGTCTGTTTTGTAAAGTTCCTTGAGTCTGAGTCTGTGGGGGTTTCTCAACACCTGACAAATACCGTCTTCGTGGACAGAGCCCTGATCGTGGTCCCTTTTGCTGAAGGTGGGTGTTTGTTCCATCATTATGTCATTCACACAACAGTCTATCAATCTGCTTAGAACACACTGAGCACTGTTTTTCCCCCTGATCATTCGAAATAAGCCGAGCCTCAAATGCTTGGCTTTGTTTGTAAAAAAAGTTTGTAAAAGGGATTTGTACATTTGTGTCCATGTCTTTCAATCTAGCTGTAAACTTCTCTCTCTGTTATTTGTGTTGTGGTTTTCATAGTGGACAAGTCATTTGCAGAGAGCCCCCCTGCTGGCTGAAAGTGGTCCTCTGCTGCCATCAGGAGATTAGAAAATAAAATGGCACCAGGCTTCCAAGTTGCCTTCTCTCTCTCTCTCTCTCTCTCTCTTGTTCAGCAGTAAAAACAAAAACAAAAAATTAACCATTGTTTTGTTTCTCTCTTCAAGACTTCTTTTTATTCAAAAATGTCCTATAGGAAACGAAGTGGTCGGGAAAGTTCGTAAGGCAATTTCAAAAATCAATGTCAGACAGCATGCATGCTCTAAACTGGACATGTCTCAAATGGATCTGCCAAATTATACTAAAACCTTCACCACCTTTTAGCCTGCATTGATTTAGTGTTTCCCTCCATGGCTAAATATTTGAGGATCTCAACTACAAAATAATATGTTAGGGTTTTAGTCAGCACTGTGATGTGTTTGATCAGCCAAACAAATGTCAATCATGTTTTACAAATATTAATTGTTAGCACACGGAGTTCATAACAAGTAGAAATATTCATAGACAACTGTTAGAAATGTTTGTTGGATCTGTCATGGTTCAGGGTGAGAACAAATGTTTGGGACTTCCTTAAAAATTCCAGTCATAAATATTAACACTATGTGTTAATAAAAAGATTGTTTATCAAACATGAAGTCCACAAACTATTTACTTTAAATGCAACAGCCCAGTATCAACTGAACACTTTTAAAAAACAATTTCAACAAAGACAAAGCTAAACCAACCATATGAAGTTTGCTTGGTATTGTATAAAAGATGGCTATTTTTCCGTTTGAATTGACCCGCTCCACACATTGACTGACAGAGCTGAGTGAATCTCACATTTAACAGTGGTGTTTCTTTTTGTTGTTGTGTTTTACAGTTCTTTTTCCTGGTTCAGCCAGCCCTATATACCAGGCCCTGCTGAAAATGCCACCAACAGTTTTGTCCTCTGCAGCCTTATCCTGTTTCTCAAGTGTCCTTTCTGTTGTGTGTGTGTGTGTGTGTGAGTGAGAGAGCGAGCGTGAGTGAAAGTGTGTGTCTCTCTCTCCCTCCCTCTCTTTCTCCCCTTTTTGAGAATATAAAGATGTCAGATTTGGAGTAGCCTGTTTACAGATTGCACAGCTATGGATGAACATCTTAAGATTTTAATGAAGACAAGTTAGTTTGTTTTTTCATCAGCTTTTGGGCATGTTTCTCATGATTCTATAAAGGCATCTGCTGACACTGTTTAGGTAAATTATTTCTTCAAAGATGTAGCTTATGATTAGTATTTTTATCTGGTTGCAAAGTAAGTTTTCTTCATCTTTCCCCTGTGGTTGTATTGTACAAAGGAACCACAATCAGGGCAGAAAAGGTAAACTAACGAAACCTTTTCTGTTTCTATGATAATAGTGGTAAGTCATGTTGAAATGTACCTTTGTGTCTACACCCAAATCATGAACTTTGTTTTCTGTATCTCAATGTTTTTGTGTGCTTTATAGCGAAGCAGCCGGCGTGAGTCGCTTGTTCATAAAACATCTAATGAAAGTTGAGAGCACATCCCACGGGACAACCGGCTGTGCTTGCTTACGTTTGGTTCATGACTTAAAAAACAAGTACAGGTGATAAAATCTTGGCAGTGTTGACCACAGTGTGTATTGTGACTTTAACCATTAATAGCTGCTAAACTACAAACATAGTTTGACAAAGAAAAAAAAAGAAAAAAAAGTCAGGGATCAAGGATTACAGACGAGACCAGGATTATTTTCTTACTTGTCACAACAGAGTAGTTAGTCTGAGGTGGCTTTTCTACCAGTGTTTGTCGGTGTTTGGGTCGAGCACACAGTGAAATAGTGTTTTTTCTCCAGGAGTCATTCCAGATGAATCCAAAGCCATGTCACTGCTGGCTCCAGCCAATGCTGTGGCAGGAATGATGCCTGGAGGAGGCCTTCTTCCAACACCCAATCCCCTGGCATCGGTGGGTTTCACGTGAACTTCATGACCATGGACTGTTGACCACTGTACAGCAATCGTTCACGGTTTGTGATTGGTCGTTTGTTGACAGATGGGAGGGACACCATTTGGAGGTCTTGGAGCCCCCAACATGGAACAAATGGCTGCCATGGGAATGCCACCAAACATGAACCCCCAGGTGGACACGGGAGTTGAACCCTCACTGTGACTTGGTGATGCGACGACATCTTCACTTCCTTATATCAACTGTGTATCTGATCTGTCTTTCAGGCTCTTTCTGCTGACTTCCTGAAGCTAATGCAGTCCATGGACCCCAAGTAAGAAAATGTTTGTAGAATCCAGCAAAAGTTGGCGTTGAGTTTTGTTGTTCTTTTAGTAAATACCTGCACGATTCCTTCAGACTGAATCCACTGGCAGCTGGACTGAGCCTGACCCCAGGGCTCAAGAGTGATGCGTCCAACAAGGAGATAGAAGAAGCCATGAAGAGGGTGAGGGAGGCCCAGTCTCTCATTTCTGCAGCCATTGAACCTGGAAGTGAGTAGAGAAAACAATTAATGACCTGCATGAGCTAGAGAGTGAGATTTACACCAGTACCAAGTTGATGAATATTTAAACTTGTCCTTTTGTTTTTCTAGATAAGAAAGAAGATAAGAGAAAGCATTCGCGCTCTCGTTCGAGATCTCGTCGTAGGCGTTCCAGGTCCCGCTCCAGACACAGGTCAAAGTCCCCGGCTGCTGGACTGCTCTGTGTTCATGTAGAGTATATTAGTGAATAACCTTGTTCTGTTTTCAATTTCTTATGCCTGACAGACGTTCTCGGAGCAGATCCCGGAAGAGATCCCATTCAAGGAGCAGGAGGAGGTCCAGAAGCCCACGCAGGAAGAAGTCTCACTCCCGAGACAGAAGCCGTCGCAGCAGATCAAGGTTGGTCCGTTGGTGGAGTCCACTTTGTCCTAGTCTATAACTGCCACAGTCTTCTGTCTGGAAAACCCCGCACTACGTAGCAGTTGTTACGAATTTTCACGTGTGTCATACAGGGATCGGAGGAAGGAAGAAAAGTCTAAGAAAAGGTCGAAAACACCTCCTAAGAGCTACAGCAGTGCCAGGAGATCACGCAGCATCAGTCGGTGGGTGGTTTGAGCCCTGCTCTTCTGAACACGTGCAGTGTTTGTTTGACGGTTCTCATTGTGGTTCTGCTTCGTAGGAGACACAGGCGCAGCCGCACTGCATCCCGTTCGCCCAAGAGGAGGCTGTCGAGGTCTCCATCCCCCAGACGGTGAGTTGGGTGAAGGACAACCAATCATTCACACTGTGGTAAAAAGAAGGGGAAAAAAATCAACAAGAATGAATCTTCATTACAGTCACAAGAAGGAAAAAAAGAAGGACAAGGATCGAGAGAAGGAACGGGACAGAGAACGGAGGGAGGACAGAGGACGGAGCAGAGACGAACGAGAACGCTCCACCAGTAAGAAAAAGAAGAGCAAGGACAAGGACAAGGACAAAGACCGAGACCGGGAACGGGACCGGGACCGCAAGTCTGACAGTGAGAAAGGAGACGTTAAGGTACGTGTGACATTTAGGGTGAGTTTAAACGACTTCAAGAAACAGTTCAACAAAGTTTTATAATAATAAAATCGGATCTATAAGGACCTGACCCTGCATTTAAATTTGGTTTGAATACAAAGATGTCATGATTTTGAGTTGGTTTTTTGCCCCTCAGTTCACTAAACCTCAATATAATCTTTTAATTATATATATCTTTGTCAACTGAGCAGATGTCAACAGGATAATCATATGATTCGTACATTTTCATCGTCTGAACTTGTGACTCAGGTGACCCGGGACTATGATGAGGAGGAACAAGGTTATGACAGTGAAAAGGACGGAGAGGAAGAGGACGACGAGAGGAAGAGTGACTCTGACTCCGCCTCTTCTCCCAAAGGTCAGGACGAGATGAGGTCCGAGGGCCACCATCCCAAAAAGTCCAAAGTCAACGGAGATGATCACCATCAAGAAGACATGGAGATGAGCGATTAAATAGTCATTAAATCATTTCTGTGACCACGTAATCTTTTCACTGTCCTTTTATATTTTTAATAACGGCAGCACCACAGGTCGGTGCCCGATCACACTGTTAACAACGACTAGTCGTAACGGTAGAAAACGGTCAAATCATTTTTGTAAAGATGGAGAAAAAAAAAACAGTGCATAAAAATAGAAGTTGTTTTAAAATGTTGTTGCTGTACTTTAAAAAATTATGTTGCTTTTTTCTTTGTATCTTCTGACAGTAAAATATGAGCATTATCATCTAAAATGCTGCCTTTGTAAATATTTCCCAGTTGGGGTCGTGACCTGTGACCCGACATCAGCTTCACCTCGGTTTCATTGTATTTTCTTTTTGGTTGCTGTAACTGTGATGGTTCAGCTCTGGTCATTATAAACTGTAATGTTAACTAAAAATCTCTGAAATTCTTTTTTTTTTAAAGGAAACAAATAAATTGGATCAAACGGTGAACTTTGTGTTTCTTTAAGTAACAAGTTTGAAAAAGTTATTTTACTAATAAACACCTCTTAAGTTAAAACAAACTGGGAAAAATTCACATTTTCTAAATAGAAGATTGTAATAATTCTCATTCATTTCATTGAACATTTCGTTGCTCGTGAGTTTGTTGGAATATTTAGCTTTTTGATCAACAAAGTTGATCCTTGACATCTTCGTCAAAACCCTTTCACATCTGATGATCTTTTAACATGTTCACCTCCATCCTCCCCATCCATCCCCCCCCCCCAC